>NW_011888807.1:14083723-14132994 GCF_000151845.1 Pteropus vampyrus
GTTTTAAAAAAATGCCTGCACCTGAGTTATTCTTCAGCTTATCTGAAAAACTGGTTGAAACCTCAGTTTGTTCTTGTACATTATAAGGCTGTCTCTGTATATTCTTTTGGAAAACTTTCTGATTCTGCATATCTTACATAATATGAAGAATACCTGTATACACATGAAAAATATTGAGATACATATCCATGAAAGATATTTTCTTGTGCTTTGTTATATATTAGAAGGGCAAACCTAAATTCTTTTAAACCTTGTGTATTTCTTTAAATACTCCAAGGTAGTCTATTAGTGCAAAACTTAATTAATTACCTTTTAAATTGAGAGCACATAGACACAAGCATGATTTAGTATGAGAAACACAGATGTGTACTTCACATCCGAGATTGGGCTCTAGTTCATGAAACATATTAAAGGGGACATAAGACCAAATTCTTTTGATTTAGATGGAAAGTATACAGTAAGATTTGCATTGTAATGGATCCACTGACCCCTGGTCAAGATGAAATTGTCAATAGAAGTGTCTTATGTATGGTATGAATCATATCTAATGGTTCTATTAACATCATATTGAGATTGAAGCTTCAAGGAGCATGACTTAGAATAATGGAAATGGAAGAGGGCCTTATTTATTATTTTCATTTCATTTCTGTAAGTGTATTTTTTCACTTTTATATCATTTCTCATGAAGAAAAGCAGGCAATGATACACTTATTAAAATTATATCAAAGCACATATACTTGTAAAACCCATCTAATTTTAAAACAGATGTTTTTTGTTCACCCTCCCTCCCCTCCCAAGATCAATTCCCTAATGGCCTATACCTTAAGGAATAAGGAAGACTGAGACTAATGTAAAAAGGGTGGAATGGCAGTGAGCAATCATAGCATCTTTTGCTACTCCCACTTCTGAACTACTTTGTAACTGTAGGCAAGTGGCTCTATTTCCTTCTCTCAGATTCTTCAATTGGAAAATTGAGATAACATTTTGCTTGTCCTTCTTTTATGTCATAAGGATGTAAGGATGAATCAAATAATACAAATGAAGCTTTTGGAGCACATTATAAAAAATTGTTTTTTAAGTTTGAATAATTCTTTAATAGATGCCTTACCCAACAGATTAAGTAACCGAATTCAGTATTTAAAGGCAATCACCAGTCCAAACTATTTTCTAATTGTTCAAGGTATTTCTGAAGAAACAGGAATAAGATATATTTATGCAGTGGTATACCTGAACTAATAGTCTGTCTTACATGCCATTTTAATTTTAAAAATATTAAAATACAATACCTTAACTATATTCTCCATTTATTTAACAGTCAAATGAGATGGCAGCTCCCTATTCAGTCTTGTCAGAAGTACTACAATGACTAATAAAATGTTCAAAGAAATAGAGAGTGTTAAAGGGATAAAGAGATAAAAGCCTTCATCTTTATCTGCAACTATATACTAGAAATAACCATAGTGTAAAACGTGATTCTGGAAGATTGTGAATGGTGATGAAAAATAATGGCAAAAACAAAAAAAAGTATTGACACCTCAAGAAGGATCCAGTTGAAAAACTGAAGGATACTCTTCCCAGAAGATATCAGCCTTTTTCACAATGCAGGGGGCGGGGTGGGGGGCCATAAAAAATGTAAAGTTAACATGCCTCTGATGGCTGTGAATAAATCTGAGTAAAGCAGAATAAATCAGGATGGAAATTACAACCTTTGTCCAAATGTACACATTTAGAAAGGGAACAAAATCTAGAAGTTTATGTGGAATGGCAGTTACTACAAAATCAGTTTGGTGTGAAAAAAAGCTGAGGATAAATCTGACCAACAACGAACAACCAAAAAATTTATATTAGTGATTCAAGAATAAAACTGAAAACTGAAATTTGCCCTTGGATCTTTTAGTTTTCAATTTAGACCCACACCAAGATCCAAAAATAAACAAGCAATGTCCTGCGTTATTATAACTACTTATATAATTTTGGCTTAAATATTTTAGAGAAAAATAATCATGGCTATACTTTCCATTGGTTATAAGCACTAAATTTAAAACTTTAGAAATTCTAATTTTATACTTGATCTTAGCCAAAAGGCCAAAAAGCAATAGAAATTCTAATTTTAAAATGGCAGATAAATGTCTTAAAACTTAGCTTTTAAGTCATGGATTTTTTTTTTTCAACTTGTACCATAATTTATAATTTTAAATTTCCATACCTGATCAGATGACCCTACACATCATTTTGCAACTTGTTCCACTGAGATCTACTATAACACAGAAAACAAAATCTTCCATTTAGCAACTATGTGATCTTGGAGAATATATTTAAGCATCGTGTCTTGGTTTTTTTCAAAAGTAAAATGAAGATAATATAGAACGGCTGTCAGAATTAAGTGAATTAATAACTAGAATACTTAGAGAAGAACTTAGTTCATAGCAAAGCTAGCTATCATCACACTTGTCATCATCATCATCATCATCATCATCATCATCATCATCTGCTCCCTCAAAGATTTACTATAATCACTTGCCTATTTTATGATGTTCTAACTCTGATTTATGATGCTAAATGACAATGTTAACATATTCATGACTTCACAGATGGCTTTTAGGTTTTTTAAAATACATTATCTAGGGAGTTTTTGTTATATATGTTGTATTTTTGTATGTGTGTGAAAGATAAGTCTACTCTCCACTTCCAGGTTCAACTTGAAGCTGGTCCCTTCAGAAGAAATCCCCAAGAGTTTCTTAATTAGTAATCCATTACTTACAAAAATGTATAACCAAGGTCCATCAAAGACTTTTATGGAGAGAATGCTCTCTCATTGTGAATGCACAGCTCCCAGTACACCTATCAGTACAAGTACCCTTTTGTGAGTACTTTGTGCAATAAAAACCTGGTTCCAATTGATAATTTAACTCACTACTTTTTTTCGCCTTTGTGCATCTTTAACAATTTAAGCACCACAACGTTGTTACTTTTCAATTTGCAAAATATAGATTTTAAAACAAAAACAAAATAGTATCAGCCTTTGTTGTGTTTTTCAATCACTTGACATTATCGACCACGTATAACTTATTCTTCACTTGAGAATATCTGTTTATTTGAACTTTTCTTCAAAGATATCCTCTAGCCACTGTATGGAATGATTTACTTGGTGATGTTTGTTTCCAACCATAATTGTTTTGTAAAATATTTATTTTCCAGCAAGAAAAAGAATGTATAACATTGAAGTGGGAAAAATTACGAGGTGGGCAACTTTAAGACACTATTTTTCAGGAGATCTGAGAATGTGTCAATCAGTGTAAGGATATTTTAGAGTACTATAAACTTCTTTTCAATTTCATTCACACAAAAGATGAAATCTGAAAAGCCTTTCTTTGGCAACAGAAGAATGAGAAGTTTTGCCACAGTTATACTGATTTTTCTTCCAACTGAGGTAATAAACCAATTTAAAAAAAAATATATGTACACACATATATATACATGAGCAAATATGTCTGTCATCTTAACATTTCACTGATGATATATGAATTGTAATAGTATCATGATTTTATATTAAAATATATCCTTGTATATAAAAGCACAGATTCTCCAGAACAAAGGAATAAGCCATAATAAAAGCTCCTTTTCATGCCATTTCCTTAGAGAACTGACAACACAGTGTAGCAATATGTCTTGTTCTTTCCAAGACTAAACATCATTTAAAAAGGTCTATTCTCAGTCTATAGAAAAGCTTTAACAGCTCATTCCTATTTAAAGTGTCTTTGGAGACAATATCATCCTTCCCTTGGATCTAATTGTAGCTGTTTTCTTAAGTGGCTGCATAACTTGTAAGTCTGTTTCTGTGAATCTCCTGTGTGTTCTGCAAGCACACATTAGCCATTTTGATACAAGCATGTACCAAAATCCTGTCTCTGTCTCCCTACCTGGCTTATTTTAAATGAATCACCTGGTTCAATTCCAGACATAGAAAGCAGAGGCAGCACTCCAACCAAATTGCTTTCCCATACACTCTCTGTTCACCCTGAAATATCTCCTTAGATGTGTGACAGGCCTATTTTGAACCATGAGCCTGGGAGTGCCTCATTTCATCACTCATTCTGGGTTGGCAGCCTCTCTGTGAAATTTTCATGAAGCCCAGATACCAGAAATCAGTTTCAAAGAGATCAAACACATGCAGTTTCCTTCATATTCCCTGTCTGGCTGCAGCCTTGCTCTATGTCTTCTACACCACCCCCCTCCCCCATCCTCTGCTGCAAACCACCACCAATAGTGAGGTTACCCACTGGGGCAGCACGAGTGTCAGGGCAGTGAAAGTGAAGGGGACATTGTACAATTATTGGGTCATTTCATCGTTTCATGGTCTCAGTAATTGTGATCGACTCTGTCAGTCCTATTGTCATCAAATAATTGTACAAACCTCATCTTCACTTACACTCTGGCTCTATGGCCTGTGTGACCTTGGGTTAGTCATTTAAATTCCACGAGTTAATCCTTTTTGCTGGTTATAACACACTAAATGACTGTTTGCGCCCAATTTTCTTTGTGTTGTATTGGTTAATTGAAAATGATTGATTTATTGCGATCTAAAACAATGAATCAACATAATTCGCCTTTGAGAAATTTCTTCAATCATGGCTATCATTGTCCTAAGGATCACGAATAGTCATTTTATCCATCCTGAGTTGCAAGCGACTCTTCAAATGACTCAGTCCATTGATGAGAAATAAGCCTTTTTTTTTTTTCAATTTCACAGAAATTAAAATGCTGTGTAGTTGTGCTATGAGCATCTTCACCTCAATTAGAGATCAATATGCTATTTCAATAAGTTAGATAAAGAGCTATATTAAGGTATGCCTTCCATTTCAATGATAAATGTGTTACATAATATATTTAATAGATTAGAAGAGTATTCATAGTTTTCCCAAAATCTACAAATGGGTTACTATGGATCCGTGGAAGATATCCTAACTCAGCATTTTGAGAACAGTCTCTTTCTTTCCTAGTTTCAATGACCACCTATTTTATTACTTCTGTAAGACGTTGCAGATATATTAAAAGGAATAAGTTGATAGCATGTGAGAGTCATTTAAAGGGAAATTCTAACCAGAACAACAAGAGGATCTCATAAACGGCTTGACCCTCAGCATGTCCCACAGGTAGTGCCACGGCCCGGCGAAGCTATTAGTGTAAACATTCAAGAGACAATAAAGAAGGCTGGCCAGAGCCCCAGATGGTGCTGCCATAAAAATACATTCCAAAGCTTGGCATCTGTATTTTGCAGCTGCCATGCATAGCCCATATGTGGCAATAAATATTGGTTCGGAGGTTGGAACAGCCAGAGGTTAGGGTCAAATGGAACCATCTGAACCATCACAATGGAGCAAACAGACAAAGCACGGAAGTGATTGTGAAATGGCATGTAATTTTTCATATCTCTTACTCTTTTTATTATTATCAGCTGCTGAAATGCTAAGGTAAACTTTCAGCGAATAAGGGTTTATTTGTCAAAGAACAGCAGCTAGTATGCAATCATCCTTTCTTGTTCCTGCTCTTTATTTTCCCTACTTCCAAATATTAAGCTCTCATTACTCTCATCTTTTTGTCATCATTTAAATTCTTAGTAGTTCCCTTCAGTATGATTCTCATTTATGACACAACTTCTCATTAACCAATTTTTTTAATGCAAATTATTTTCATTCATTTATTGATGCAGCTACTATTTTACTGACAATTTACTTTGGGCCAGGCACAGTTCCCAGCACAAGAAATATAAGGATATACAAAACAAACTCCCAATTCTCATGATGGTGACATTCTACTAATGGTAATTCATATATTTGTTCCCTAATATTTATAGAACACTGACCATATGCCCTACAATTCTCATCTCAAGGGAAGGGGAAATTCTGTTCAAGGAGACAAATAAGAAAACAAGTAATAACAAGTGTGTGAAATGCTAACTACAACAGCAGAAGATAATTTTCTAAAAACACAAAGAAGGGTGATTAAATTGGACATAAATATGAACATAGTATCAAGGAGGGGTCTGCAAAAAAAGGAAGAGCTCGCCAGAGAAATGAAGGTTTAGAAGAATTAGCCAGCTGAAGAGGCAGGGTAAAAACAACCCAATAAAAGGTAACCGTGTGTTGCAGAGCACAGTCAATTGTTTTGCAGATCTGGAATGTGAAATGGGAGGAGACTAGAGAAAAAACAAATAAAGGCATAGAGGTGAGCAGTGGCCAATCATGAAAAGATATTGCAAAGGCCCCATGAACTAACTGAAAAAAAATTTGTCCACAAGGGAAATGGTTGGGGAGATTGATAGATACATAAATATCTATACACAGATAAAAATGATAAGTTCCCAAAGAGTGATATTTAAGGGGTTGAGAAGCGAAATCTAGGCTATGTACAGAAAAATCACTGAGGAGGCATTTATACTGGACTTTGATGTCCAGGCAGAATTTTAAAGAAAAGCATGATGGGCAGTTCAGCAAGGAGAGTATAGAAACACTCGAAGTTCTTAGCTGGTCTTTTAAAATGATCTGGTCCTCTGAGGAAAATGAGTATAGTTTCTCAACTTCTAAAGTTAAGAAAATTGAGGAATAACATATGATTAGGTAAAATGTAATACAGACTTAAAGCTTTCATAATAGCCACATTTTCCTCTCCCACCAAGTTATTAAGCATATTTTCTAATTATTCTGGTTATAACTTAAACAAGCAATTATCCTTCTTCTAACTTAAAAGTTGACCTAAAATTTCCAGCTACACTTTCACCTGAAATCCATACAAGTGAATTTGAACTGCATCTGCCTTTCTCATCTCCAAAACATACTTTCCATGGCACATTGGCCTCCCTCCGACATGCTAGCATGTCATTTCAAACTCATGGAATGTGTGTCATCAATAAGTTATGAAATTTATACCTTTTGTCATATACTTACCTTCTAGCAGAGTTAAATACAAGTTATTTTACCTCAGATTCCACTCAAGACACTTTGGCTAAAGAAATGTTTAAATGGCATTATAACGAGGCATTTTATTTAAGAGAGATTTAAATAATATATCCTTACATATTGTTATCAAAAGATTTTTATGGTATTATTCCCTATTATCCATTGTTTTCCCTCGATATGTACCATTGTGTTTGAACCATAGTATAATCTGAAAATACTGGTAACAACATCTTCAAATATACCACTGATCTCTCATGTCATAAATTGGAATTAGAAAATCATAAAAGTCCTGAATTCTGTCCAAATAATCAGAATAGTTAGGTCAGTTTTATACTAAGCTAATGTTGCTCAAAAGATAAGTTCAACCATTTTTACCAAGTGACTTTCATTTTTACAGAAGATCTCATTGTCTTTAATATTGACTGAGAGTTTTGCTTTCTTAACAATTAATACGTTTTATTTCTTTCAGTAAATATGTAGCAATTTCTTATTATTTCTAGTAATCATACCATTTGAAATACTCTTCTTTTTCCCTACTCAAGTCCAAAATGTATGTCCATTTTCATGATCTCTGAATTTGATTGCAACAGCTTGCCAATTAAATCTTGCTATGTCCAGTCATCTCAGCATTCAAAAGGGCTTCTAAAATCCCACCTGCTCCGTGAAGCTCCTCAGCAATAAAGACCATTCACTGAGCTGTGTTTGTTCTGCCTTGTCATAACGTTTGGGCTACATCCTATTTGCTGAAAAGCCAGTCTTTCCCTGATATGGCTTGCATAGGGCCCAGTCTGCTTTGTGCATTATGTATATTTAAATAATAAAACAGAAGCTGGTGATCACAGGGACCCTCATTTCAGATTATCAAGTGTAAATTAGCCAAGTGTTTTGATAGCTCTTAATTATTGACAACAGACAGTCTCATGGAAGAGTTTGCATAAACCACAAGTCTAGGTAATGTGAAACCTCACTCCACTCCTTGGCAATTACATCTCTGCTGAGATATGGGGAGGGGAGGGAGACTACCAGGTGTCCGCCAAGAAGGATAGAATTTGTGGGCTGGCAAAAAAAAAGTGAAAGCTAATGAGGTTGTATTCTAGGACTTTCATTAGCAGTGCTGTACTAGTGCATAATTTGGAGACCAATTTCAAAAGGCTCTAAAAATTGCCTGAGAAATCACTGGTGCACAATGAAAATTACTAAGGCAAAGCTGGCTGGCTCACTCAGACATTGCCAGGGTTTGTTTGTTTTGGTGTTCCTTAAGAGTCTTGGTTTCATATTCTGTTCTTAGCAAAAGACTCTCATGGGACTAGCTTATTCCTCTTTAGTCCTTTCTCCGTAACTATTCTCCACAAATAAAGTACTTTCCAATAGTTTTTTTTTTTTTTACTAATACGTAAGCGTCCCAACATCTTTAAGTTAAATAAGATATGACATGTCAAGCCGTTTATGCTGAATAAAATATTTTCTTTTGCTTATTAACATACACACATACACACAATCACTCTCTCTTACTGAGAAGTATACTAAGCATTCTACTCGTATGACTTCTATTTATTCCTTGTGATGTTGATGTTATCCTCATTATGCACATAAGGAAAAAGGTTAAGTAATTTTCCTAAACAACATAACTTGTAATTGGTACGAATGTTTTTGAGCAAAGATATATTATATTCTTAAACATTGTAAAATATAAACAATGTGGATATTCAAATATTAAAGTTTTTAATATTTCTATTATGATAAAACAGAAAGAATTTTAGATTTGTCTTTTGCTCTTATCTGTACTGTTTTGATCTATTAACCCACTTCTGCTAGTGCAATTAAAACAGGAGGATCATTGGCACTTAAAGGCAAACAAAATTTTGATCAACTGCTGACAATTACGTGGCTTTCTTGGGTTAATGAGTGTATAGACACATTAGCTCTCACATACGAAGCTTCCATAATTGATCGTTTTGGAATCAAAGATATTTTTTGATGTGATAATTTAAATTCATGCTTAAGGCTGACAACAAAGCTGGTTTACAACCTTCAGTAACTACTCAGTCTCCAGACAAAAACACCGTGGGGTCAGATTTATGAACACAGTTAAATGTGAAGAAGTAACTGGAAGACTTCTATTCTCACACATTCATAGGATGTCCTTTGGCAAGGCTGTTTTCTCATTGCTTTCTGTAGAATCAATCAAAATGTATTTTTCCGCTGAAAATTGTGTTGGTGTTTTGAGATCTGCTTAAAAACAGAATGTCTTCTCACACCATGAACACAAAAAAGTATGGAATGAAATTTAGTTCAGATTCTTGGTCCTGGTATTTATCCTGTGATGTATGTAAAACAGTTTTGCTCTCCAAATCTATGGGGTTCCTGATTTGCTTTAGTAAGAGTTTGGGTAATAACTCTGGAAGAAGGATACCATATCCCCCAAAACTATTAGGTTTCTGAGTTCAGAAACCGCTTGGATATCTTTTATTGTACTTCTCAGTACCTCAAAGGTTAATTTTCCTCCTTGGAGTCTTGTCTCTGAAATATACCACAAGGTGGCAGTATAGATTTGTGGTCACATGGTTAAGAACTCCAAAGAATAAGGCTTAACTATATTCATTGCCTATACTACATTTACTCACTAGTTAAATTGTTTTTAAAACATAGAACACTTTACACTAGCCTTGTTTTATTAATATTTACAAATTTCCACTTTGCCAACACTTTTTTTAAAATTTATAGGTGCCTTTGAGAAAGGCTTTCTCTACTTCAGATTCATGCAACTTAATTTAATTTCAAAAACTCCAAAAAGATTTCGGTTCCCCAAATTCATATTTCACAGTGTAATATCACATTTCTATGTTTCTTTTACCAAAAGAAAATTCAATCTCTCTACCGTTAATTTAATTTCGTCCTCCCTTGATATTTTCGATATTAGTGAAAACTCCTTTTCTATTTCTTTGATTAACAGTACAATTTAAACTTTATATATCAGTATATGTTTCTCTTACAGAAAAGACATCATAGTCTTCCCATATTACACACAAAATTAGCAATCGAAGTTTAATGGAAAGGTCATTAGACCTTGGGTCAGAATATCTGGGACCTTGTTCTTATTTTGCCACGTTTTTTGCTTAACTCCTTTGACCCTGGGTTTCCTTTTCTGTCAAACAGATATGGTGGTTTAATAAGAAAACAATAATTAAATAAAAGTAAGTGAAATAAGTGTCTAAAACAGAGTAGGCCTTCAAAGAATGTTATTCTAGAACTATTTTAAATTCTTCCTCTAAATTTGGCAATCAATGAAAAGATTATAAAGAACAGAACAACTTATAATAAAACCAAACTTTAAAAAGTATAACAATTCTTCCTCTTTTCTAAGAGTTCTGAAAGGTCTTCAACTTTAACATCTTATAAGATTATAAGAATCTTTGGCAGTTTAGTTTTCAGATTTTTAAGTTCACAACTTGAAGAAAGGGGCCAAATCATCATTCTCTCAGAAAGTAGAAAAAAATGCTTTAATTACTTACTATCTTATGAAGCTACTTCAAAGGTTTAGCTCTCTTTTTACTCCCTGGAAAATATCTACTACATTATACAAATTAAACTTTGTACTGATCTTAGTAAAATATGAACATATTGACTTAATATAGCAATCATTATTTTAGAATAGCAAAAAAAATTATGTCTTTAAAGAAAAAACAAAGCAATATTTTCATTAATTTCTCAAACAAAATAAAAAGTAACTACGTAGCTAAATTCTTCTTAAATATAGTGATTAAGCAAAGAAAAAACAGAATATCAAAGGAAAATTATGTCCAATATATGTCTCTTTTTATAATTTGAAAATATATTTCAACTATTATAGATTATTTTTTTTAATGTCTGCTTATATTCATGGTTCCAGGTTATTTCTTTACCATTATTTCTGGTTTACCATATCTGTATCTAGAACTTATTAGAACACACACACACACACACACACACACACAGTCTTCATATGGAAATAACCCAAATATTTTAAATGAAATAATATGCTTTTGCTCTCCTTATGGCATATGTTGTAATTTCTCAGTAGCAAAATTTTTTTTAAAAAATCAATTTCCCATCATTTTAAACTCATCCAGACCCATTGATCACATTGTATGATTTTTATTGACCAACTAGATTTCAATTTTTCCTACCCGGGGAAAACTTTATTTCATATCAAGATACATCTCACAATACCTGGATGAGACTAGATTTAAGTTTTAAAAAAGATAAATTTAATTTTTTTTTTTGGAATAGAGCTATTCAATGAATATTGAACTTATGTCTACAGTTTATGTCATATAGCTATATATGTGAATAACTTCAGAGAAATCATTCTTCTCCAATTTAATGTTAAATACCCTTTCTACATAAGCATATTTAAATACATGATTTACTTTGTAATAATATTTCTTTGGCTTGTAGGAACTTTTATTGTTAATTTTCTAAACTCATCTTTTAAAAATATCCCCCAAGAAAACAATTATCTGTCTAATATTCTCATTAAAGTAAAAATTTTAGGACTTTCAGTCAAGATGGAGGAGTATGTAAATTGTGTGCGCACCTCCTCCCCCGACTGCATCAAAATTACAACTAAATTTCAGAACAACTATCATCAAGAACCACCTGAAGAATAGTTGAACAGAATCCCTATAACTGAGGATATAAAGAAACCACCTTGAGAATGGTAGGAGGGGCAGAGACATGACATAGGCAGGTCCCATATCAACGATGAGGAGATCAAGAAACGAGAAAGGTTATCTCGGTTGTGGAGGTCACCCTTGAGGAGTGAGGGGTCCAGTCTCCTATTGGACTCCCCAGATCAGAGCACCAGTGCCAGCTAGAGAAGTCCCAATAACATCTGACTGTGAAAACCAGCAGGGATTGTGGCTGAGTAAGACGGAGGGCTGTAGGAGTCCCAGACATTTCTCTTAAAAAGCTCACGCATGGACTCCCTAATGAACTCACGTTCTTAGAGCTCCGATGTTGGGGCAGTAGCTTGAAAAGTGCCAGGGACATATGGAGAGGACTGAATTGACTAGTTTCAGGGCAAGAGCTGGAGGAGTAGGGTTCAGGGTAGCTCTCTCTTTGGAAAGAAGTGCTGGCAGATGCCATTGTTTCTCTGTTGAGCCTTCTCTCCATAAAGGTGGTAGGTGCTAGCAGGGACCAAATGTAAGCTTTCCATTAAATTGATGACCACCATTTGCTGGCCCAGCTGATACCCTGAGACCATGGCAACCCAACTGGCATGCCCAGCAACAACCTCTTCCAGTGGATTTTCCCCCAAAATGGCCTGTTTCAGCTCATGCTACGAACTTTCCTAAAATCACATAAAGGTCCACAAACAAAGAAACAAACAAACAAAAACAGTGGTTGGTATCAGGGTGCCCCAAAACTCTTGCTAAGCAACCTTAAACCTGGCATTAGTGTCAACTGGCCTCAGTTTGCAGCCTAGACTCTCCCAGGCAACTCCAAGTCCAGCATAGGCAACAATTAACCATAGATCACTTTGTAGCACCTACAAGGTGCCTCCATGCTGATTACATGCAGCAGCTGACTTTGGCCTCTTCTAAGCTGACAGAGCCCCTTCTAAGAGGCCCTGAAACCAACATACTAGTGGCTGGCATCAGAACACACCAGAGTACTACACAACCAGCTTCATAATTGACACACCCAAAGCATGCATTTGGCAGACACCTGAGCCCTGTTAAAGCAACTCCCCGTCTGTGGGGTTGGCCCCTTCACAACAGCTTGTTCACTCTTGTCATGGTCATTCTTCACAGCCAGTCATATTGAGGGTCATACCATCCATTGACAGGCCAACAGCAATCAAGACTCAACTACAGCATAAGAACACACGCAACCCACATAAGGGGTGGCCCTGGAGCACCTGGCTCAGGTGAGACCACTGAGTCCCAAAGAACACATAAAACGGTCCATTCAAGACATATCAAAAGCAAAATGACAAAGGTTAAAAACAAAGAGAGAATCTTAACAGTAACATGAGAAAAGTAGTTAGTTACCTACAAGGGAGCTCCTATAAGATTGTCAGCTGGTTTATCAACAGAAACTTTGCAAGCCAGGAGGAATTTACATGAAATATTCAAAGTGATGAAAAGCAAGGACCTTCAACCAAGATTACTCAGCAAGGCTATTATTTAGAATCGAACGAAAGATAAAGACTTTCCAGACAGAAAAAAGCTAAAGGTGTTTATCACCATTAAACCAGTATTGCAAGAAATATTAAAAGGAATCTTTTAAAAAGAAAATATAAAAAATATAAGAAAGATAAATAATTCTCACTGACAAAGAGAAACACATAATAGAAGCAGTTGATCTACCAACAAAAGAACTAGTTCAAAAATTAAAAGACAAAAGAAAAAAGATCATGTGTAATTAAACATATACACACAAAAGAAGTAAAAAATAATGACAAAAAACATAAATGTGGAGGAGGTGGGTAAAAATTGTAGTGATTTTAGAATGTGTTCGAATTTAAGCAATCATAAACTTAAAATAGATGGGTATAAACATAGCGTGCTATACAGAAAGCACAAGGTAACCACAAGCCAAAAATTGAAGAGTTTTATAAGAAAAAAAGAGAAAGCAATCCAAGCACTACACTATAAGAATTCATCAACGTACAAGAGAAGAGAATAAGAAAGGAACAAAGAAAAATTATAAAAACAATTAGAAAGCAATTAATAAATGACAATAATTACATAACTATTAATAATTACTTTAAATGTAAATGGACTAAATGTTCCAATCAAATGACATAAGGTAGCCGAATGGATAAAAAGTAAATAAAATCCATACATATTCTACCCACAAGATACTCACTTCAGATAGAAAAATATATACAGACTAAAATTAAATATATCATGCAAATGGAAAGAAACAAAAAAATCTGGGGTAGCGATAATTATATCAGAACAAAATAAACTTTAAAACAAGAGCTTCAGCAGGAGACAAGGACATAACTCTTACAAATATTTTAGTACCAACGTAGGAGCACCTAAATATATAAAGCAAATATTGTCAGATATAAAGGAAGAGAAAGATAAATGCCATTTGGTTTCGCTTATATATAAAATCTAAAAAAACAAAATAAATGAACTAACAAAACAAACTTACAGATGCAAAGAACAAACTGATGGTTGCCAAATGGGAAGGGGTTTCAGGGCTGGGTGAAAAAGGGTAAGGGATTAAGATGTACAAATTGCCAGTTATAAAAGCAGTCATGGAAATGTAAAGTACAGCATAAGGAATATAATAAGTAATATTGTAATAGCTATTCACACTGTTAGATGGGCACTAAGCTTATTGTGGTGATCACTTCATAAGTTATATAAATGTCTAAACACTATGTTGTATGCCTGAAACTAATATAACATTATATGTCAACTGTAATTGAAAAATAAAATAAAATGTTTACTACCAAAAAATGTTAACAGAAAAAATTAAAACTTTAGTGTGAAATTGTATATTTCAGATGCAGCCTACTTTTTACAAAATCAAATATAAGCATTTGTCGCCATCTGGAGAAACGCAGAAAGATGCCAGATGAGAATGCCTATGCTGTGCTTACTTCTCAGAAATTTGTTTGCGATACTTCCCAGTTCTCTTCAACTTGGATCTAAAAATGTTCCATACACATCTGTAATGCCAACTTCAGTGCACTCAAAATTTTTCCAAATAACATAAATTCAAGGCTAATACAACTATTCACATAATTCTTTTTGTCAAATAGAGTAACTCACCCTTTCTAAACAGTTAACCAGTTTGAATTCACTTACCAAAACTTTTTGTTTATTCCTAATTTAAGAAGATGTAAAATATTTCTTCTTTCAAAAGAATGAAGTGCCATTTACAATGAATAAATTGATTTATGAATAGGCCATGAACACAATTGTCACTCTGAGTCACCATGCTGACTACTAAGTTTTGTTTTATTTTTGTTTTTGTTTTCTTGGGTCGGGGAGTGTTTAAAAGGAACAGTGGTCTCTTCTTTCTTATAAATCACATCTGCAAAAAACAAACACTGAAAAGGATCACCATTCAGTAGCAGCTAAGACACAATCCAGGTGTATCACAAAGTGAAAAATTGCGAAATGGAAAATATCAAATAGAGTGCCTGTTTCAGTCAGTTAACACTTCAATGTTTGATTCTGAAGGAAAAGACTTGGGTCTACCTCAGCTGATATTTTATCTGCACAGCTCAGTAATGTCACACAAAACTGTACTTTGACTAGTTTGATTAATTTACTTTCAAGAAAATATTTTTTAAATATTTAAAAATGTAAAGTAAAATCAACAATCTGTTAACGTTATGGTAGATTTCTCTCAGATACACTGCCTTTAGCATATGGTGCCCGGCTCTGCCTTGCCTCTGGCAGGAAATGTAAGGGAGATCAAATATTGAACAGGAAAGGAGAAGGCATTTCTTGCTGTAGAATGATAGAGACAGAGTGGGTGGAGGCTGAAATTTTACCGTAAGCCCAATATGGGACAGCCTAATCCAAGTGTCTTTGACAATTACCAGACAGAATCCTCAAAGAGATTTTCTAAGGTAGCCTGAGGGCCTCCATTATACAGATGAGGAGACTTAAAATTGACACAAGATAAATAATTTTACAAAGATTATAAAGTGAATCAATCAAAAGCCAAGACAAAATTTAGTTTGAGGCTTCTCCACATCTAAAATTAATATGCTGGTCTACTTCATAGACTAGTGAGCTAGTTTTTGAAGTAAGCTAGTCATTTTACTTATGATTTTTTATGTAACAGCAATATTTTATGCTTATGATATGATTTCCTGCATGTATAACATTAGTGTGCTGTGATATAGCATGTTTTTTCTGTTTTTGTACATAAAAAAAAAGAAAATCATTTGGAATGCTTCCTTAAAAGCAGGATTCCTGAAATAAAACTTACACAAGGAAAACCAGGAAAAAACCACTAAATATAACATTTAGAAACTGCAGGCAGCTCTTAGTTTTCTGTGATTATTAGATATAGGGCCTAGACATTCTCCTCATCACCATCATCAATCATATCATCATCTTCACTGTCATCATCATCATATATAGTGGCTACTCTAGAATTTAAATAGTATAAGATTTAAAAAAAGAAACACTCTCTAAAACTCCTAACATTAATAATTATTTGTTTTATAGTACTTAAATATTAATATGACTTCATAAATATAAAATTAGGTTTCATATGTTTATGTCTGTGTACAACTTTAAATTTAAATATAAAAGTATGAGATTTCTAAAATTTAGATTAACGACTTCATTTTAATGTGGCGGATGATATTATTCCGCTGAAATTAAATAACACTTGCATCATAAGGCTGACTGTCACCATGTGAAGATCGACTATCCTTTTTCTATTCAAAATTTGTAAAAGCTTTGTTTACAAAATGCTCTGTTGTCTTAAAGCTTTTCACTAATGCCTCACATATGTAAGAAACTTTTATTATTTCTCTCTAGATCACAAACATTAAAGATATATCATCTGGAAAGAAAGCAATTGCAAAAAAAAAAAAAAGAAAAACAGACACAGAAGTCACGGCAGAATATTTCATTAGAAGGTGGTTTCTAAGTAACCCAGGAAAAACGTTTTTTCAGTTCTCAATGAAATAAAAATTCAGATTTGAAAAAAAAATCTTACAAAGAACATTTACTCTTATAAAAAATAAAATTGGTGGACTCAAGTTCTAGAAACATATTCAAATGACCTCACAAACTAATTTTGAGTAATATTCTTTCATGAAAATTAAGGAAGTGTTATTACTAATTTAACGACATGATTTTACATGCTTAACATCAAAAAGTTAATAAGTAACAGACCCAGATTCAAATCCAGATCAGTTGGATGCTTTGAAATGCTAAGAGAAATGGTGAAAAAAATTAAAACTCATAGGGAAAAGAAAGAGCATATACCATTTGCAAAGTCAGAATAGTGTTTTTCTGTCAAGGAAGATGATCCTATTACTCAGAATTCCTGATCGTAGGGTAAACATTCTATAAGTAGTACAAATTAATCTTAGCAAAGAGAGAAAGGGGAGTCCATATACTTGTGAGAGAATGATAGAAGGATAACAACTGGCCTCATATTCAGTGTGTGAATATGGAATTACTTTTATCGATAAATCTAACAGAGCCCCATGTGTAGAATGTTCTTTGTCTGTTAGGCACTCAGCCTAATGCCTCTATAACACAGCTCACTTCTAAAATTTTTCAGAAGAGTATCCTCTCACCTAAAACATAAATATCATCTGCTGATTTCTCCTCTAGCTCCATGACAACCTACTCTTGCTAGCTCTAGGAATAAGGCTAGGCAAAGCTTGGAAACTATTCTGAGCTGCTCATGGGAAAAGCACTGCACAATTCCACAGCAATATCATTAGTGATACATCACAGTTAAATAAAGCCATTCTAAGCATGGAAACTAATTAGAGATAGCTTGTGTAAAATAAGATGGAGTCCAGCTATAATCAAGATATATATATTATCTCCAAGAAATAAAAATTATTTAAATTAAATTCATTATTTACAAAAAAAGTGCTAAAAGACTTTCTTGATAGTTTTTAAAATATTTTAGGGGATCTACACAATATTGTTTTGGGTTTTTTTCAGAAAGGAATAAATACAATATAATACAATACAATACAGTACAATACAATACAGTACAATACAATACAATACAATACAATACAATACAATACAATACAATACAATACAATACAATACAATACAATACAATACAATACAATAAAAACTAAACATTGAGTGCAACATAGCAAAAGCATCTCATGATTCATGTTTACTTAAGAATGTTAAAGTTTGGAGCATCTTCAACTTGGAGAAGAGCCCATTTTGCTATCTCATATTTCACATTTATTTCTTACATGCTGGCTCAATAGCTAATGATTTAGACCAAGGCTTACCACTAAATTATCTTTGATACAACTGAGTATTGATCCAACCAATATAGTTGGGCTTAGAGTAAACGTAACCACACAATTTCAGGGTTGAATGTTCTGCAATGGCCCCCTCTCCTCTTACTTACCAACCCAACACACACCTATATTTATACACTCAGTAATTAGAAGCCAAACTTAATTCTTTTTCTTACCTTAAGGGTCTACTAGGATTCAAAGAAGAGCTTGAGGAGCATTTTGTGCTCAAGAAAGCTCCGATACATTAAAAAAATGGTTTAGGTTCACTACTCCTTTTCCATTTACCCATAAGACAGGAAATTCCAAATAATGAAAGTAGGAAGAGCTGTTTAGCTACAAATCATTGACTTCGTTCACAGTCCATATTACTTGACATAGCATTACTATAGTTACATGTTTTAAGTTCACATTATTTAACTAACTTACTTTCCATAGTCACTACTAAAAAATGAACCTTAACTCTGATTAATTAGCAAAATTTTCAATGCTAACTCCATCTATTAAGACAGCATACTTATTGAATGGTACACAATTTATTTTTATGCTTCAGACAGATCCTTCAGCTAATTATAATTTCAATTTTATAAATAGCTCAGCTATAGCAGGATAATTCTGTGATATCTGGTCTTATTTAAAATTCCTTGATATGATGGTTCTACTTATATCCTATTATGGTTCTATTTTTGAAAGTCATATTGTACTAACATCAGCTTAAAAGAAAGAAGCAGCAAATGGCAGAGTTCTTCTCTCATCTTGAATGAAAATCAGAAAACATACTAGTTTGCTACAGTTTCTCTGATGTCTCCATTGTATTCACCCAGCCTCATCCTATGGAGACTTGAGCTAAATGAGTCAGTATGTTAATTATGTGCTCTGGGAGCACACAGAAGAAATAAAAAAGTTATTACTCTCCCAAGTTTCTCAGGTAATGAGACCCACTTCTGGAGATAATGTGGCACCGTACCAGAATCTATCATGAGAATGAGCTTTGCAATAAAATGCACAGAATTAATTTTTCAGCGAAAATTCTCTACTGGTTTCCTGAGTCAAATCCACCTGACAAATGTCACTGGGCAATTTCATCACTAGTTAACCAGTGCAAAGGTCTTTTGAACAGATGGTATAACGATGGCTTTTTAGAAGTGAGGCCAGCTAATTTCAGCCGCCCCCACCCCCCAACCCCGCTCCCTGAAAAGGAAATAAAATAAAATTGGCTCCATGTCACTCAAACATGACAGTACTTTGGATTTCTCCCCCATGATGTTTTTTAGCCTTGAGGCAGATATGACAGGCGCCTTATTAAATTCCAAAAATAAATGTAGAGCAAGAAGGCAGTGCATTCCAATGAGACATCCAACTTGTTAAAATGCAACATGCATAAAACTTGATTCATTTTATTTTTAGCCATCATCCTTATTATTTTAAATTAAAATAGAAATATAGTATTTGTTCAATAAACTAAGTAAAATTACTCCAAAGAGCTCTTTTTTCTTTGATAAAAATTATTCATTTGTTCACATATACTTAAGTTTGGATTTCCCCAAAATGTCTCCGTCAATATTTGGAAGTAAAGCTAAGATAAAAATTATGGAAGATTTTTACTCTATATTTTTACATCCCCCATTCATCTACTAACAGTTTCTTAGACAAACCTGATGATATTTATGGGTCCCTGCCTTTGTGCATATGCTATATACTTTTTTATTTGTGCTTCTGTCTCTCAATTTATCATAATTTTACCTAAGTACAAGAGTTTGATTTTCTTGATATCGAAACCATTGTTTCCTGATATCGATTCTCTCCCCCGACACCATCATAAGTATTCACTCCACCTTCTGATTTCTTAAAATATGTGTCTTATTCATCAATTTAACACTTCATTTATTTATTTTGCCGCATATGTTAATTTCCTCCACTAATAACATATTTTTATTCTACTATGTTGCCTTTGCGGAAGAAAAGCCCTATTTATTCTTACTTAAATTACAGTACCTAGTACATATTAGGGACTCAATAAACGTTAAAAAGAAAAAAAATTACACATTTTATAACCATATACTCACTATTGTTTCTTCACTGTTTTACTACTATGACTTCAAATTAAAAGTCTCAATATGTGTATATTCTATACTATAAAAAAATAGCAGAATTTCAGAATCTGGTTCTTATTTTCAAGGACCTTTCAGCTGGAGTGTAGGGACCGACCTTTGAAAAGAATGCTAGGGTAACTCTGACTCAATCTACATAACAATGATATCTGGCATTTACCTTAGTAGCTAAGATACTTTTAATGCATTATTTAATATTTAACATTGCTATAAAAAAAGCAATATTAGCCTACAAATATAGATCAGAAAACACTGATTGAAAGAGGTTAAATCACTTGTGCAAGGCTACAAGCCTGCCAGTAAGTGACAGTGCTAGGTTCAAGCTCAAAGATGTTAATGATAAAAACCATGTATTATGAACTTTCAATTAATTCACAATTTTACAAAACACAAAGGCATCTCTCAAGTAGCCTGAAGAGCTGGACAAACAAGACCATAAAGCTGAATCCAGAATATTTTTTCCATTTTAGCCAGATAATTTTCTCTTAAGGGCTAATGTCTGAGAAACTGAACCATCAGATACTCTTAAGGCTTCCTAGTCCTAGGAATAATAATCATGTAGGTCTTTAGTCAGTATGAGGATATGGTATGCAATCATGATCCAAATAATGATTCGAAGCACTAAAATTTAACTTATTTTATTTTTACCTGGTTCTAGTGTCCTAAATAATATTTCTCATATAAGAAGCAAATTCATATTTTGTAATATGGTCATGTACTGAAATGTGTTAAGCAAACCATCATTATTTCTAAGAACAGAAATAAGATTAATACAAGATCAAAAAGATGGGAGGGGCTTCGCTATACTAGAATTACTTCAGAGTGTTTATTACAACAAATATCCTAGGTCAAAAACTTGTCTAAGACAGGTTGGAGCAGGTTCTCATTCTCTCTCTCTCTCTCTCTCCAATGTTCTTTCTTTCATTTAATTAATTTCAAATCATCATATCTTGAAATATTAAGGCACACTATTATAGGCCATATATAATCTTCCACATTGAAGACCATATATGATTTGAAGGTCCTTCATCAGATATGTAGAAGTAGGCAGTAGACATGTTAATAATAATTTTTTAAAAGCGAACATATAAAGATCTCATCAGCTGCTCTCTCCTCTGCCTTAGATTTTACTCTGCGTGTTAAAAATTATCTCCTTCTGTTATTCCTTCTACATTTATTCTCTCCTTTCTGTTGAAGTTCAACAAGAAAGCTGTTTCAAGGAAGAACATTTGTTGTTTATGCCACCCTCCTGTAAACAAGTCACATCACTGTTGATATGATGTCATATCTACAGCAAAGCTGGGTGCAAAGGAAATTCCCACACACTGAAGAAATTATTTCTGTAAACTGCAAAAAAGAATATATTTTGAGTAATAACATCAGGGGAATGTTTGCTTCTGTACTAAATACCTTCCCAGACTTTAGATTTAAATTGCTTTATCTACATAATTATCTTTTCTTTTCAGTCAAAGATGTTAAAGTAGAATATATCCCATCAAAAAAAGTTTTTGCTTGCCAAACTTCGCTTAGAAAACTAAGCTTTAGAAAATAGGAACCTCAACAGGGAAGGATACTGCTATCTCTTCCTCCAAGCGCCATGGTTTTGTCTTTTCGTTACATTTTAAGTTTTTAGATTTTAATTTTTTTTCCTGACACAAATATAAATGTATCCAATCCTGCTTGAAATGTGTGAGTCTTTAACACTAACAGCCTCTGCCAACTGCAATCCATAAGGCAATACATATTTCAGCACAAATCTGAGTGTTCTCTTAGTATAAAAATAAAAGAAAATCAAAAAGTAAGTTGCTGAAAGAAAGAGCTTATTTTCTACATGCTAGCAAGATAGTTCACAACTTTGGGCTTGAGAAATATCTATGTTTGTCATAAAATTCCCTGATAATAATAAAGAAAAGTCTGTTCAATAGTCACTAAAATAGGCCAAACTTCTAACTTTGATTCCTTATGCACTTGGTATTTTAGATGCCAACCACATGAAGGAAAGACTGATACAAATGGATGATCTTTCTTGATACTTAGTTTGCTTCCTGGTACTGATTAATCGTACTGTAGTTATGGAAAGCTCTAAATTAGAGGTGAGAAGATTGATGTTTTTATATTAGCTTAGTCACTATTTATTTTCTGTGTGAGCCTGCCACCTGACTTAACTTGTCTGCACCTCGACTTTCTCCTCTGTCAATTGGGATTTAAAATGATTTACCTTTTATTATAAAAGTCAAATGGATAGTGCTTATTGTTTTTGTTTATTAGTACCATTTCTGTCAGATGAACTATAGAAAGTCATCTAAAACGTAAAGTTTTATTGAAAATAGCATTTTCATTAAGCAGCAAATATTAAATTTGAATGAAACAAGAAAACTAAAATGAAATTTGGCTCTTTTCTTACTGTATTTTACTTTTTGATTTGTGTATTTTATCGTTGGAGCCAAAATTAAAAATAGAAAGATGAGATCGTTATTGTGTTAGTACCATTTTTTTAAGGTGTAATTTTCACAAATGCTTCTATTCACCAGACTTAGAAGATGCTGCATAGTTAAAATTTGACTTCTAAGTACATAGAACTTTTTAAAATAATTCACTTCATTCAGCTTTTTATATTTCACTATTATTTCACTATCTTTGACAACCAGCAAAGCATTTGGTGAATGTCTCTCTCTACAAAAGGCCAGTTGATGCACAAATAATCTAATATATACGAAGTATAAAGATTTATGTATAAAAATAGAAGCATTTTATTTACTTGCTCAACAAATCTGTTTATCAGGAGATGCTTACGTGGAGTTCCGGAAATATATTTGTTTGAATTGTTAGATCTGTCAATTATCCCTGATCTCTCAGCTAATCATCAGAGAAAAGGAAAATCAAAAAACATTTGTAAATAGAGACAAAGGTGAAATTTAAAACTACTGGAGTCTGGTATTCATTTTGGGTTGTGTTTTTTGTTTACGATTTCATGTGAAGCCTGAGCTACTATGTAAAATTACATAGTTTCCTTAAACACATTCATTTTGCTCTTAGTTTCCCTGTTCTATCTGGGTAGAGATTAGTAGCCCATCTTCATTAGAAATATCAAAATTTCCTATCAGTAAAGAAACATTAAATTTTAATTAAAAACTTTATGTTTTAGGGGTAGAAGAAACATTATGGATCTCAGATTATCAACTACCTTTTCAATCTGAAGATAGAAGACAAACCAGGATTACTCTAGTGTAAAAGTCTATGTCACTAGGATACTTCCGCATTGTACACAGTGGATTCTGAACACTCACTGGCGGAAAGTATTTGTTATGGACAAAAGTAGCCTATTTGTCTAAAAAGGTACAAAGCTAAACTAATTTTCTTTAGAAAGAAATAAAAATACAATTTTAATGAGTAATAGAAAAAGTAGCTTTAGTCTAGTGAATGAAATATGTCTCTAAAAAAGAAAATTGATTGAAAATGTGGCTGAAGTTATGATTAAAAACAAATATTTACAAATACAGTAAATGTTCTTCACCAATATTTTTTTCATTTAAAATTATTTTAATTTAAAAATAAAACTATTAAGAAAAACTTAAGCCATAATTACTCTTAATAAAATTGGCAAAATGGAATGTAGTAATCATGATATAGACTGGTTTCAAAAGTAGTATCAAAAAGTCATGAAATGCTAATACCAGATTATTCTAGCAGAAAAAAGTTTAATTATCCAAATGAATGCTTTTGAATTACATTTTTTTTTTTTTTGGCAGAAAGCACAATAGAAAAATTTTAAAATAAATCTCCTTAAATTGCTGAGACTTTCTGTTTCATATATAACTGAATTTTATTTTTTGCTGATATATAATCACAATTTTGGACACTCATTAAAAATGAATATTTAAAATTATCATTGGTTCAAGTTCATATTTTATTTCTAGGTAAATCCTAGTCACAACATTAAGGTGTTTTTTTTTTTTTTTTTAATCAAATTATTTAATTTATGTTAGAGTTGGATAAAGATTTTCAGGTCATAAAATATTTCTTCATGTTTAGATATTAAAAATACTATTTATAGTATTCTGTTTTTCATGTCTAGTCATCATTTTATGTAAAATATTTTTTTCTCGTATAGTATATATTTTAATAAAGCTTATTTAAATATTGTTTATAATAATAGATTATGTAATCTACTCAAATATGATACAAAGTCATTGTTTTTCTATTGGTCATTATTTAGGAGAAAATAAAGTAACAGCCCCTTTTGTTTTATCTGATTGAGCTAGTCTGTCTTTTCTAATTCAAATACTTCACTCACAAAAATGTACCACTTTTGAATGTTACAGTAAAAAAGGAGATATCCACAGTGCTTAAATAAAGCAATAATCAGAAACCCCGGAATTAAAGGAAGACCAATTCCTCCCTTGATACAGACATTATCAACCTAAGCATCAAGAAAACAATTCCAAAAGTCCCCAACCAATAACCATGAAAGCCCTGACGTTAAGAAGATAAGCTCTATACAGACACTATTTGAACCTTTGTCATTGAATTTTTAATTCTGGTTTTTTTTTTCAATAAATTTGTTCCATCTGATGACTAGCCCAGAAAGAGTCAATGTTACACAGACAAAACACTTACATAGGTCAACATGAAATTTACAAAAGGAAAAAGGATAAAGAAAATGTAACATTTAATTGAAAAATATTGATAAAAATCTTATTCCTTTTAAATAGCTCCCTTCTCTTCTTGGGGGATAAATATCCCTTTCATATACCAGACGACTTTTAAATAGATGCATCTTTCATTTCAAAGAATAGTCTAAAAAGCAGATTGTCTCTGTGATTCACTTAATTATATTCATCTCTGTCCACTTTCACACTAAATGACTTCGGTTTAATTTTAAAGCCAAAAGAATTCTACTGCCTGAAAGTAATAATGGATATCCAGGCATGATTAGTACTCAAATATTTGACTGTTCTCTCCTCGAACCCTAATCTTACTTCATTTTAACATGAACAACTCGATGCCACAATCCCAAGAGCAGAACTAAGAGAAGGAAGGGGAAAGGAGTCAAGTTCAATTTTAACAGACAATATGAGTTGTTGCTCTTCAATGAATTTTGACATTGCCCTGGAATAAAGGAAGGATTCTGTTCAAAGTCAGCCCAGACAAAGCAGTATTAAATATTTAATTTCCAAAGGCAAAAGACCAAGGTCCTGAAGCTCCAAGAAAGCTAATGGTTCTCTCCTTCGTTAGGCTGTAAGTAGAAAATGCCAAACTCAGGACTAATTTGGCTATGAAATACAAGGATTTTCTATAAGAATATTTATAAATCCCAAGGTCATTGTTCTAAATTATTCTTTAACAGAAACACAAATATAGTATGCATATTTTAAAACTGTGCAAATATTAACATACATGTATTTATATGCTGAGAATTCACTAATGCATATATTGTCTTCTATGTAGATGTTAAGAGTCAAATGAATTTTAGTTCATTTAAATATTGTTTTACTTGAGAAAAACAGATTTAAGTTAAATATTAAAAATTAATTGCTCACATTTCCTTTTCTAGAATAATATAAACATCTGATCATTTATATTAATTTAAAACATAAATTTCTATATGAACACTTGTTTAAAACTTGGTTTTAATTCTTAAATATTACTTAAAATAGTAATTTGCATATATATATTTAACATGGAATAATAATACAAAAGTATTATACTAGTATTATATTAAAATTTGAAATACAATTAGATTTCCATAAACTTCTACACCCTAATATGGTCATTCCATGCCCTGGATAATGTTCTTTTGCAGATAATTATGAGCAAAGTTTCTCCCCTTCTGTAACACAGAGAGCCTATGAAGCAGATGTTGCCTTTGTCTTCTGACACTAGGGCCCAATAATATACTCTTGTAAATCACATTAACTAATGCATAAAACTGCTTCAGATGTGTTACCTGTAACCACAGAATTGCTAAGACCAAAAATTCAAGGATTATTTTTTCACTTTATTTAAGTCACATTCCAAATATACAAATAGAGTTCACCTCATTGATGTTACTGAACTGTTCATGGTATTATTGACTTAGAATTTTCAGACATATTAATTGATGAGGCAGCAATCAATCAGATTAGCTATGCAGATATCAAAATTGACCATGAAGATAGGTAAAAGCTATTACATGACTTTGCTGTACACATTTTTTCCCTTTCATTTTTCCATATAAGCAGAGAAAATACATTCTATTTCTTTATATTACAAACACCAGTCTCAAACATAATGACTTGGATTTTGAAGGTATAACATATACATGTCAGATGGACCTGATGCTGGTAAATAAAAAGTGTATTGTTTAAATTAAGGAAGTAACATACAATTTAAAAATTGTACATATTATTCTGGCATAAATCCAGAAGTATATTGAAAATTATGAGGCAATTCAAATCAATAGATATTTCTGAGCATTCTACTAGATGCTAGGAAAGGGAATCATGGGTCAAACAAAATATAAAAAGAAACGTTTGAGTTTATAATCTACTGGAAGTCATAGACATACATATTATTGACCACAAAAAAAAATAATAATAAAACAAAACAAAACCTTACAAAATAAGGACTGAATAAATCTGATTATAAATCCAATTGCTGAAAGAGGTGTTTTGATGGCAAAAAAACGTAGAGAGTAAGCACAAAAACAGTGAGACAGGTAAGTACAAGAAACATCTGGAAGGACGGAGGAACACTATGTGACTAGACTTACAGTTGAAAAAGAAAAATATAGAGACCAAGCTGGAAAGCCTAAACCAAAGTTAATTTTAGGCTGTTATAAAGAATTAAAAGTATAGGTAGGAAAAAGTATTTAGATAGTAAAAAAGTAGGTAATAAAAAGTATCAGGTAGAAAAATAATAATAATAATAAGGTAATGAAAGCCTGAACCAAGGAAGTTTCAGTACTAATAGGAAAGGGAGACAGATATGACATCAATGACAAAGGCTTTGGCTAATGAGTAATTGTAAGTAGCCAATGGAAAGGGATCTTGACTGAACATTGAATGAAAGGGAATAACCATATATCCTTATAGAGTTTGGATCATAAAAGGGATAATGATAATTCCACTAATATGAAATACATTCCACAGAATGGAAAATGTATGGTAGAAAGGGAGAATATTTAGTAACTTAACAAGAAGAGAGCTAACTATTAGGCTACAGGAGAATGATAAGCACGTGAGTTAAAGAGAGCAGGGAGCCAAGAACACCTACATTACAGGAGTTTTCTGCTACAATTACAATTTCCTCTGACATCATCAGGGTCTCCCTCAGTCCTGGCTCATTTGCTGTAGTATACAAGTGTGCCATAAAATCCCCATTTTTAAGAAGCCTCATATCTCCATTATATTTCAGATCCAACTTTTAGAAAGGAATTATATTCATTGTCTCCATCTTTTCATTTCCTATTACCTCAATCTATTTTCCAATACATATTAAAAACCATTCTTTTGAGATTTATCATTCTTGGGTCTGGGCCTTTTTACTTGCTCTTTCCTTTTCCAGGATACCTCTTATTCTGGTCTTTAGAGGACAGACCCTCTTTTGGTCTTTGTTTAAATGTCACCCACTAAGGGAGAGCATTCCTGACCATGACAGCTAAATAGTTCTGCCGGCTCCAGTTAATCTACACACCATTGCTTTGTTATATTTTTTCATAATATTTAACCACCCATCATTTTCAATTCTATTACTTATGTTTCCTGATTCGTTTTCTCCCTTTCCACCAGTATGCAGCTCCATAATAGCTGGGACATTTTCCTTCTTAGTAACTTCTGTATCCCCAGTTTCTCAAACACTACCTGACTCATAACAGGCATGCCATAAACAATTATTGAAAGAAAAATCGATGATTCAGGAAAGAAGGAACACAGCAAGTTTGAAGACAGGAAGAGAACCAAGAAAGTACAATATTACTGAAATCAAGAAAAGAGAAATATTCAAGGAGCATTGAATGGTTACTAATTTGAAAACTACAGAGAACAAGGACTGAGTAAAGCATTAAATGACTTTGGAGTGGGTTTTAGTAGAGCCATGAAGATACTGACTAGTATCTAAGAAATTAAGAAGACTGGAATAATTCACTTCCACAAAGCGTGTTAATGAGATAGTGGGTGGGTACAAGGAATCAGTGGAGAGAAAACAAATAGAGCTATTAGAGAGAGCCATAAGGGACAAAATAATACTCTAGAGAAGGATGACAGGATGAGAAATAAAACATCAGTTCAGGGTTTCGAACTGGGAAAGAGAGGAAGTAAGTCTGTCCTTGAGGCTGTAAGAAAAGAAAAAAATTTAAGATAACACATTAACAACTTATAGATGAAAACTGATAAATGATTCTAGCATGGCCACTTCTATTTTAAAAACTCAAACAATAGAGTAAGGCATAACATTAAAGCACCTAATAAAGAATAAGAGAAACCATTCAGGGATCAGAGTATTTGTTTTCCTTTTTAATTTTTTTTTAAAGTTTTGCTTTACTGTAAGGCCCTTACCACCAAAGTATTATATGATCCTACTGAACAGGATTATTTTTAACTAGTGAGAAAGTAACAGAGTTTAAGTAAAGCAATATTTTTTTACCAAACTTTCCAAGCACATATTCAATCACACAAAATATTTTATTGTATTAACTGAAAATTAAACTGCATATTAAGTAAAAATTTTAGAAACATCTTTAATATAAAACATTATATCAAAATCTAGAGAATCTAAATACTCACCTGCATTAATAATTTTCATCAAAAAATTAAGATTTCAATAATTTTACATTTCATAAAAGACTGATTCTAAGGAAAATCGGAGATTGTTGTCTGAAATATTCTTTATCAATCAACTGTTCATTGTTTTTTCTTGATATAAAAAAAGGGCTGTGCTTTAGAGAAACTTTAATTTCTCTATAGTTTATGTGGCAGCCAACTTTTCAGTTATTTCATTGAGAGAATTTGAGAAAGAAACTAGTTTTCAGATAAAGTGCTTTAATATTTTCTTGAAGAATTCTAATAGAAAAGTAAACTAATGTAAAATTAATGTATTCTAATAAATACTCCATTTGAGACATGCAATTTTAGTATTAATATTGATTTAATTTTCTTTTCCCCATTGCCTTTGGTGGTCCTTATTGCATTCACTTCTTCCCTCAAAGGAATCTAAGTGAACATTATATTTGTAGAGTAACTTTTGTTTATGTTGTTGTCCTCATTGTTGCTGTTGTTATATTAAAAAAAAAAAAAAAAAGCAGTTCTACATGGACGATTCAAGTAAACTCTAGA
Source organism: Pteropus vampyrus (assembly GCF_000151845.1). Lineage (NCBI taxonomy): Eukaryota > Metazoa > Chordata > Mammalia > Chiroptera > Pteropodidae > Pteropus > Pteropus vampyrus. The sequence goes on from NW_011888807.1 coordinate 14,113,080, forward strand.
GTTCTCTGACACAGCCAAAATGTATACGCCAGGGGAAAATCACCTAATAAAGCTCAGCTTTTTAGTGACTGGTTAATGTAATAATTTTACTTTTATATAAACTATTTTATACTTTCACCATTAAACCTAAAACAACCAGGTTAAACAATTTTTATTATTTTATAATAGCTCTGAAGTAAAAGAAAAAGTTATCTACCTTTTATTACACAGGGAATTCTCAATACAATTATTAGAGAAAATAATAACCTCCTGATTCCAACTGGATGAAATACATATCAACTAAAAGAACCAAAGATATACAGCCCTCAGGAAGGATGTCAGTGTCCTGCACAGCAGCAAGCACTGGACTCCATTGTGTATTCTGTCACTCATGACCTAGTCCAATTTGCTCATTCATTTAAATTTCCCAAGCCTCAGTTTATTTACCTATTTAATAGCTTTAATAATACTTATTATACTTATCTCTGGGATGTTTCTGTAAAACAAATTAGATAATGTACATAAAGCAATCCCAAATAATACAGAGCTACCTAGTATGGATGACTATTGAATTTCATGCATACACGTGCATACACATGTACACACACACAATAGCTAATAGGTGTGTCCTTGAGAGAAATATATTTTGTGTCATTTGAGAGAAATATATTGCAGAAACCATAGTGAAGTCTTAAAAATTAAAATCAGTTTTCAAATGTGAAAACAGCTTCTTAGAGATTAATTTCATTGTTTTAGCAGATAGCTTATCAACAAAAAGTGCCAAATGAACATAGCAAATAGAATTTATGTTAAACCACACAGATAAATTACATGAGAACTAAAAATAAGTAGACCAACTGTTTTAAAGTTTGTGTTCTATCAGCTAGTTTGTTGGATTGATGAGCTTAACCTGGACCTGAGCATTTTAACAGAGTAAACTGTTCAAGAGAATAAAAATTATTAGGTCCTTTATGGGCTCAAGTCAGTGTTTCTGGATTTTGTTAAGGTTTCATTTTTAATCTTGCAAGTAAATTTTTTAAATTAAAAAATAATATATAAATGTTTATGTGTATTTTTATGAATTATGGTATCTGTTCTCCCAGCTATTTAATGTAAACCCTCAATAAAATTCTGGAATTATTGCTAATTTGAATTCAGCAATACAGAGAAAATATTGCTGAATGTTTCTGTAAAAAAGCATTTTAGTTATATGCTTTATCAATTATTTGAGTCTGTCAAATAATATGACAAACATTAGGAATACGGTGTTGGGTTTACGTTTAGTCTGCTTTCTCTCCTATACAGATCCACACCCATTAACATCTGTGTATAGTTTTCAACATGTGGTATGAAATATTTGTTATATCTGTGTTTGCAAGAGTGAGGTAATAGAGCTCATAAAATAAAGCTCTGTGTACGTGCAAAAACTAGTTTGCTATTTTGACTGACTTGACAGTCAATGACAGGGTAAGGCAGTTGAAAGAACAATCAGGTTATTTGATTGACTTGAGTGGAAAGTATAACTTGTTTTCTCTCTCTCTTCTATCTCAATACCCCATCTCAACTTGCTCTAACCTGTCACTCAAACAGCATTACATGCAAGCTAGTTTGTACATGTACATTTTAGCTTGGGCAGAACTATTGAGTGCCATTCTAAAAGAAAAGAGTACCATTTTCACAAAAATTTTAACTCTTTGTTATATGTGATTCTTAACTTACTCTTGCCTCAGAAAGGAGTTGTGCTGGAATGTCTGCCTATTTTTCACTAGATGTTAAACTTCTAACTAATTCAAATTTTTAACTTATTTACCAGAATCCTGTTTAAGGAGACAAGACTATCATAGTAAAGTTTTTCAACGTTTTCCTTTTGGAAAATCATGTTCAAAGTCATTTATGCCACTGAAATAATCTAGTAGAAAGTGTTTCCTGACCGTCCTGAATGAAATCAGAGATATAAGGCAAACTGAAAAACTTGTATGTCTGAATCTTATATGAATATTTTTAAAGACATTTTTAGTTGAGGATTATGACTATCTTGAATAAATGACTATCTTGATGTCATCGTTGGTCAGTATTTCTTGAGTTAATTTTTTTTTTTACTTATATTTTGGGTAGTTAAAATACTTTGATTATTAAGAAAGATTATCTTTGTTCGCTACGAAAAAGATACCCAGAATCAATGTTTTACAATACTATGAAAAGAAGATTATAAATCTAAAGCCCTTTTAAAAAAATGCTTTTAAGGCGAATTTTGTACTGTACAAAAAGTTCAAAAGTTTGTTGAATAAAATTATAGTTATGTTGGCATCCCAATTCTAGGTGTTCACATAAAGTCAACTCGTTCAGCACCACTCATTTTTAACTCAGTAATATTTTCCTTGTCAACCAAGATGATACAAGGAGTCAAAGTAGTGTGTGGGAAAGCAGATTTACTTTAGCTAATCCTTACTTTGTTCTTCTGTGAACATTTTATTGCAGGCGCTAAAATCTACAAGTAGCTCCGAGGTATGTAAGTATGGTAAAGAACAGGTAAAAAGCAGAACACAGAAGTAGAGAAGTGAGGAGTGAGAAAAACTGACATCTAATGAAATCCAGCACCGTATTCTCATGTGAAAATTAAAAAGAAAATACATGAAATTGGTTGGTAGAAAGAAGGAGAACTAGGATGAGGAGAAAGGGGAGGAGAATGAGGGGGAGAAGTGGGGGAGGAGGGGGAGGAGGAGAAAAATGCTCATTAGTAAGATCCTAATAGGGTCATTTTGTTTAGCTAGGGTAGTAATTTTTTTGTTGTTTATTTGTTAACAAAAAATAAATGATTATTCCGGTCAAAATAATCTTAACCGAATTTGTTTGTTGTTTGCTTGCACATCTCTCAGTGTTTTGATGAGTATAACAATCCTTAAAAAAGAATTCATAGTATATTATTTCTTGCAAATTATAAAGTAAAACTATATCTCCAAATTTTCATCTCAATAATTTTCTAGATGATAGACAATAGTGATGTGTAATATCATTTGTTTAACAGTCTCATAATATATTACTCCATTCTAATGAAATGTTTCTCCCTAAAATCTGAACTTTATGAGAAAAGCTCTCTTAAATTAAACATTTTAAGCATCTTATGATGAAATTTGCATAGCGTGAAACCACATATAGAAATTATATTTCTGGCTGAAACTAATGATTTTTTTAAAAAATGTTTATAGCTTTTTAAATACTATTATAAGCTTACAAGCGTTAATTCATTGTCAATGAAAAAGTCATTTTTTATGCTATTAAGTGCATTTTAATATGCTATTACACACAATCGTTTGTTGGTGAATAAGCTCATAATTGATTTAGATACACATAATATTCCCCCCTCTCTCTCTTTAGTAAACCATTTTTTTTTAAATCAGGTTAATCAAAAATGACCCATACAGAGCTTTATTTAATTTATTATAGACTTTATAAGAAATGGTCGCCTGGTAATGCATGGCTGCAAGTTTATTAAAGAAATTGCATTTTGAAGAACAAAAAAAAAATAAAAATAAGACTTCATATAGCCCAAGCATATTGCTGAAGATTAGTTTCCTCTTAGCAATAGAATCCAAAAGCTCGCAGAAAGAATAAAACAGGGCTTTTTAATGATTATATATTATGTAAAATTGACCGAATTGGAATCCATTAATGAAAGCAAGATAGAAATTTTATTGAAAAAAGATCCATTCTTTGTTTTCAATAGAATGAAATAATATGAGCCTAGTAGCTGAAATTATTCTATATCTTCCATTAAAAATAAAATGCTTGCAATAAATTTCATTAATTTTATAGGAAAAGTCTATATATTTTTAGATGCCTATTGAAATATCTAATAGTGAAATGAAATGTTTTAGTATACTTCAGAGTGAATTAAAAAAGGAATAGATAAAAATTATAGCAAAGTATCAGTTATAGGAAAATCTAGGTCATAGTTATATGCCAGATAATTATGCCATTTTCTCTAATTTTGTATACGTTTAAAAATCATCATAAGAAAAAAAAAAACAAGAGAAATACCTTTTAATAATAAATTAGGTTACTTATGTTAAATCTGTATCTAAATTTGAACCTTTTCTATGTTTATGGAAACTTGATCAACAGAATGTTATTTATTAATCTTGTAGACCGCTATCAAAAACCTTCCCTAGGGAAAAATAAGTGTCTAAAAAATAAAGTATATCTCATCTAGAATCCAGATGGTCAAGAATTTCAAACAGATTCTCCACTAAGACCCTTTCTATTATTTTTGGAGAAAAATATCTATAACTAGTAAAAAACTCATGAGTAGATTAGTTTTTTTAAAAAATATTGCCTACAAAAATTAGTAATATAATAAAACAAATTTTAGGATCAGCTCTATAATTAACATAGACTTAATTCAATAATACAGTAGATATAATGACCATAAGTACAAAGAATATTAAATGTTTCCTGTATTTTTTAATTCATTTTCTAAGGCAATAAGGATTTCTTAGCAAATGGGTAAGCCTGGAATGCCATTTTGCATAATCTTAAATTAGCCAGATATCTTTTTACCAAGCATCCTATAAAACCTATGTTTTACTTAATTAGGCAATCTTCCAGCTCTGATATTCAAACCTTTGCAGTTTGTGAAAAACCATGTCAGCTGTCTTTGGATTTGAACTTCGAAAATTTCCATCAAGTTTCAAATTTTATTTCACTTTCTTCTAGTGAAAGAGCTGTCTTCTCACAGGCACCACATTGGTTGAAAATACATTAATTTGCAGTGATAGAGAATATGTTTTACTAATAGTAGTCAGAGTGCTGCTACTTTTAAGATCATATGTTAGAAGTACTCTAACTACAACAGACCATCTTCAAACGCAGAAGTAGCACAGTCTCATTTATGCAAATTTAGAAGGACATACTTGTAAATCAATTCTAATAGCAAAAGAGTGCTCCTTTAAAACATTTGAACAGCAGTGAGGATGCCACACATGAATATAACATATATGAACTGTTTTTGAAAACCCAGCCATTTGTAGAACAATAACAAAATAAAATCCTAAACTAACCAAATCAGCTTGATAAAATCACACTGAAGTAAACAAATAAACAAACAAAACTAGAAGGAAGACAAATGAGGTTTTCCTGTTCTCTGGCTTTAATAAAATACTGTACTGACTTCTAATACGATCTGCATATAAACACAGTATAACTCACAGTTTCCCAAAGATTTTTTTTTTTTTTTAACATTTAAGGATTAAGTATATTTGGGCAAAACAGCTGAACCAAGATAGCAGATATTTTTATTACAATCTTTGCAGAAAGTGTAACATGTAAATTTCAATTGTGAATCAAAAGGACAAGGCCAAGTAGGTAACGTTTGACTTTGTAATGCTTTTGCCATGGAACAGAGAACAGAATAGGCAGATATGGACAATTAGTATTCTACAGGACACAGTTTAGGGTCTAAAACTCAAAGAGGCAAGTTAGCAAAAAATGTGTATCAACTGAAAGAAAAACTAGCTCAATGCCTGGTTTAATTATTCCCTCTTCTTAGAAAGCAAACTAACAATATTTAATCTCAGGATCCATTAAATATAAGTGTTTGTACCTAGAATTGTTATTAAAAGAAAAACAAACCTAGAGCTATTTCTCATATAAAATATCAATGAAGGTACAGATATTATGAAATTGTTTTTCAAGGCCTATTTTTGAAAGTTTAAAATTCATTCTTTATAATTGAACAATTAAAAGCTCACAGAACCATCTTTATAAGTGAAACAGTATAGCTGTTAATAAAGTAGATTCACCTAAACTTTCAACTTGGGTAAAGGTAAGAGTTTGATGGTGAATAAAACCGAAAGTGAAGGCTTCTATGTATTGTACACCTCGATGATGGAAATCATTTTTTCAGGGTAAAAAGGGGAGAGGTCACACATATATTCTATTTGATTCTATTTTGACAGGATGAAGTGTATTACCAAAACAACAGTTCATACATATTTAAAAAGGAAAGAAAGCACTCCTTGGGAGCTACAGCTTTAAGTGCTTTCTACACCAGATGTCTTCTTTTTAATGGGTCTTCTTATTTCGGAGATGAAAATGAAATTAGGAGTAGACCACAATTTCCTATAGAACAAATGTGCACATCGCATGGAGCAAACAGACCTATCACCATTCTGTCTTATCACCAGCTTAAAATAAAGAAATATGTTTAAATGAGAAAGAAATGCTTTAAACAAAAAAGAAAAGTTTAATCTGTAAATGTATGTATCTAAAGACAAAGTTTCTACAGCAATTATTTCCAGTGACCTTAAATAACTCTGAGGAGAATAAATCAATAAAGATGACCTGAAAGCAAAAACAAAATGTACTTTGAAAACTAGTTCATGCTAATTTTAAAGTACTTTCTTTTATGTTGGAAAATATTACAATTATTTTTTATTTTTTTAAACCTATAGAAAAATCTTATACCTCTTTATTACTCAGTGTTTCTCACCCTGAAAATCCTCTGCGATGTTCAAATTCTTCTAACAGTAGGTTATTGGTAACATATCATCCACTGGGTAAACACACACATCGAATCAGTGAGATAAAGGATCTTTAGCAGGTGCTGTTCTCTATACTTTATTCTTCATATTGACAAAATTTCTGTACCCGTTTTTGGCTAAGATATCTATCTATCATTTATCTATCTATCTGTCTGTCTATCTATCTATCTATCTATCTATCTATCTATCTATCTATCTATCTATCTATCCATCATCTACCTATCTAGCATCTATCTAATATCTATCTCTCTATCTCTTTACATGATATCACCGATGTAGGATATAAACTTAAAAGCGACAAACAAACAGACACTCATAAACATGGACAATAGACTAGTGGTTATCAGAAGGTAGGAGAGGAGGGGGAGGTATATGGGATAAAAGGGGTCAAATATGTAGTGACACAAAGAAATCTAACTATGGGCAGTGAACACAAAATGCAATGTATATACATGCCTTACTGTTGACTTGTACTCCTGAAACAGTGGATTTCGTTAACCAATGTCACCATAATAAAAATAAATAAATAAATAAAATATTTAAAGCAATATAACCTTTTTTCCACTTGATGTGTTTGGACAGGGGATTAAAGTATGATAGCATATTAATAATACAGCTATCCATTTTTTTAAAATGAGTATATATCAATTCATTTTTTGGATAACTACTGTCTGTCTTCACAGAAATCCCCTTCTTTTGGAAACACTCCTAGTCCACAATTCCTGTCCAAACAACCATGTTTTACATGTCCCAGTGGATAGGCGCATGGACAGGCACTTGATCTAGATTGGGCAATGAGTCATTTTTATTTGAGATACTCTGTAAGATAAATTATAAGAATATACATAAGAAAGTCAGTCTTGGGGAAGAGAGAGGGAGAGGCAGAAACAAACAGACCCTGGAGATAGATATGATAGATGAAAACCAAAAAGACTGATAGAGTCTGAATCCTGGTGTTGCGCTCAGCTTCCTCCCTGTGAATTTGATCAGTGACACCCTACCAGCTTTATAACAAAAGCCCTTTTTAGCTTAAACTGGTTGAAATAGTATTTCTGTTGCATTTAACAAGAGACTACCAAATAAGACAACGTAACCCTACAAAACTCACTTTAAAAGAGTAAATACCTTCTATCTACCTTCTAAATTTATTAAATTTATTAAAGAAATACAAAGCTATGTTTCGCTAATACCTTGAAATTAGTCTAAGTGATGGGATTCCAGCTTACAGAGCCATACAGTGCTGAGTAGAAGAGTGTGGGGGAGCACGGGCCACACTGGCAGGAGGAGCCGTGTCAGAGATGTGAATCACTAAAGTTACAGAAAGACAAGGCTGTGCACCAGTCATATCTGGGTCTGCAGTGTTCATGTAACTGATGTTTCCTTGCCACAGATTTTTTAGATTACATAAAACCTGAGATACATAGGAAAGCTTTATCATCACATACATAAAGTCTACTAAAAATTGCACTTAATGCTAAATGCTACCTTTGACTTCATCATTTAAATTTTATTTTCTATGAATCTACTTTGCCTATTTATTTTGTGATAGAGAGTATGTGATTTTTCTTATATAACATGATAAAACTTAGGATGTAAGTTAAACAATAATTAATCTTTTTTGAAAAGATAAATGGGTAACTGTGTTGTGTAAGACTGAAAGTTCATTAATGTCTAAATGATAAAAGAGATACTAATCTCTCTTCATTAGTCAGGTGAAGTTAGTTACACCTATTATGAAAGTATGTTCAGAGCTTACATGACTTTAAGTAGACATCATGGAAAGATTCCATAGTTCAATTAGAATATCAGGAAAAACGGCATTTAATCATCTTGACAGATTCATGCTTTTATTTTTTTAAAGAATCATTTATAATTTCTATAAAGAATCTAATTGAACTACATTAAAAGAGTAGAAAAATAATATTCTAATATTTTAGATTCATTATGGGAAGCGACACATAAATGTACACTATTTAATATATGTAAAACACCGAGTTAAAATGAATAATATGACTTAATAGCATTATAGCACACTCTTTTATATTAAAATTTCTAGGAGAAACTATATTTTCAATTGAGGTTTGAATGTAATGTGTGCGTATGTGTGTCTGTGTGTGTGTGTGTAGAAGTTGCCGGTCTGTGAAGAAATAGAAACATGATTTCTGAAGCCATGTGAACACTCTCAATTGTCATCTTTATTTCTGATCGGATATGTCATCATTCCCATATTGCTAAAGGATTTTTCCTGCAAATAATTGAAACTTACAACTCTTTACCATCTCACAAATATTTTTCAATTAAGCTTCAAAACCTAAAAAAAATTCCTATACAATTTAGATTTTTTAATATGAATTGAAATTAATAAAGGTCTTTAACATTTATAAAGCATTTTTGAATGCTACATCTAATTTGATCTTTACTCTGTGATTTTTTGCTCTGTGATTACATGAGGGAAAGTGCTACTGTTTAATCATTTGATAAATCAGCAAACTGATGCTCATGAGAGCTAAATGGCTTCCTCAAGGTTCATTGCAGAACCACATTTCGAATCTTTAATCTTCCCAAATCTTTTATTACTCCAAGAGGAAAGCACCTAGAGTGGTGTGTATATATATATATATATGTCATAGAGCTTATAATCTAGAGCTTATAATCGATGTCATAGAGCTTATAATCTAGAGGGGAAGTCAAATATTAATCAGACACAAATACGCTCTGAAAGATAAATAAAAATTAGATAAGTAAAGACTAGGAATGGAGAAAATTCCAAGCATAAGAGAAATATTTAATAAAAATATTTATATATATATATATATATATACACACACACACACACACACACACACACACACAAAACTCACTAGTCTTCACTTTATAAATAAAATTTTGAAAGAACCATAATGGCTACCTAAGTGAGTGTGTATGTATATACCTGTATGTATGTATATATACATATATATGCGTGTATGCATGCATGTACATGCATACACACACATGTATATATGCATGTACATGTATGTGACACGTACATATATGTACACGGATGTACACAGAGACATATACGTACATATCACATACATACACATATACGTGCATGTGTGTGTATGTATATATGTGTATATAAGCATGTGTGTGATATTTATGTGTGCATGATATTTATGTGTGTATACGTATACACACATACATGTATCACATACACACATGCATATACATACACATACATACATGTGCACATGTATATGTGTATGTGTATATATATCACATGCATACACATACATACATACACACATATATATGTATATACACATACACAGTCACTTAGGTAGCCATCATGGTTCTTTCAAAATTTTATTTATAAAGTGAAGACTAGTGAGTTTTATTATAAATATTTAACCAGTTGGGGCAGGAGGAAGACAGATGTTGCAAGATAAATAAAAAGGCATAATCATGGCACTATATCCAAAAATAAGTTGACATAACATAATGCTAAAGATATTGGGAAGATGAGAACTTAGTGCATTCATGAACATTTAATTAAATACTTCCAGAAAAATTTTAGATTAAAACATATTTAAAAAACACTTTCAATATACCGTATTCTGTATTAGATTCTGTGTTTGGAGTATTAAACAAAAATGTGTAGTTCTCGATGTCATAGAGCTTATAATCTAGAGGGGAAGTCAAATATTAATCAGACACAAATACACTCTGAAAGATAAATAAAAATTAGATAAGTAAAGACTAGGAATGGAGAAAATTCCAAGCATAAGAGAAATATTTAATAAAAATATTTTTATTAAAAAATAAAATTTTTTTAATATCCCAAGCTCTTTCTCACACAAAAATGCTTTTGTGTGAGAAAGAGCTTGGGATATTAAAAAACCAAGAATGGAAGAAGGGAGCGAAAGTCTGGACTAGATTACGAGGGGCCTTGTTAAAAGAACTTGTTTTTTAATGCTCAATCCAGTGGGAAACCATAGAAAATAAGAGGATTTAACACCTACATACATGATGATTGGACTCTAAAAATCATCAACTTAAAAAGAGATACTCAACCCGTGGCTCATAATTTTCTTGGGATCTGGAAAATATGCATGTAATTATTGCAAAAGATCTTTTTTGAGATACAAAGCTATGTTTGGCTATGTTTGACACAATCAGAAGCTGACGATGTATCCAAAATAGACAAAACATAATTAATTTCAAAATAATGAAACATTAACTCATTTAGATAGTAAACTACTCTTGCCAGTAGCATTAATTTGTGCTTTTTTTTTTTTTTTGTCTTCTATTGCCCTTCTTTATAAAGTAAGGATTAGGCCTAGACCCTAGGTTTCCAATATAAATCCAAAAGCTTTGAAACTTCATCAAATTAATAAAGAAAATTCATCTAGATTGTTAGCTCACGTGAGTGTAATACCCAAAGCACTACTTCTTATAATTTTTATGTAACTGGTTCCCTTCAGGTGTCATGTTAATAACATTGGATCAATTAATAACTGTAATTGAAACTAAACATAATTAAGCATTTAATTTTGAACTGATCAAGTATAATTCCATTAAAGTCACATCATAAAACTGTTGCAAAATAAAGAATTATTGACGAAAGATGTCCAAGAATGAAAACACTTCCCCATGCAGTGATGCATGGCTTAATTAGGTTTGAACTAACTGTTAAGTGTCCTTATCTTTAAATTGACAGTAGAAAAATAAAGGGTTCTAGGCCGATACAAATTTCTAATTCTGAGCTTTACATACTCTAGTTTTCTCTTGACAAGATGGTGTGCACTTTGAAGCTCTGACATCAGCTACTTGGTTTCTCAGAATGGATCTTTAGATTTTTATGCTAAAAATAAAACGTGTGTTCATGCCACTGCCCTTCTCACACCATGTCACACACTGCCACAGGGGATTTTTCAAATAATACAGAGATATGGTTTAAGGAAAAATATGTCTGCCTGAACAAAACAAAAATAATCTTTAATAATTACATCTCTTTATAAGTAGAAATATTGGGGTATTTTGCATTACAGTCCTTTTTTCCTTGCATATGTAAAATTTTATTTTTGGTCTTTTGTTTGTTTACAAACATAAAATAATACCACTTGGTATTTTTTTCTTTTCTTAAACAATATGTAGTGATATTTTCCATGTCAATAAAACAGAGTCCTAGAATAGAGATTTTAGTCTCTGCAGAGTGTAATACTGTATTGTTACACCAAAATTATTTTGAACAATTTATCATTTTGGGATATTCTTTGCAGAATACCCCTATACATAAATCTTCGTACACAATTTAAAATAAATTCCTAGAAGAAAATTACTGGGTTAAAGCACTTGCAAATATTAAGGCCATTTTCTAAATTAAAGGAGGAAAGGTGATGTTTTGAGATATTTATAAAAATATCTGCACCAGATGCTGCTATATTATAGACGAAGCATGAGATTACTTCCAAAGCAAAAAGTCCCGAGAGTCTGAACACCAAATCCGTAAATGCAGCACAATTTATATTGTAAAGACTCTTGGAAACAACTTAGAGAAACATAGAATTTAAAGATTTTACTTTCAAAGAAGATCTTTTAGGGGTCAAATATTCTAACTGTTCTAAAAGATCAGAATCACCTGAGGTGCTTTGTGAAAAAAAAACCTGTCCCTGAGCCCCTTTCTAGACATAATAAATAATCATTCCTGAGTGTGGAATCTGGGAATTAGTGATATTTAAAAGTTGCCTAAATGATTCTGATGTGGCCAGCCTGACATTTGTCCTTGGACCAGCATTTTGGATCTAAATGCTTATTTGAATCCTCTCATTTTGTAGATAAAGAAACTGACTCCATACATATGTTGTTTGTCCAACTCTCTAGTTAAACAGGCAGATAGAGATCTCTAAATCTCAAACCAGGGTTCTCTCTACTATATCAGCTTGCTTCAGTTGTCAATATTACATGCCCGTGTGATAGGTTCTACCATAAAATGACCAATCAGAAAAAAAAAAAATATGGATTATTCAGTGATATTCACTGCATGACCTCACAAAGTGAAATGCATGCCTTATGAATCCTGTTTATTGATATTTTGATCTTATTGCATTTTTAACCTTGAATTTATTGAAAATTAGATGAAACAACCAAAGTAAAATACTCTTATGCAATCTTGCCTTCAGTTAAGATGTCTTTATGTCACTTCAATCCACTAAAATATGAGCAGTTTGATAATCAGCAACAGAGAATGTTTTTTAGATAGTCCAAGAAAAATATTTAATTTTTGTTCTATAAACTATTTGTTTAAAGATTTGTAGACCATAAAATAAAAATATTACTTTCTATTTTCATGCATACTATGCATATATACTGAATAAAATTATTATACCAAATGATTTTTGAATAAAGTTGTTAATAAATAATAGATTAATATCTTCATGCAAATCTTATTAATTTTACAAGACCATGCTTACCTCTCAAAGAATCAGATGTGAGATCTATTTCTTAAAATCTTTAAAAATTTCACCAAAAGCAAAGTCAAATTTTTTTTGTAATATATTAACCATTATGGTCTCTCAAAAATATGTAGCATCAGTCTACTACTTTAAGCATTCCAGTAGCTTCTTTTGCTTTTAAAATAAAACCAAGGTGCCTAATTACAGCTTACACACCCCAATGCTATCTGAATATTCTCTTTCTTTGAATTCATTTTTCATTTATTTATTAAGCTGTCATTTTTCTCCTCACTTATTATGACCAATCATATAGGTCTTCATTTTCTTCTTCAAGTCAGCCAAGCTCTTTCACACATGTGGGTACTAAAACTAGAATCATCTTTTGGAGTAGCATACTTTTTCAGAGGTCTGCATGGTTCTCTCAGGCAAACAACTCTTCTTTAGAGACCTTGCCTGACAGTCATGTCTAAAATAGCCACTAATAAACATCTATTGAAGCAGATTTTCATTCTCTACAACAGTTGTGATTATCTAATGTTTTTGTCTTATTTGCTTGTTTGTGTATTTGCTTACTTGTTTCTTTTTACATTGTACCCTAGAATATAATTGTCAGGAGAGCAGAGGCTCGCTCTCTTTTGTTCGCAGTTGGTCTTCCATAAATTGGTGTTGTAAGAACAAATGAATGAATTTGTACAAGAATAGAGATCGGGCAAATCGTCGTAGATAACATTTCATTTTTAAATATTTTTTTATTAGGCGAAAAAAATTATTGTTTTAATGTGTAATAGCAAGAAACTCCAGATATCTCTATATCATATTATATATAAAAATATTATTTTCTTAAACCAAACCCCAATTTTACATTACACAAATAACTCAGTGAGTCTTTGTGTCATAAGCTATATGGCTATATGCTCTTGTCCATCTTCAAACAAATATGACACTAATTTTTCATTTATGGCTATATAATAATATTGGCTGCCTATTAGTATTAACTTTGTTCAGCCTAATAGGTTCTCAGAAGCTAAGTTTTAAGAGATCATAAGGAAATGAGAACACATTGACAATTTTAACACTCTTCATTATTGGCCATCAACATGCTGCCTGTCATGCCAACTTGTGAAATTGTATTTATTGATTTCGATTTTGTCTCTGTGTTCTTTAAAATTAAATAATATACAAATTTATGATAACAGCAATTGATAAATATACTTGTGGATACAATGTATAGCTTAATGAATCACATTAAACAAAATTTTCCCCAAATGCTCCATTTCATCCAAAGCAAAATGTAGTTCTATGGATTAAGAGAGCAATATAGTCACAGCTTCTGAAATCTTGGGAGATTTGAGTTCCAGATGAGATACTTTTTTAGGAGAAAAATGAGTGGACGAGGTCATGGGATGAATATATTTCCTAATCAGTCTGTTCACACTAGGTAGAGCCTTGTCAAATAGTTTAGAATCACAAAAGAGACCAGAAATTAAATTCGGCATCATCTAGTACTAATGCACAATTCTTACTCTTTTCAGGAGAAAGCTCATGATAAATTCTTTATCTAAGCCAATTGCTGCCCTCAGATATTCACGACAATTCCACAGTAGGAGAGAACCCATCATAAGCTCCTGTTGTGTATAAAATCAACTCTCAGGAGTGAGAAGACATCTTTAGTGCCCACACTTTTGAAAAGCAGTAAAGATTTTAAAATGTTAGCTGTTTGAAAGACATATCATTAATAGATTTCACTCTAAGTATTTAGAGGTTTAAACACAGAGCCAATGAATCTGCAGTTGCCTCACGTTAACTGAAAATACTCTTAAAATTGCTACACGCTAAAAGTCGATGGCAGTCATTTCATGATCAATGGAACTTCACCTCTAATCTCATTTTTGGAGCTATACATTTTGTCTACTGAGCAGTGAAAATAATGTTGGATTTCATATCAACACAACATACAAGAATTGTCAAAATATGAATTACACTTTCATTTCTTAACCTCCCTTTTATCTAATAATGATGTTGAGATCACACTCTGCTAATGTATATTTTTAAGGATGCTTTAAAAATAAAATGATGGCTAAGGTGAATACAAGCGAGAAACAATGACAAAATTCTAAATTAACATTTTATTTAAATATGTAAATATAAAATTCAGATTAAAACTATAATTCTGACTCATTTAATAGAAATTGGGGTGAAAATTTATTCTAAATATAAATAATGTGACTGTCAGATGGATTTTATGTGTTATATAAAGTTTATACTTCAGAATGATCCTTACTAACTAAAATAGAAATAAAGTAATAATTCTTCCATTAAATCCTTTCATTTCCCAAACTTGTTCTAAATTTTAGACTTTTGATGAGAGAAATAGGAATTAGTGAGAAAAATCATACACAGATAATGATATTCCTTATATTCTCTACAACCATAGGTTTTGTTAGTAAATAAATCTATTAAATTGGTATAATATCCATATTTAAATACAATTATTTAAACTATATTCTGTGTTTGTAGTTTATAGGTACAAAATGTCTATTATGTAGAGGCTATAGAGTACCTCATATCACCAGTCTATTAGTGAAAGAAGAAAATAATACAGCTTGACCAAGTGCCACGCTTTATGTGGGACCATTCAGTGAATAGTGTGCAATTATGTAACAATTCAAGAGCATCATAATGTATTTACAATGTTCCTGAAAAAAGAAAAACTGATATATGAGCCATAAAAATTGCTCCTTAAGTTTAAGTTTTTTAAAATTGCTCCTTAATTTTAAGTTTTTTTACAAGAAAGTATCTATCTACTACAGTAATTACTTTCATGCAAAGAAGGCCCAGCACTAGAGTTATCTTATTCCAAAAAGAAATAATATCAAAAAAAAAAAATTTAAACCTATATTCTCATCATTATGTGTTGAATTGTGTTCTCCAAAAAGATATGTTAAAGTTCTAAAACTCAGTACCTACAAATGTGACATTATATGGAACACGGTCTTTGCAGATGTAAGAAAGTTAAGATAAGGCTATAAAGGAGTAGGGTGGACCTTTAAACTAATATGACTAGTGTCTGTATTAGAAGAGGAGAGAGATACATGAGAAGGAGAACAGACACAGAGAAAGACATTCACATGAAGACAGAGGAAGAGATTAGAGTTTATGCAAGCAGAAAAGAAGGAATGCACGGAGCTATCAGACACTGGAAGAAAGGAAAGAACATTTCCTAGAAGATTCAGAGAAAGCATGGTCCTTGATTTTAAACTTCTAGTTTCCAGAACTGTAAGAGAGAAAGAGAATAATTTTCTTTTACCCAATTTGTAGTAATTTGTTATGGTAGCCCTTAGAGTCTACTCTTGTTCTCCTTAACCTTGATCTGAGAAGAACTTTCCTATATAATTTATTTCAACATTTTCCTTTTCATCAGTCAAACTGAGGTTATTATTCCTTAAAACCCACCTTTGAAGTAAAATCAATAATATTATTTTTTGCCTTATACATTAAAAAGTATAATTATGTCTCCAGTAGTACATTATACTAAGCTAGTTTAAGACTACATGTGACTGCACTGCTGGTATTAATTTTGACACGTTCTTACTTCCTTACTTAAGATCTGGTTAATCAAACAGGCCAGTGTTAGACATTTTCTCTAGAAAGAAATACATAATCTGTCTTGGAGATTATTTTGCTTTTTTGTTTACATATTTACAGGGAGAAATTACTAAATTATGAGAAGTACTGCCAAGTAGACCATTGGATAGTCAATTAAACTGCAAAGACTAAAATGAAAATTGCATATCCTAGAAAATATATATTTTTTTCTATTTTTATTAGAATTGAAGGGAATTTTAGCCATCTAAAAAGTTCAAAATACAGATTTAAATACATGTATCTTTTTTAAATTATAAATTCCATAACAGTAAACATAGCACTTGAAGGTATAAAGCTATTGCTATAAATACTTTATAAAAATTATTTCATACATTTGTTTGTGAAAAAAATGTTCCTTAATTTTAAGTTATTTTGTATGTTACCTCAAAGATATTTATATGACGTAAAATAGCCTTAAAATTTGGATAATGTATAGAAGTATTATGCTAACAAAAATACATTTTAAATTGGAATCACTGAATGCAATGATAAGATTAGCGTGGCTGTAGAGAAATGCTGTCCAACATTATTTAATGGTTATGAAGCAGGTGCAGAGGTACAGTAAAGCGTAAGTGATTGGTAACCTTAAGATAACCACTGAGCTTGGCTGCTGGTCCTACATCTCTAGGTGTTCCATTGAGATCCTGCAAAATTAAGCCGGGTTTGCCAGGGAGTTCTAACTCAAAAGAGACCCTCAATATATTTAAAATGATAAAAGTAGATAATAACTTTTATTTACCTTCTACTCTAAAGCAGATTCACCTCCTATTTATGTTTTCTGGTAAGGTTAAAGCCAGGACAAATTATGCGTCACATTTTGTCCTAGGAATGATGGTAGCCAAAAGAGAGAGACTTTTCTCTAAGTTCATTTTTTTATTTTGTTTTTGTTTTTGTTTTTCATGCTGAAGCAGTTTTGCATTGTGGTTAAGAGCACAGGCCTTGCAACCTTGTTCCCTCACCTATGTAGCCGTGAAGACATTACTAATTCATTTGTACTTTAGTCTGCTCATCTACAAATTATGGGTGATTATAGTCTCTATCTCACAGAATTGCAGTAAAGACTGAATGAGAAAACACAGGGAAATCAATTCCAACAAAGTCAGTTTCAATTACCACCAAAACACAATCACTAAAATATCTTGTCGAGAAGCCATAAAGCCTCTTTCAACAAAAATATAAAGCAGTAAGAGAGGAAAAATAAATATATGTAAATAATAAATTGGGATTTGGCTTCTTGACAAAGATACATAAGTTTTATTCAGTAACTTTCACACAGCAAACACGTTCAAACACTCTGAAGCTGACATTTTAAATGTCGGCACCATCATTAACTACTGATGCCTTAGTGACACATCAAACTTACTTATCATAGTTTTCCCTCTTAAAGAAATGCAAAACTTATTTTTATATTGTAAGTGTTCTAGGAAAAAATATTCTTAACCTAAATTATTTGCAAACTCTCAAAATTCCATAAACATTTTGTACCCCACCACTAAAAATTTAGTGTGATCAATCATTCCTATGAAATATTTGCACTAAGGATTACTTAATGTTGTTAATCAACACAATCAGAAAAGTGAGTGAGGTGACCTTCTAGCAAAAATTATTCTACAAATTGCATAAACCCTTCACACAGCTAGGGTAGCACTTTTCTGTGCAATGCTTTGTCTTTCAGCACATGTAGAACCAGAGGAAAAAATATTACTTGCTTTATAGTAGGACACAACACTTCACTCTGTAAAGCCAAGAAAAGGAGATAAGTCTTCCTTCAAATCCCAAATGGCTCAAGAGCATAACTGGGCATTTGCAAACCTCGTCTGCCAACCAATGCAGCAGCATTCCTATAAGTGGCTGATATTCTATTTTCCTACATGCTAAAAGGCACCATGGATTAAGGTATCTCTCTTGGGGAAGCTCTGAACAAGAGCTCTGCTAGAACTATCCTTACTGAGTATTGACCATCTTAAGATCTTTCAGTTAAATTCAGTCACACAATCCTGAGAAGGTGAGTAATTTGATTTCATAGGGATGCTACAATCACTCAAGGAAACACTTGATAGACATTGAAATAAATATTTGATGAATAAAAAAGAAAAAAGAAGGAAGAAAGAAAGGGAGAGATAAATAGAAAGAGGTGTGGAGAGAGGGAAAGTGGGCAAGGGGATGGGGTAAGAGAGAAAGAAAGCAAAGAAAGAGAAAAGGAAGAAAGGAAGGAAGGAAAGAAAGAAAGAAAGGAAGGAAGAAATAAGTTGAGGGCTTTCTTAACATAATGATTACATTGCTCATGTTAAGGAAAATTAAATTGCATATGAAGCATAATTTTTAAAGCAATAATGGAGTTTGAAAGACAGGAATATCTATATTTCAGAACAACCCCCACACCAGGTAATTTCCCCAAGTTTAAATAATAAGGATAATAGGATAAGCAAACATTAAAATACATTGGTAGTTGTTACTATCATTCCTCCTGAAACAGCACTAATTTTTTTTTTCCAAACCATTCAGCATTTCTCAATTACTCTAGAAGATAGACATGTAATCAGAAGGAGCAAATTAGAATAAGGTACCATGAGGTAGAAGTGCTCCACACTGAAGAAAATGTGTCTAAAGCAGTTTAAAACATATGGTTAAAACTCAGAGAAAAAAACCAGCGACCAGTAATTTCACAGTCAGCTAGTTTCTCTCTGATCTTTGATACTATTCTTGACTCTTTCTTTGACTTCTAAGTATGTGCATACCTAGCTGGGCATGCCAAAATTAAAGCTACTGCTTTAATTAAAATGTAGATTAAGTGGGAATCATACATGCTCTCCAATTAGCTCTAAATAGCTTGTATATGTAATTTGTTGAAATCCTAGGTATTAGCGAGTAATCTAGATATACAATTTTAGGTTAGTAAAACTCATTAAGCCATCTATAAATTGTTTGTTCTTAAAGATTGAGGTATGGTCTTAAGATAACAATATTTAGGGATTGGTGTTGGCAGCTATGCCATAATATTTCTCTTAGATTTTAGAATACAGGTTGATTTTTATTTTCATAGAAATAATACTTGTCAGTTAAAAACTAAGATCCAGCTATTATGTAAATTTTAGGTGACAAATGCAGTGAGTGGATATTTATGAGCTCAGTTAAATATGAATATTCCTGACATGAAGAAACAAACTCTTTTGTGATGCCATGTACAGGTGAAACAGGCAAACCAAACTACTTTTAAGTAGAATTTAAAGATGGAAAATTGAGATTATGTCCCCAGCTAAATATAGATAGATAGATAGATAGATAGATAGATAGATAGATAGATAGATATAGATA
>NW_011888807.1:14133404-14147166 GCF_000151845.1 Pteropus vampyrus
TCAGAGGCACAAAAAGCAATATAATAAATATAAGTTAAAAATAAGAAAAAAAACTAATGGTAATAATCATTATATACTCAAATTCTAAGTTAAGCACAGATGTTTGCAATGGAATTTGCTGCCTTTTTGAAGAATTTTTCCCTTACATTATTTTATAATGTTAATAAAACTCCTAATGATGAAATAGTGAGGCATCATCTCAATAAACAAAGGAAGAGAATATGAAGTAGTAGAAAAAGCACAGAATCTAGAAAGACAGGGCTCAACTTCAGGTTGTTCCATTTTACGAGAGGCGTGACTTTGAGCAAGTTACTTAAAATCTCTATAGCTTTGGTTTTCCATAAGGAAGCTAATATTATCTTACACTTAAAAGTTGTAAAACTAATTAGGTAAGTGATATAGCACTGATAATGACCAGCACCTACTAGTTGCTTGCGAAATGATAACTGGGAGGATAGGAGCAATGACAAAGGCAGCGTGTCTAACAACTGTCTTCAAATTATACGTACTCATTATCGCAAAGAGAGCTTGTAAATGTGCAATTACGGATTGCCTGGAAGATGAGGCCTTGATGGGGGAAGAGAGTGCTTGACCTGTAATATCTGGGATAGTCTTTGCCAGTTGGCATGTTATTTAGAGACAATGTGCTTAAATCATATGTGCCTTCCAGTCACTGGTATATGAAGGATGGTAGATTACGGCACCCCAAAATACACCACTTGACATCAGAATTGTTTTGAGCTAAAGGCACTTAAAAAACAGCAAGTAGAAGAAGGTTGCTCTGACCTCCTCTTTTTCTTCCTGAAAGCAGGAGATAAAACTCTCATGTGAGAGATGACCAGGAAGAAATAAACATTCTTAATTAGCAGAGACAGAGAGTCGAGGGCAAGAGAATTCTGTACAAATAGACTTTGTTAAAATCATGTTTATCTTGTTTTAGTCTCCCTATATGTTTAATTACTCTTCTCACAATTGCCCCTCTTTGTTCAACTTCATATATAAGCATTTAGGTTTTGCCACTTCTTTGGGTTTTCATTTTCTTTAGAAGTCTGTAGTGTTGTAAAACATATTAAATTTGTATGTTTTTCTCTTGTTAATCTATGTTTTGTTACAGAGCCCCAGATGAACAGAGGAAGAAATTTTCCTTTCTTCCATATCAAACAAACCACATAAATTTTTAGAAAATTTACTGGCTTTCAGGAATTTCTGCTTTTAAGAAAATTCTTATTGTAATTGTCTTCTTTTTCTTAATCCACAGTCAAGGTGTGACTATGAAAAGAGCAGAATATAGTTCTTCTGATAAAATCTAACAGTTGAGAGAACATCTGGTCTGCATGTAGATTAGGGGCATCTTCATTCCAGACAAACAGACCACTTAATAGAAACCTCAAACAACCCACAGCACAATAAAAACACCGTTTTTGAAAAACCTTTATATGACCAATGAGGGGGTAATATTGATTTAATCTTTCTTTTTTAAGTTGCATTTATTGTGTTGCGCTTTGTGATTCTGGAATCGATCTAATACCAAGGACAACCGCCAAAAGAATCTTTGAAATGTTTTCAATTTTATGACCTTAGCCAACAATAATTAGATTATATATAATATATATATTGTATTATATATAATAGATTACATAGGTTACACAACATTATTGTATATATTTCATTACTACTCTCTCTTTGTAAATCAGTGAAATTATATTGTTAAAATGAAAGCAATCTATAAAATTTAAATGAAATTCTCTTTCTAAGAGTAGATAGCTTTGTGTGAGTCCATCTATACCATTTCTTAGACAAACACATGTAAAAATATAGAAATTTAAACATTTTTATGTAGATGAAATCCTGCTCTTTTTCCACTTTTTATATTCAACTATATGTAATGGAATAGTTCCACGTCAGTTCACAAATGTCTGTAAGTACATTTCTTATGTATAAAGGGTGACAAAGACTATCGGAATAAAACCTGCAGCACCCACAGTGAAGAGATGAATCAGCGGAGGAACAAGAGGTCAACCATTTGACTAATGAATTACTGACTTTTAACCTATAATGAAAACAGCTGAATTAACCTTTGTGATTTTTTTTTCTGAATACCCTTGAGTCTGCTCCTAGGACACCACCATTTAGAGACTGGTGACTTATTGCACTTACTCAAAACTTTAGCAGCTCATTTGATGTCTCTAGGTCCCCAACTAGTGATCAACCAGGTTCTCTACCTCAGTTTCCAAGGGAGATAGGCAAACAGCTTATGATTCAAGCCACCTTAGATTAAAAATTCCAATGTATAACAAAATAAAAGGAAAAACAATTGCATTAAACAAAGAGTCAAGGACTGAGTACTACCGCAAGGAGATGAAAACCCAGGATGGAAATTTTAAGAGATTTACAAGATATCTTTCACCAGCGGGGCCTTCATTTCACTTGATCCACCACCGAATATTATCCTTCTGGGGATCATTACTATTGATTACTAAGTAATTTAAATGTATCACACTGTATTGTAAATTATTTGTTTACACATCTGTCTCCCTGGAGTCTGGATTCTTTGAGAGTAGGGTCCATTTAAAATTTATCACCGAAGACCAAGCACTTGAACATAGAGTACATTTTTTATAAAATACTTGTTGAAATAAAATGCCTTTCTAAGAAACATTTTGAAGCCTGACAAAAAGAAGTCATGTACAATCTAAAAACTCTTTACATTGGTTCTCAAAAGCCCACATTGTCAGCCACTATTGCTTTTCCAACCTCCCATTTGATAACTCTGGCCTTTTTTCAGTCCTCTCTAGCTACTGGGTCTTCTTTCAATTCTTAAATTAGCCAATCTGCTTTTCCAGCTCAGGACCTTCAGGCAGGCGGCTGCCTCTCTCTAGAATTCTCTTCCCTGGCTCTTTATGACACTGATTCCTTCTCTCATCCTCAAGTTTCAGCTTAAATGTTTCTTTCCTAGTGCTGACCAATCTAACTAGGCCTCCATGCTATTCTCTATCATAGCACACTGTTAATTTCCTCCTAGCACTTACCCTAATCTCTAATTATCTTGAAGACAGATTGTTCCTGTTTAGTGTCTTCCCCAGTAGAATGCTAATTCCATGACAGGGTGTGTCTTAGTGGCAGGGTCATACGAGGCACATCCAACTTTGAAGTCTTAATTCAATCTAAGGATAGAATACCTATCTCCAGACACACAGTGTATATCTTCCTTACTGCATGTCTCTTTCTCTCTCAGATGGATTTCTGAATACAACAAAATGGCAGGCCCTTGCAGGTAGCAGTCTTGACTGGCTTAAGGAAAACTTACATAGGTTGAAAATAAAGGGCTTTCCCCTCATTGCTTTAATGTACAATGAATATGCATTATTTCTAAGTAATGAATGTAACTAAATCACAAGATATCTTTTATGCTTATGGGTTATCAAAATTGTAAAACCATGTTCTACAGCATTGATGCATTTGTCCCCTAGTTTATTCATTCATTCAAATATTTATTAAGCACCTGCTATGTGTCAGGCACTGTGCTGGGTGTCAAGGATACAACTGAACAAGACCAACTTCTGGCCCCTATGGAGCTTGCATTCTAGCTGGGGAGCTCCAAGATAAACAGAGTGACTTGGACAGTGGCCCCTTTCTCCATCTTCAAAGCTAGTAATGTTGTTTCTCTCTGACCCACCTTCCATAGTCATATCTATCTCTAAGCACAATAGGGAAAGGTTTTCTTTGGAGGTCCATTATTTTGCCTACCACAAGAAACTAAGTGAACTATTTCTCATTTTCCTTTGCATTTGGATGTTTGGATGTTTATTTACTCTCATTCCCTTTTTGTGGCAGAAATATAGAAGTCAGCAATGTTCAAATCAATTTCACTTTTTCTTTAGCCATTTTCTGATTCGCCCCCACTGTCTTCACTGGAACTAAATTCTCTTCACTGAAACCAACAGTCTCTACAGTAAAACCTGGTTTTTAAAGAACATAATTTAACTGATCTCTTCCCTGCTCTTACATCATGCTTAATAAGCAGTTGCTTTTGACACCATGTCGTACAGATCCAGTTAAGATGAACTTCAGACTGTGAATATTCCTACAAGGTAGATAAAGTCAGATCATCTGTTGCTCAGTAATGAAGCTCTCTACATTAGTTCAGCCAACACTAGAAGTAATTGATAACAACATATATCGTCTTCATTAATACTTACAAACATGAAAGGTGTGAAATTTCAGCTTGAGAACTTGGAGGATGTAGGATTTTGAAATGAGATTGATGACCTTCCTCCAGTGAAGTCATATAGAAGCTTTTCTGTTCAGCAGATATATTTTTTCATAAAACCATAAAACATATTAGGAAATAGCCATGTCTTCATGTATGAGAATAGCCAATGTCTTCATGTATGAGAACACTGGAATCATTTGAATAGTTGGAGGTTCTGAATTATTCATTTTATTCTGTCTTTTTCCTCTCTTTCCCCCTTTCTATCTTCTTCTTTATAATAAGGAATTTCATTAGGTCTCTCTTATTTCTTTTTAATTAAACCAAATTCTTTTCAAATTTTGCCCTTTCTTTTATTATTCTATTATATATAGTTATTAGGCTCAGTATATAATTTAAATTTCTCAATGAATAAATCTAATCATTTAAATTTATTTCCTACTTGCTTCTGATTTTGCTTAATCAGGTACAAGCAGGAAATAAAAAACATGTTTTTTAGTGTTTGCCTGAGGCACATAAGTTTGCTTAACCTTTACTTTTTGGATCTTTAGCTATGATTTAATGAAAGCCATTTTTTTATTAGTATAAATTAAAATAATAATAAGATTTACCTAAAATGAATATACATGCATATATGAATAATAAAATGCCTCTCTCTCTCTCTCTCTCTCTCTGTGTGTCTGTATATATATATATACAGACACACACACATATATACATATATATACATATATGTGTATATATATGTATATATATGTATATGTGTCTGTATATATATATACTCTTGAATTTAAATATATTCTGATAAAATACATAGTAAATTAATTGATTAGGTAAAAACATAATATAAGAGAACCAAATTTAACTAAGTTTGCTGAATTCTGTAAGGTGAAAAAGAGATGCTCTCTTCCCCATCAGAATATGCTAATTTAGTCAAATAAATATTAACGAGGTTCTCAACTAATCTATGACAAACTTACAAAAACACAAACACTACTTAACAATCTCAAAAAGATTTGGGCTTGAGAATTCTGATTCTATATAAATAAGTTACTAGATTTTCCAGATAACAGCCTGATATTTTAATGAAACACTCAAGTATGGATAGTATTGGATTAATTTACACACACATATTTGTACTACAAGGTATAATAGCTAAAACTACATTACGGGCTTTAAAATGAATTCCTCTCATTCCCATACAAAGCAAGTAGAGCATTGCACTACCTGTCGGTTGCTCCCCTGTTAGCTTGCTACTGCTGCTCTCTGACAAGATGCCAGGGGAAGGCTCTAAATATATTTGATTAGTTTCAGGCCTTCATTTTTAGCAAGTCATCACCCTCTTAACAGCAGATGATGCCCCCTAGTTCAAATCAATGTGAGTGGCCCTGGTTACAATGGGCTGGATTAATGATGAAAAATGTGTCGTCTGCCTAGAGGTCCTAGAACATTTATCAACCAATGGGTCTGCCAATTGGGCTGCCCCTGGCTCATCAGCACAATACTTTTCCAGCCTTAAAGAGATAGTGTTCTTTTCAGATTAATTTAATGAGGCCTGGTACGTAGGGGAAAGGGACACTGAAGAGAATTAACTTGACAGATTTAGGTTGTATACATTTTAGTACTTCTGTAACAAGTGTGCTTCTTTTGGAAATTTATAAGGTAAGTATGTGCAATTATTAAAAGCTGTATCTGGAAGTCTATAATTGCTGATTTTTTTTCTAAAATGTTTCATTATACAATAAACGTAAAATATTTTATTTATATAGATATGACATTTAATTGTTGCTGTTAACTACAAAATTTCCAGAAACTTGAAATGCCTTATTAATTCTCAAAATAGATTTAATCTTTAAAATTATTTTATCTTATTTACTCCTTTCTCTTGAGTTCACTTATAACTTTATTATCAGTTTATATTTTTCTCTTGAACTCAATTATCAGTACATTTATTTTTATTTGGAAGAAAGAAAAAACTGTATGGAAGTAATTTAAAAAGTTCTTTTAAAAAGGCTTGAATTCATCCATATTCATAAATGCTTACTTAACATTTCATTGATCAACTTCTTGCGTTCCTCCAGTTCACCAAAGTAATGGACATGTGAAAATTAAATTAAGAAATTATTCTGTTTTGTAAACGAGTTAAAAATAATATATAAAGTTGCAGTGATAAATTGTTAATTTGGCAAATGAAACAAGAAAAAAAATGGATGCCATATAGTATTCTGTTTATTTGAATTTATTGAAGTGAAAAAAACTTATCTAAAAAACTTTATCACTGAAAAGAAAGCAACACACTTATGTTATGTGTTAAAATTTGGTAGGAGGAGTTGATGAGAGATTTTAATTACATTTTCTACATGGAAAATTCTAATAACATTGCTCCTCTATTCTGAAATTTCTCTAAGGGTAATATAATATTTAATTTCTAAGAAATTATAATGATTACTATAAAAATGATTTTTTGATAAATCAAATATTACAAATCAAGCTTTACACTATAATTACTCCTTCACCCAATGTTTCTAATGACCCAATAGTCCAATCTTACTTTTTCAATTTTGGTCTGAAGGACAAATATCTGTTATTTTATGGGATGTTCTAAATAATAAAAATCAAAGACACTATAAGTTATTAACATAATTTAACCTAATGTGATTCCAAAAACTTGGAAATTTTTTTTCAGACAGTAAAAATTATTTTTAAACAAAATTTATCCTATTAACGTATAATCTTGACAACTAAAGAGTTATCTGTAAACAATCACAGATTTGAATGAATAACTCAATTTTCTGTAGTCAGTGAAAAAAAAATTAAATATAACCCTATCTCATCCTATCAGAAAATGTTTATATATGAAGAAGTCCAGAGTTTGGAGTGACCAGAGAATAAAAAAGAGAAACGAAGTAACATGCTGAGAAGAGTTACTAAGTTAATAACTATGTTGTTTAGAACAAATGAACTTACATGAAGAGTACAAGGTCCAACAACATAAGACAATTAGATATTAGCAGTGAAAGGGACCAATGACAAAAGGAGAGCTTAATAGAGTCCCCCAGAGAATCTGGAAGTAGAATTTAAATTGATCTACTGGATTGAGCTGCCAGTGTTCTTACTATCAATTATAACAACAAGAATTAGTTGTAACATTTAGGAGTTTTTTTTCTGGATTAGAAGAAAATTAATATATATATATTTTTGACTCAGTATTCCACGACAATTGATATTTGGCACTAAGCTGTCATCTCAAATAAGTTAGTCTTTGCTTTTTTTGCTTTTTTTTGCTTTTGCTTTTGCCAGATATTTGAGAACCAAAAAAAGTAAAAATAAAAAACAGAATGCAAAAAACTAATCTAATATCTGCAAATGTAGGTTCCTGATTTCCATATTAAAAAACAGACATGTACACATTGTTCAAATAAGTAATTCCTAGTACAGTTATACTCAATATACCAGAACTTTAAACGAGGAGAAGGCAGATGTGCTTCACTTTTATTCTTATATTTTTCCAGCGCTATATGTTTTTATAAATTTTAAAAAAATATAGGGTTTTGTATCACTTAAAACATGTAATCCTGTAAAGGACTGACTACCAGGGTAATAACATAATTTTACTTATCCTTGCTAATGAGGTCATGATCTATTTTCACCTTCTGCTACTCCAAGGTCATGGCCCAATTAGCAAAATGAAGGAAACTTGTTTATTAAATTATGTCCTTTGCTTACATATATTAAGATTCCAAAGGCCCACACATTCATTAAAACTTCCCCTGGTAACCTTAGGAAGCCCTCCCTCATGCCAAGAAGACTCCTTTCTGTGCAGTTTTCTCATAGAGCTCAGTAGGATTCTAACCTGGGAACTGGGAACTGGAATCTTCTCTGAAGACAAATAACCATAACAACACAAATTTTGTTTTGAGAGACATTTTCTACTTTTCTTAGCTTTGATTATCCTACTAAAGTGAAAACTCAAACTATAATGAAAGAATGTTTACTTTTTAATGTTGGCATGCCCCTTTCACACAAGGCGCTTCTATGAATATATTGTGTAAACATATTCTAATATTCATAAAGCTGAGTACATGTCAAAATAGAAATGTATTCTTTCATCAAGAAGGAAGACATCTTTCAAATGTGACAATAAATAATTAATTTAGGGAACCTAATTTTTTATCTATATGACCAGTAGGAAATACTTTACAAAGTTATTAGTTAAGAGAATTTACCCAGTGATTCAAATTATTTGGCAGATAAATTGTACTGCTAACATTACAATTATGACTAAACCTGACTAAAATTTAAAGTTACGCTTATTCTGTAAGAATTGGTTCTAATAAATATATAAACATAACAGCAAAGCAGAGAAATTTGTGTTAATGCGAACTCACTGATGTTACAAATTGGAGGATTTTCACTTTAAATTCTCAGGAAAATATACTTTACTTTTTTTAAAACATGAATAGTATATTAAAACATAAAAACAACATCTTTTATAAACTTATGAAGATAAAATAACTGCATTGAGGATGTATTGAAATTTAAATTTTATTTTCAAACTGTCTTGTAAAAAAAAAATGACAGTGAAATGACACATTGTTTTTCTTAACCATCAAAAACTGCATACTCAACTTTTCTACATAATGTTAAGTTGCTTACTTTTTCAATGCATAATTTACCACTCTGTTTATGTCTTACCACTCATTCCTGCAATTGCTTCCCCAAATAGAATCATATTCATTTTATGACCATGCTGTGTACTATCTGCAATCATCTTACATTTAAAGGAAATGTGCTATTTATAATGTTTATCATTCTTGCCAGTATACTTTTACAAGCCTTTGACATGTCAATACAAAAAATTTATAGATATGCAATAAAGCTTCATTGCAAAGATTTTCAAATAAACTAAGATGCATTTTGTGTTTGTCTAAAAGGCTCGGTAATGAAGCCCTGGAGACTTGTTTACGCACAGTGTTTTCCCAGCAGGAGAACCAATACTGGTCAGTTCTCTTGTCCTCAGAGGCCTTTCTCACTAAATGGAACAGCATTCGCTTTGTTCTTTAAGTCTTACTAACAACTAAATTCATAAATTGTCATCTTTGCCCAATTGGATTAAGCTTTCAGCGATATTTGTGCAAAAAAACAAAACAAAACAAAACAAAACAAAACAAAACAAAAAAACTCTTCTGTCTTAAATTTTATTAAGTAAAAAGGAAACACAAGAGCAAAATGGTAAAAACCAAATGCAATATAGTGTACAAGTTTAATGCATTAGCATCTTATCTCTAGAGATCATGGTTTCTATCTGTCTTAGGTCACACTTTTAAAGAGTTGAAGGATCTACAGAAATCCCTAATGAGTATTTAGCCCTATCACAGAGTCCCTGAACATTTAAGACTCTGCTCAATGTATGGCACTCAACTGGACTATCTAGTAGTACAATAGGTCAAAAAATCAAGGCTCTCATACTAACTTATTCTTAGGGTTGGTTCAGGACTAAATGAAATAAAATATTCAAAATACAATATCTGTCAGCTGGTAAGTCATTAGCACATGGCATCTCACATTATTCTACTTTCTATTACTTTATTTTTTGTTTTTACTTTTTATTACTATTAACTAACTTAAGAACTGAGACAAATATTCTAGACGTGTACAATGTGATTGTTTAGCATCTAATAAGAGTCTATATTTGAAAAGCACAACTGTTAATTTATTTTTATCTTCTTGAAGTTATGTGTCTGTTTTGTTATTATTGTTTATAATGTTTAAAATATTTACAGGAGCATCTATACAAAATGTACTTCTGAGATATAAAATATTTCTTTTTCCCTGAAGTTTATGCATATGTTTCTTGCCATCAGGGCCATTCACTTTTAAGATGAGCTACCTTAGTCTTTTTGTACATTACTCTCAATTATATAAATAACACAGACTTATTATCATTTTAAGAGTTTCTTAAAGTTACTGCTAACATCAGTAACAAACTGATTTTAATATCACAAAACTCAAATAACTTGTTTTAAATAAATGCCTTTATGTTCTGCTTATGATACAACTATATATATTGTTGTGCTATTCAAATATTGCTTTACTCTAAAGTTTGTTTTTATATTATTGTTATATATTGTCTGTGTTCACATATTTACTATGTCTTGAAAAATCACACCATAAAATAAACATCATATTTTAAAGACTATATAATTTTGAGAATAAACTCAGTATTCAAAAAAAGAAGCAGATTGAACAGGCGCTGTTTTGACATATTCAAGGTTTGCTATTTCTTTATGACATAGTGATTGAGTGCTTGTAAGTGATACATTTTCCCATACCCCCGATAAAAGAGAGCAGATATCTTCTTTAAAAAACAGTTATCATGATATAGGAAGTACATATCATTTATCATCTCTCCATGGTCACTTCTAAGAGGGTTTGTTACAAATCTTATTTTCAGTGTTCTTGTGTCAGCAAACTGGTAACTTCTTCAGTTTCCATATATTCTTCAAGATGTTCTACATTTCAACCTTATCATATCTACTTACAAGAGTTCACACAGCATCAAACCAAAATAAATTAGTACAATAAGCACAATAAGCATTTATAAAATTTGTCACGCCATGAAAATTAACTTCTCAAAAATTTCATTAGATCAAATAACAATGAGTACCCAAGAGAAGATTCTAATTTAACTAAAATAAAAATCAATTTTTAAAAAAGTATCTGATGCAATATTTTTACTTTAAAGTTATGCTTTATATAAGGAAAACTTTTGTATTTTGTACTACAAAGCCAACTGCCTCTCTCTCTCTCTTCCTTCATCTCTCTCTCTCTCTCTCTCTCTCTCTCTCTCTCTCTTTCCCTCTCTCTCTCTCACTCAAACACATATACAAAAAAATTACACAAGTAATCTGGCTTCAAGTTTTAAATATTTGTTCTTAAACTAGAAATGTTATCATTCCCTAAAATGTATTGCTTAAAAATATATAAAAAGAATTCTTTTATTACAGATTGCTTATTGCCCTGTTAGACTATAGATCTAAAAACTGATTCCTTAAATATCCCTGTGGCAGACATTTGTAATGTTAGAACTAATATTAAAAAAAATAATAATAATAATGAGGGATTTCCGGTCAAGATGGCAGATAGGTAAACACTGTACTTGCCACCTCTCACAACAACATTAAAATTACAACTAAATTACAGAAAAAAAAGAAAAAAAAAAATCACTGAGAATTACCTGAAGTCTAGCTGATCAAAAATCCTACAACTAAGAACATGCAGAAGAAGCCACCTTGAGACAAGTATGAAGACACCTTGAGAACTGGCTGATCTCACACCCATGCGTGCAGCTTAAAAATCAAGGAGGATACTGAGGCTGCAGAGATCCTCAAGAAGAAGAGAAGAGAACCAGCCCAATACCAGGCTCCCCAGCACAAGTTTCCAGTCCCAGGAAGAGAAGTCCCCACAACTTTTGGCTGTGAAAACCCATAGAGATTATGGCTGGGGACTGCAGGAGTCCCAGGAATTCCTCTTAAAAGGCCTGCACATGGATTTACTTTTTGACTCACTCACTCCAGCCCTGGTGCAATAGCTTGAAAGGGCCAGGGACATATGGGGAGGAACTGCATTGTCTGGTTTCAGGGTGAGTGCTGGAAGGACTGCTTCCTCCCAGACAGAAGTGCTGGCAGAATCCATTGTTTCTTTGTTGAACTCTCCCCAGTTTTAGCATGCAGACACAGGTAGCCACCATATTTGAGTCTACATGAACCTGTTTAACACTAGCTGTCCTGCTCTGATGATTCCCCAAGACCCTGCCCACCCAACTTGTAGGTCCACCAAAACTGCTTCCAGTGACTTTTCTATACAGATGGCCTGTCTTGGCTCATGCTGCAGTCTTTTCTAAAATCTGTCAAAGATTCACAAACCTCAAACAAGAAGTATCTGGACTCAGCATGCTACATATCCCTTTCCGAGTAGCCCCAAGCTCAACACTAGCAGCAGCCAGTCTAGCTTAGCCTCTCAAAACACCTCCAAACATAGCATGTGGGGTGGCCATCTTCAGATTGCTTGGTGTCTCATGACTGCTGGTCCCAAGTAGGACACAGACTGTGGCTGAACTTGGGCTGTGGCTGAACTTGTCTTGTGGCGGAGCTGCTCTCAGGAGGCCCTAGCATGGCATGCCTGGTGGCCAGCTTCAGACAGAGTTGGAGCACCACCACCGGGCAAATAGCAACCAAGGCTCAACTATGTCGGGAAGGCACACATAACCCATCCAAGGTGCACACCTGGAGCACCCAGCTCAGGTGACTAGGGAGACTGTGCCACTGGGCCCCACAGGAGACTTATTACATAAAGCCACTCTACTAAGAACACGAGACATAGTGGCCTGCCTAATACAAAGAAACAAACACAAGGAGGCAGCCAAAAATGGAAGGACAAAGAAATATGTCCCAAATGAAAAAACAAAACAAAACAAAACAAATCCCCAGATAAAGAACTAAACAAAATAGAGACAAGCAATCTACCAGATGCAGAGTTCAAAACACTGGTCATAAGGAATAAGTTCATATTGCTCAATGAACTTAGGAGAAGAGTAGATAAACTCAGTGAGATCTTTAACAAAACATGAGAAAACAAAAATGCACGCAGAAGACATAAAAAGAACCAGTCAGAAATGAAGAATACAATAACTGAAATAAAAAATAGATTAGAGGCAATCAACATTAGATTAGATGAAGCAGAAAATCAAATCAGCAATTTAAAAGATAAGATAGCAGAAAACACCCAATTAGAACAGCAGCAAGAAAGAGAATCCAAAAAAATGAGAATTGTTTAAGGGGCCTCTGAGACAACACCAGCATAACAACATTCATATCATGGGGATATTATTAAAAAAAAGAGAGAGAGCAAGAAATTTCTTCAAACCTATTTGAAGAAATACTGATGGAAAACTTCCCTGACCTAGCTAAGGAAATAGACATATAAGCCAAGGAAGCACAGAGAGTCCCAAACAAGATGCACTGAAAGAGGCCCACACTAAGGCACATCATAATTAAAATATTAAAGGTTAAAGACAAAGAGGGAATCTTAAAAGCAGTAAAAGAAAAGCAATTAGTTACCTAAAAGAGAACTTCCATAAGACTGTAAGCTGATTTCTCATCAAAAACTTTGCAGGTCAAAAGGAATTTTTAGCACGAAATATTCAAAGGATGAAAAGCAAAGACCTACAACCAAGATTTCTCTACCCAGCAAAGCTACCATTTAGAATCAAAGGACAGATAAAGAGCTTCCCAGACAAGAAAAAGCTAAAGGAGTTCATCACCACCAAGCCAGTATTACAGAAAATATTGGATGAACTCCTTTAAGAAGAAAAAGAAAAAAAAAAAAAAAGAATAATAAAATGGCAATAACTACATATCTATCAATAATTACTTTAAATGTAAATGTATTAAATGCTCCAATCAAAAGACATAGGGTGGCTGAGTAGATAAGAAAACAAGATCCTTACACTTGATGCTAACTGGAGACTTACTTCAGATGGAAAAGCACACA
>NW_011888807.1:14147676-14164480 GCF_000151845.1 Pteropus vampyrus
ATGGTGTCAGATGGGTACTAGATTTATCGAGGTGATCACTTTACATAAATGTCTAATCACTATGTTATACACCTGAAACTATTATAATATTGTATGCCAACTATAATTGGAAATTTTAAAAAATATTTTAAAATAATAGTAAAAAATTAATGAGTATAAAATGTAAGTAAAATTATGCTAGACTATAAATATATGTAATAAAAATGTTCTCTTATAACAATAAAATGCTATTGCCACTTATCTAAAGGGGTATATTTTGTTTTAGCACTACGCATTATACTTTTAGTGGTAATTTTTCTGTCTTTAACTAATCAAGGACTCCTAGATAAGTATGAAAATGCCATATAAAAGTATATGTATTCTGAAACAAACCCAGTAAGCAATACAATCACATGCCCAGAAATCCATTTCTTCACCTTTAAGGCATTAATGAGGAGGCAGGTGTCAAAATTTTTTTCCTTAATTCTGACAAGTCATTTTGCATATAAAACACACCTAGATTTTAATAACCCTCTAGTTTAAAGGTAGCTCTGTTTTGATAAATATTGTTTTTTTTTTTTATATATTATTTAATCCTTTAGATGGAAAAAAATACCACATACACTAATTTCCCCATATGTTTGTAAGTCCATTTAGTAGTTGAATTTTACCCTTCAAAGTAAATTATATCTAAGTAAATAAGCCTTGTTTATTGAGTCTCTCTCTCTCCCTCTCTCTCTCTCTCTCTCATTCTTTGTCTCTCTCTATGCCTTTTTGCCTCTTTGACTCTCTGTCTCTATCTCTTTGTCTCTGTCTGTGTGTCTGCCTCTGTTTCTCTCTTTCTTTAACACTAATAATTCAAAACAGGAATCCCCATAAATCAAAGAAAATTTAATGTAAATAAGGCATAACAGATCTGAAACTTCTCATGCTTAACATTATAAAAATTCTGTTCTTAATCATTTATCCCATTTGAAAGTATCTCAATATTATATGGTAATATAGAGATTAGAAGTCATTTTGTTTATAGCCTACCTATGTTAGGGTTCTAATTCTTGTAGTTGGATTGGAGTGATCACATTTAACATTTTAAAATAATTTACTCACTTTATCCCTTACTCAGTATTAAAATGAAGTCAAGTCATTCTCTAATATTTAAATACATAGTTTACGATCAAAGAAAATACATGCATACCACTTAGAAATGTATAAATTAATATAAACATAACACACTTTATTTTTTTATTATTGAAACAAGTGAGATTCAGAACTTAAAAAAAATTGCAGACTTGCTTTTACTACAATTTACTATAAAAAAGAGACTCTAAATGCAGAAATACACAGACTTGGAGAGATTGTCTAAGAATTTTAAAAGAAAAAATACTAATTGCAGAATTGTTCATAAAACAGTAAATGTGAGGATCTACAGATTCTGCAGTGGAATTGAAGTACTTTACAAGTGAAACAAGTCCTTATGTTCATTAGCCTGTCAAAAAAGAACCAAAAACAACTTTAAAGACAAAAATCATCGTAAATATAAAGATTATTAAACTAAATATCTCAAAATTGATTTTGCTAGTTTGAAGTATTTTTATTCTAACTGTCATTCAATAACTTTCCATGTAATTTGGATGTCGGATAATGTGCCCTGTGTACAATTCAGAAGGTTTCTCAAGAACGACAAACCAAACTTTAGGCATATTACAATTTTTAAATAAAAGACTTAGTTTTCACTTTGCTGAATTGTCAAAGTTGCAAATTAATCTACATTGTCAAATTAGTTTAATAAGATTGAATACTAATTTTAGATTCTTCTTTTAACCTAGGCATTACATAAAAGAAATATTTTAATATAGATGGCTTATATAATCCTAGTTGCTGTTTTATTTTGTTTTTACAATGAAGGATCAGTCTTGTCTTCATTTTCATTCATTTCAGTGAGAATTTTGTAGGAGAAACAATAGCTGTGATTACATTTGTGACAATGATTACAGAAAATGTGTAACTTTTACTTCCTGCTTCCTGAATGCTAGAAGTACAAGTTTACAATTAGCTGATGTTGATATAGTTCATATTACATTACATATATGTAACAATCCATCAGACTACTTCAGTCTATAAAAATATTGCTAATTGAAAGAAAGTTAAAACATTTTTATTAGCTAATCAGCAAGGAAAAGCCTTGAAAAGTAAAGTAATAATAATAGGCTGCAATTTTAAGCCATATGGATCAGAGCAGTTAGAATTGAAAGTTATGAATTTATGGAATCTGCTCTTTATAAGACCATCGATAAACTTTCTAATTTTCAGAACTTTGGGAATTTCACTCTTGATTTCATTTCAATTTTCCCGTGGCATTAAATATTATTTTTCACTTCTAATCTCCTATATCTCTGTGATGCTGACATTTTGATATCCTTTCTACTTGTCTGACTGGTCCCTTGTTTCTTTCTGTGGTTTTATTTCTTCTCTTCTCCAAAAATATTCATTCTTCAAAAACCTGTTCTTTGGCATTATCTACGTCTCCTTAAATTTCGTCTTTATTAATCCATCTTTAACTACCATTCTACTAAAGTAACAGACAACTCTTTCACTTTATCTACACTTAAATCTTAGGTGTCTATTGTATATCTCCAAAGCTAGGTCCCCAGATAAACACATTTTCTTTTACATAAACTTACCTCTGCTCTCACTCTTCCTGATGAGATTTATCTCTATGGTATTCTTGAACCCACACAAAAACTTGCCAAGTTTTGCAAGGTCTTTCTTCAAACATCTCCTCCATCCATCATGGTCTATTTCTATGCCTATTTCACTATTTCAAGCTGTGATTACAATTAATTCATCAACATGTTCTGTAAGCTAGGCATTATGTTAGAATCTGAGGGTGTAAAAATGAGCATTGTATTATCTCAGTCTTATTTGCCCAATTGCAGATACTGTAATATCCTCCAAAGCTTTCTCCCACCTCCATTCATGAAATATTTAAAAGAAGCAGAAAATCTCCATATGCAACCCATACTCAGAAAAAGTAGATGTATTTTTACTTCCTATACAATAGTATAACTTTTTATACTGACATTCAAGCAAACTTATCTAAATATTTTTTTCATTCCCAATAAATGTATTTTACATGTATTTAAGAATATACATGCATTTTCTTACCTGTTTTTGCACTTACGTTATTCTACCGGCTAGAAATACCCTTTCCCTTTCGACTCTTTGATGTGCAAACTCATGGTTTTTACACACTCACAATTGCCAAATTCCCATCAATTACTATTTGGTTCCCACAGACACAGGTGATACTTTGAACTGTTCACATTCTACTTGTATCACTTCTAGATCACATATTTTTCCACTGAATCACAGTTCCTTATCTTTACTTAATACCTCTTTTATTAGAACATAAGATTATTAATGGCATAATCTACATCTAATTGACCTTCCTTTCTCCTACGGTGCCTTATACAAAGAGTATGCTTCATAATATTTTGTCAGTTGAACAGCTACATTTCTAGTTTTGAATTTCTATTCAAAAGATCAAATGACTCATGAATCTCGGAATTTAAAAATGGGCTCTGATGCAAGATTAATAAAGATAAAACACATATACTTCGTAATTAGTCAAAACCAGCTCTGGAGATTCAGGTTATGTTGTCCAGCACTCTGGAAATCTCCAGAGCCTTCATTCATTACACCAATCTTATAAACATGCTCCTAATCATTCAGTCAACATATCTATAAATATTTTTATTCTGGAGGTTTGGTTGATGTTTAATGAGATCTAATGATGTCCAGGGCCTTAAGGGAATAGATAGTAAACCTCA
Organism: Pteropus vampyrus; assembly: GCF_000151845.1. Classification (NCBI taxonomy): domain Eukaryota; kingdom Metazoa; phylum Chordata; class Mammalia; order Chiroptera; family Pteropodidae; genus Pteropus; species Pteropus vampyrus. The sequence continues at coordinate 14,151,486 of NW_011888807.1, forward strand.
GACAAAACTTAACATGAAATATATAATAATTAATGAAAAATTAACACTGTGTACTAAACAGCATAGTACATATCAACAACGATAGCAGAGAGTTTTATGCATCATGATATATCACTCTAAAATAAAAACATTAATTCAACAATGATTTATTAAGTGTTTATTATGTAAATGGATACCTATACCATGTTCTAGAGGTGATAAAGAGATTCTAGTCTGTATGAAATATCAAGGCAATTGAACGAATAAAAGACACAATACCTTTTATCACTATTGTATTAGTTTGTAGAACTGCCATAGCAAAATATCATATTTAAGGAACTTCAATATAAATGAATTGTTTCACAATTCTGGAGGTTAGAAGTCCAAGGTCAAAGTGTGGACACAATTGGTTCTTTCCGAGGTCTCTTTCTTTTACTTACAGATGGACATCTTCTATCTTCATATGGTCTTCTCTTTGTACATGTCTGTGTCTTAATTACCTCTTCTTTTAAAGATATCATTTATATGTTATTGCATTCCAACCTAATTACCTCATTTTAGCTTAACTACTTCTTTAAGGACTCTATCTCCAAATATAGCTAGTCTTCAAAATGTGAATTTTGGTAAAGACAATAAATACTACCTGGACATGTGTCCAGTTGAGGAAGTAATCTCTATTGCAACAATGAAGAAGCAGAAACTCTTAATCTCCTGGAAGTTTTAAAGGTTACAGAGATACAAATAAAGAAAAGAACATTCAGGCTTGGGAGATTAGAGTAATCAAGGTTTGGGTATTTTTGTTTGTTTTGTTTTTGGTTTGTTCTTGTTTTTGTTTTTGAGAATGCTTACTAGGTTAGTATCAATAAGAAATGAGTTGACAGTGGTAATAGAGTTGCAGAAATAGTCTAGAATCTGATTAGGCAGATAATAATCATGGGGGAGGGAGCAAGATAAAGAAAAATTATTTGTTAAATTTTGTTTATCTCATCTATCCCCTCAGATAAGAAGACTAACACAGGCTATTCAGAAATCCGTAAGTAATATTTTCATTCGAGGGCAGATTTGGTGACTTGTATTTTATCAAAAGTGCTATATTCAGGAGGTCTCAGATAATGTCATTTATAGCCTGGTTACATGCATCACTAGACATTCTTTACTAACACATTTTTTTTCTTTTTTTAAGTTTCTTCAGTTGCGGGACTACCTCATCTTCATGGAGAGATTGTGCAGCACACCAATTCATTGTAGTTTCAGGGGTAAAGCTACAATGGCAGCAAGCCCTGCTTTTGTCAGTTCACTATTAATTTAGGCCTGTCCAGTCTAAGTTTGTTGGCTCATCAGTTGATCGATGATAGATTGGCAGCTCTCTTTAGCTAAACTATTCAATTTAGGAGGATGGACTGTTGCTCTCTCAAGTATTATTCAAACAAATAGATTTAGATTCAATCTCTCCTCTATCCCACCTCAGACAGAATTCATCAGTCCTTCATTCAGAATTCCTATTCTAGCTTGTATATCTCTATTACTGTGGTGATCACACTGTACTCTACTGTATTATAATTCTTTATTTACATATTTTTCTCCCTTCCTGGACTAAGGACTACTTTAAGGTGGAGACTATATATATATTTGTTGTCCCAACCCTCTGTCAGTCCTCAAATAATGTTTGTTGAGTGAATGAATCAGTGATCTTGGTTTCTTTCATCATCATAAATATAAATCGTTAGTACTGTATAAGACACCAATAGTAATTGCTTACATATTCTATCCCAGCTGTTGGAAATTTCTTGATAAGCAGAACTTTAATTTTAATTAGTGTTGATAAGGATGGTTACAAAAGTTGCAAATATAAATGAAGTCTTTTAAAAGGAATAAAATAAATCTCTATGCCTAAAATAACCATCTATAAAGGATCAGAAGGTGACAGAAAATTTTTATAACAGTAGGATGCATATAGCTAACACTATACTGAATTTGTAGCTTATTAAAGACACAAGTTTCTCATAACTAAAATCAATTATTGTACCAAAAAGAGGATGTTAATGCTTGTTCTTCCTTAGGAAATACTTGATTTAATCAACTTTATTGAGCTCACTGTGACCTGTTCATTGATTTAAATGTGACTTTTCCTTTTTAAATATTTTCAGTATTATTATATATTTGACAATTTATAGATACTAAAATATTAAGAACAACATTAGTAATACATACTGGAAAACACAAAAAGCAAGCGTGTTTGTGCATTATTCTTCTGATCAGTTACAGTACTCAAATATGCATTTTCAACCTAAACATTTTATGTTCTAAGTGATTTGGTTGTCATATTCCTTTTCCTCTTTAATTTTTGCAAAGACTTTAGAAAGAGTGATGTTCTTTACACAATTTACAGATTCCAGCCTTGGTTGAGAATATATTAGCTAAACATTACACTTAGCTTGATTTTTTTTTTTATTTCACAAGTTTAAAATTATATACTGAGATAAAATGCTTAATGTGGCAGAACAAGTCCTACCTTAATAATTTCAGATCTACACAGGTGAATTCATTCCCCACACTGACACACAGCTTGAGATCATGGACGGAAATTACGAAAGAAACCCCTCTATGATCTTCTCCTGGAATATGAACTGTACCTTTTCCCCTCTATAGTCATTATCTCCACAGAATGTCAGATACTATTGGTAAGTCATCAAATCAAGCCCAACAGGTGTTTGGTGTGGATTCATTGCAAAACCCTAAGCTGTTGAAACTTCCTGGCATAGCCAAAAGGCATTTCATTTTATTTTTGGCATTTCCTCTATTATAACAGGTGGGCAACATTAAATGCTAGCAACCAAGTGAGATTTAAATAATTTAGTATTTTTAATGCTTCCTTTATTTTATTAGATACTGAAGTTCACATGTAGGAGATTATTTGAATTTGTAGTAATAAATATGTGCAAATTTTATAATGGTGTCTATTGAGTTCTGGCAGCAAGTTAAATTCAACACTTTTTCAATAATCATTTTACTTCAGAGCTTTCAAGTTCTGTATTAAAATTTAGGTATTTTGTGAATTTTTGTGAATGGCTATTATGGCCAAAACAAATACCACATAGAAAAGCAAACATCAATATTTTATCATATAACTTCTCTTTATCTCTTAATAATATATTAATATATCTTTTTAAGTAACAAGTTTCAGAAATATCTGGGAATCATTGAAAAAGAATTGTTTTTAAAGAGATGCATGAAATGAGATCTTTCATTGTATAGAGATAATGCATCCCTAAGTATTTATGAATTTCATAGCATTAACTTTTAAATTCATTTTTTTAATCAACTGAGATACTATATATTCTTGTCGATTGTTTAAAAACATTTTCTACTCTTTATCTCTTCCCAAAAATCATTTAAAACTTTTGTTCGTAATTTTTTTAAAAAATTATTTCTTAAACTTTTCCTTCCACATTGGGTTCGATGATTTAAATGAGGTTAATTTTTCTAGACTTAGGCTATATATACCATGGAGTTCATACAAAATATGCTCCCCTGTTCTATTTCCTCTCTGTGGTGCCATCTACCACTTACAAGTGTTTTTAGAGGTAAACAGAGGATTAAATGTGTTAGATCTCATCAACACTAAACATAGGGGAAGAATGTATGTGGCTCTTTTCCAGGTGGCAAATTAAAGCTTTGCTGGCAATGGTACTCCAAACAAGCTCTGATGCTTTTATTGACTCCCTCACTGTCTCAAACACAGCCCAGTATTCAGTCAATACTTGTCATTCCATGGGAGCCCACTAACTCGCTGTTGCCGCCAATTTTCCTTATCTAATTACTAATGGGCTCTCATTCATGAAAAGTGTCTTGTTAACAGAGTATACCCAGGACTGCAACTTGTTAAGAGACAATTTAACTAACTTTAGTAGTTAGGATCTCTTCTCAAAGTCACATATATTTCCTTATTAACTTTAATGTTCTGTTTTGTTTATGTTTGTTCATTTGCATTTTTATAGAAAGCAACTAAGTTTATGAAAGATTTAAGATTATATGTTTATGTACAAGTTTGTTTTTTTTTTTTAAAGATGGTATGGATAGCAACAGAAAACAGTGTCACCCATTGTTTTCAATGCCATTCTTTTTTTTAACTGATATTGTACAAACTTAAAGTGTGACTTTTTTCCTGATTCCTGCTTTTGATTAGATATTCCCCTTGCCCCTAATATCTTCAGACAAGATAGTCACAATTTTTTAAAACTAGCACATTACTTTTTTTAAAACAAATCTTGTTAAATACATATGTATGTATTTGCACCCATTCAAACATTGTGTGAAAGAATAAATATATATTAGCATAGAAATGTAAATTTAAAAAACAGAAAAAATAACTGAAAAGGAGATATGTACATAAATCTTCTATTTAACTTTTTTTTTTTTTGCAAATTTATTAAGTACACTCAACTACAGTAATTCAGGCTCCTGAGAAGTGAAGAGTTATTAGCAAGTGACTTAGAGTTTTGAAGCCTAATATTAAGGATAGAAAGGACGCTGACAAACTATACCTAAAAGCAGTTAGTAAATATTAAAGCTCTCTAAATTGTCATTATGCAAATGACAGTTTAAAAAGTCTTTCATTTTCAGTGTTTTAAAGGAATATTGCATAGATTGTAATAATAAGAATAACTAATTTAAGAATAAAATGAACATATATAGTAAGTAGCCACTTTATGATATGTTAATATGTACCTAACATACACTAAGTACATCACAATGAATTATTTTGGAACTATTGGCAGAGACCCAAGTCATCTGCATTGATATCAGTATTCAAGCAAGCCTATCATCATTGTGATGTCTAGACAACAGTAGAAATAGAGACAACAAGATAAGTATTTCTGTTCCAACTCAAAATCAAACTTGACATTTTGAAAAAAAAAGATTAAATTTGCTGTTACTCTAAGTAGCATCAAAGTACTAAAGAAAAAAAAAATAGCTATGTCAAAAAGTGTATCTAAGAAAATAGTTAAATGCAACCATGAACCCCCTCCAAAAAAATCCTATGTAAATTGGGATTTTTATATATACATGGCCACAAATAATTGTATAAACATTGAAGATGTTATAAAATTATTTCAAAGACCAAAAATAATACTGACCTGAAGTGTTTTTATTAGTGCCTTAGATTTTTAACATTTTTTCTTCACGAGTTCTCTTGAGCATACATCCTCGACAGTTTAATAAAGTGGTGTGTCTTTTCATTAACTTGAAGCACTGAAATAAGTTTATGAGTGTACATTTTGTGTTGAACAGATTTGGGAGTTTTTAGATCAATACTAGTTAGCATGAGTTGAGGGCAAACTCACTGAAAGGGCATCTTTTCCTCTAACAAATGAAAACCAACTGTAGGCATCAACATGTAGTACTACATGGCAGAACTCTGAGGTTTTCTGAAATCACCTCCTGATCTGTGTGCTGGAAACTCTAGCTCTGCAAGACAAAATGATCAATGAAGAGGGAAGATAAATCTGAATTACACATTGCTGAACGATATGCAGCATTATCAGCAAGGTTTGCCTTCTCCCACTACTATTTCCACCTATCTTACCATATATAGTGCCCCCATCCCTATAGCATTTGCTATCCCCTTTTTTAATGTTGTCTTACTTTCTACCTAATGTTAAATTTTATAGGTTTATCTTTCATCTACCTCTTTTACACAGAAGCGCTATAAGGACAAATCTTTGTCTCTGTTCTCTGTCCCTAAGCCTAGATCACTACCAGGTACATCATAGATGTTCAATATATATTAGATGAATAAATGAATTAGAAAACATCGGAAGAGTGGCAGAAGTATGAGATGGTAAACATCGCTTTGCTCTGCACATACACATACATATTTATTAGTGAAAGAGCAATTTGCATTGTCGCTGAAAAACATGAAGAATAAATACTTATTATTTCACCTTTGGTCTTTGTAGGATATATAACATTTTTCTTCCACTTTACAAATCTAATTTTTTACATATATGATTAATCAGAAAAATGGAAAGCTAGAATGAAACCTACCACCAACAGTAAGATATAAAATAACTCATATTATCATATAAAAAGTTATTAAATATAAAAATATCATTTGGTGTTTATAACAGAAGATATAGAAGAGAAGGACAGGATAAAGAAGTTTCATACTTATCTGTCTAGATTAAAAAAACAAAACAAAATTTTCAGAGAAGTTCAACTTGAAATTTTGTTAAAATGCAAAATTGAAAATATTTTGGCTGTATTTTTTGTTTTTCAATTCCAATTAATAAGATATACCCCAAATCTTAATAGAAAGTGAAGGTGAAGAAAATGAATAAGCAGTGGCTATAATTAACATCCCTTTTGATATCTGTTGGGTCATCTTTGTATATTTTTCATATTCGTTCAGCCAAAACCTTAATGAATTCACAAAACAAATTATCTATAAATTGTTTAAAGAAAATTTAAAGATATCCTTTATGAATTAGGCTAACATTTTTCTTGTTCTTGTTCTATATGTGGAGCATGTCAAGTTTGCATTTTTGCTTCCTGGTTTTGGTCAGCTTTTCATTCTTCAATTCAGAAAGAAAATTGGACAACAGTTAACCAAAACAAAATGTCACATGCTTCTGGACCAAAATTCATTCTGACCTATGGAGCAGACCAGAGAGATATAGTTTTAACATAATGCGATTTATTCCTAAATTTTTTTAAACTTATTTTTATTCATCTAAATTCTCTTTTAAAGTTAAACATGTGTGCATCTAGTAAGATCCACAAGTTTTTAACAGCAGAGATAAAGAAAAATAAATTCATAAAGTGGAAAAAAAAGTTCATTGTTGTCCTATTTTATAATGATAAACGGTTCTGGGATGTATGTAAGAGTAAATATTGTATACCGAGTCATATTTGACTATTGACTTCCATGATAATTTTAAAGATGTTTAAACATTTACTCAATCAGCTATGAACTCTAAACTTTATAGATTGTGTGCTTATGAAAAAATAGTCCGAAAAGCATTATTTCTTCCACCTAAACCCTGAAAGTAATGAACAATCCATCAACATAAACACCACATACATATTTGTTTTATTGAGTATTTTCACTGGCTCATTCATACTTAAGCAGTCAATCCATGTCTACCATTGTTCTAGGTCCTCAGCAGTGATCACCGACAGAAAGCTTTTTTTTACAAACCTTGGTTGAAGTAAACACTCTTTTTCTGTTAGCTCTGAAGTGTATGAAATTTGAGCACTTTCAACGTTTTGGAACTCTCTTCTCTTTTGTTGTTTGATTTCCCAAATTCTAGTTCTTATTCTTCCTTCTGGAGCTCTTCTTTCTTAGCTCCTCTTCATGCTCCTGCTACTCGCTACCTAAATGTATGTGTCACCAGGCTAAGACTAATTCCTCAGTCAGTCTCTCTGTCTCTCTGTCTCTCTCTGTCTCTCTCTCTCTTTCTTCTCTCTTTCCTCTCTTTTATCCTCCCTCCCTTATTTTTTTCTATATTTCATCCTTTAGTAATTCCATCTACTCAAATGGTTTTAACATCCTTTAATTAGATGGTTCCAAAAATTATATTTCTGCCTCGGACTTTTCTCCATACTTCTAGAATGACATTGCCAAACCTTTATCTGTATTTTCCATTAAAATATCAAACTTATGTACCCAGCCAGATATTATTCAAAACAGATTTCCAGTTTTTATTTATGACTCCTCTATCTTCTCAGTCATCTAAAATCTTGGAGTCATTTCTCTTTATCTTGTCTTTTATTCTAAGGTTCATGTCTATTCTAGTAGAAGTATTGTAAATTCTACTTAACCCTTTTCACAATTGTATCTCTTTTCCATAACACAGTCACCTTCCTGATTTAGGTCTCATGGTTTCTCACCAATACTGTTGTAATAGTTTCCAAATTATCTTCTATTTTATCAAAATTTCCTGCTTTAATCTATCTTACATTTGCTAAAGTGTAACTCTAATACTGTCACTTCATGTTCAAAACTTTTGATTATTCCTTCTTCACACTAATTTAAGTCACAATCCTATAGCCTAGAATTTGAGAACTTCTACAATATAGTACAATCTATATTTCTGAAGTACACACTCTGGCTCTATCAATTACTACTAGGTGTGTGACCTTAGACAAGTCATTTAATCTCTTTTTGACTCAGTTTCCACATCTGTAGAATGAGAATAGTAATAAAACTCATCTCACAGAGTTGTTGTGAAAAGTATATGAGTTGTAAATTCAAACCATTAAAAAACTATATCTCATTGTAAGCTTTACTATTAAAAGTGAGTTATATTTTTAAATGATCTTGTGATAATAGAGTACTTATGTTATGATAGGATTTAAAATATTAGTATTTAAGAATATCTTCAAATTCCACTGCTTTTATGATACCTTCTTAATTTCCAAAACTAAATATCATTTCTTTTCTTTATAAAATCCTATAAGATTTTTCTACTTATCTTTATTGTTCTGTGTTTGGGACCGAGGAGAATTGGGTATGTTTCTATTTTAAGGAAAAGTCTATAAAGAATAAAAGAGAGAGAAAGGATATGTGTCAGGAGTAGAATGGGAGTAAAGGAAAACTATAAATAGTTAGGTGAGTCTTAAAATGAGCATCAAATCAGAAACCAAAGAGAAATGAATGAAGATTTAGAGAAATCTTGAGGAAAACAGGAATAATAACTCCATATTTCTTTATGAAATTCAGGTTAAAGTTATTCTCTGAGACTGAAAGATAAAGATAGACTGGGAGGAGGGAAGATCCACAGGAATAAATAAATGTTTTAAAAAACATAAAAAAACTCATCAAATAGTATTGAAAACTGAGTTGCAGTGCATTGGCTTGAATGCTTTACAATTTAAATCTATTAATAGAGGTTAATCTAATAGTTTCTGGATTATATAGAGAAATCTCTTTTCTCTCTGCAAGAGTAATTGATATATTTTAAATTTTCAAAACATTTTATCTGTTCCCTACACTTGAGATAATGCTAATCAACACTGCAAGTCTTCATTTAGAATTCATGATTAGGATTTTTTTGATCAAGCAAAGCTATGGGGCTGGGACACCCATGATCTAGTCAATGTCTTGCTTAAAAGGTGTTTTTACTTTATAAACTACCCATTCTAGACAACCTAGCTTGGGGATATAATTCTACTCATAAGAAAGAAAAAGTGAGTGACTTGAGAAATGAAGAGTTAGAAAAGCAGTGGTGAGATTATAGTTTTTCCATGTGAATTTATTTTTTCTTTTACTATTGGATAAATAAAGAGAATGATAAACATGTGAAAAGTCCAAGATATATCACACATTTAACTTTTAGGATGCCTAAGGCATTGTATATCACAGTGAGAAGACAGAGTATGCCAGATGGTAGGTGTTTGGAATCAAGTGCAGTTTACCTTATGGCTGATTTTAAGAAAACAAAGATTGTAATTTCTAACCTCAAGAGAATTAGGGAAATAATATTACTTCTTTATAACCACTGAACCCTTTAATCCCTTTAGATATAATACCTTCAGAAACAAAATATTCATTGTTGATTATAATTTTTAAATTATTAAATATAAATAATTCTTTAAAATAAATTTATATAACATGCATATGTCTTCTATGTAAAAAAAAAAAAAATAATAACAGTGTTAGGCTAGGACTATGTTAGATGCTCTATATAAAAAGAGACAGGAGAGAGCACCTAACATATATATGCTTCATAAAAAGAGAGAGAACCTGATTTTTTTTTTTTTTCATTTTTTTCATTGCTTGTGAATACTCTTTGGAATGGGCATTATTATCCTTATTTTACAAGTAAGGAAACTGAGGATCATAAAAGGTTAAGTAATTTACCCACTGTCATACAATTATTATGTCACCAAGCAAATGCTCTCAGACTCCAAATCTGAGTCCTACATCACATGTTTACATGTGAAAGGGCAAGCATAAGTAGGAAAAAGAAGAATAACAAATTATCAAGGTCAATTTTTGTTTTTAAAATATGCTTGCCAAATTTTGTTTGAAAAATAAAGAATAATGGCATGGAAACTTTTTATGAAACATAAGTGCTCTCCTGGTTCTGAAAAAATTATTAGGATATATAATACTTTTCAAAATAAATATTTGACAGTCATTTTTCAAATCAAACTTTTAAATGATATACCATTGCATTGGAGGCTTAAATATATAGAAATTAATAGGCTGTCTACTTTTTAAATCTATCTGTACCTTTTTCTAAATAGTTTTTCTTTCTTTCCAAAATGTTTTTAACTTCTGACGTCTTTAAGTGTATGAGACAATGCTGTCTAAATTATGGGTGGCTGTTCCTAAGTATTGATTCTGCCTTGTTGATTTACCTTGTCTATCTACCTGACGTCTCCACTACATTCAGAGTTCATCAATGCAAACGTTCTTCTGATTAATGGCTAATTTATTATTTGCCTTGCAAATGTTTATCTGCTGGGAACTGGGATAAGTACTTCAGTTCTGACAGGTAGGAGGGCCACTATTCTAGGCCTGATGGAATGGTCAGTTGATGGCATCCCAGAGGACCTGGGCCTGCCTTGGTTTTCTGAAACAATCTTCTGAAAAGCTAAGTATCTATTTTTAATGAGTGCAATGGAAAATCAATTAGCCCACCGTTTATAAGAGGAAATTAATGATAACTTTCATATGGCATCTTACAAGTCTGATCAGAAATGCCCTCTATATGTAATCTCTTGGCAATAGAATAAGCTATTTATTTAAAAATAAAAGGACACCACCAAATATATAAACTGGCTTACATATTTACCAAGCTCAAAACAGCCTCACTAAAAACACTTAAAAGAATACACACACACAAAGACTTAAAATCTTAAGACAAAGCTAAAATAGACACGTAGGAAAATGTTAACAATGATTTCCTTTAAATGGTAGATGATTTTTATTTCATTATTTGCAATTTTTAATGTCTGCTAAATTTTGTTAAAACATAATCACTTAAAAAATATAAATGGTATTTAAGAAAATATTTCTCACAAAGAAGAAATATATCTAATATAAGTCATGAATACCACATAAATGGTAGAAATTCAAACATCATATATCTAATTATTTTCACATCTACAGTGATCAATTCTATGGAAAGCAATGCTCATAAGATAATTGAGTATAAGCCTAAAAAGTATTCACAGTTTTTCCTACTTGTTGGGAATCAGAAAAAAATCTTTTTATCCTGTATGCATATATATTTTCACTTTGATGTTAAGAAAATCTGGAGTGGGGGAAGATATCTAATTTCTGTAAAACAAATACATGTTAAATCTATGTAAAATCATATTCACTGTGGATATTTCCCTCAAAAAATTAAAAAAAAAAGCCAGCAGAATGTTGTATAATGAATCTACAAAATGATTAAGCTGAATGTAATTTATTAAATAAATGACATTTATAAATTAACATGAAGAAAAGTCTCTGACTGAGAAAGAAATACACTTAACTGAAAATTCTGATATTCCAAGTGGTCTGACCAATTTAGGCATTAGTTTCTCTATAACCGAAGGTAGGCATTGGAAATACTCCTCTTTTTCTTTAATCTCATTTGAAATTATTAAACAATAGAATAGAAAAATAGAAAACATAAGATTGACACATGAACCTTTATAGAAAATCTGGTAGATGCGCACATGTACTACACACTCTGCCTAGATTGTCTGCTACGATTTAAATGATACATTTCTGCCAAAATGATGGAATTAAAGGTTCATTCTGATACCAACTCGATGCAATTCATTAGTTGCATTTATACTTAGGTAAGTAACATAAGCCCAAGAAGAAAAAGTTATTTTCCTTTGACAAAAGTTATCTTAACTCATAAGGAAACATACTACAAATGTAATCATTTCTGTTATAATAAAAAATCTACTTTCAAGGCCATTTGAATATTCCAAAGCCTATTTTATTTAGAAAAAACTAAGAGAAAATATTTTTGTTCTGATATTAATTCTCCAATTGAAAAAATGCCAACAATTAAAGCTATCCCCCCAAAATATGTCAAGATTAATTTCCAAGCAAAATGAAGCAGCTTCCATGTAACATCAGCATTAAAGGCAATGTACTGTGTCCCTGTTATTCAGACATCATATATGTAACCAGTCCTGACAACTGCTGATTATATCTTTTTTAAAGGAGTGCTTTCCTCTTTTTTTGTTTGCCAGTTATATCCTCTAGTGTATATGCTAGTGCAGGCAATGTCCCATCACTGGTAATTGTCACTGGGCTGTCTGTCAGTGACGAGGAGAAAAGGGTGACAGCCTTGACATCCCACCAATCACCCTTCTGGAAAATTGATATTGTCCTTCCCAGTAAACAACAGCTCAAGAATCGACCAGTCTCGCTGGCACATCCCCGAACAATCAGCTTCCATTAAGGGCAGAAGCCACACATTTATCCCACCACAGTCCAATCAATAAGAAAGTGAATTTTTCTGTCCCTTTTAAGCATCCTCTACTTGTATTTTGCACTTAATATCCCTAATTACAAACACCTTGTGGTCCTTGTTTGTTTCATTAGAATTCAAAAAAAAAAAAAAGGATTTAAAACATTCATTTGGGAGGGAGTAGAAAAATCTACATTATGTATTGGGTATTTTAGTTTTAATGTCAGTATCCGAATATTGAAGAGATGTAAATTTCTAGTTATGAAGATTTGTGACTTGCCAAATTTTTACCTTTTCCATAATATCACTCTAAAAGCTAAGGGACTCTATAGTGCTATTTACATATAAACCATATTAGGATGAGATAGCACCTGTTAACAGTACAGTTGATTCAGGTATAGCTCTGTGATGTGTGTATAACAGAAAAGATACATATTTTTTTAAATAAAAATACATAACTAATGGTTGCTTGGTTAATGGCAATGTTCACAGTCTAACTATGTTCAAAGCCTTTTTCCCTAACTCACAGATTCTTAAGGATTCTTAGCATTTAAAATGCTCTGAAGTATTAGCTATAATATGAAA
>NW_011888807.1:14165185-14180610 GCF_000151845.1 Pteropus vampyrus
GTCATAGATACAAAGAAAAGTTCTCACTGAACTAGTACGAATAAGTAAGATTAATTTGTAGATAGCAAAGTAATATTCAGATACAATATTCACAAAATTTTAACTATATATACTTTAATTCTATTTATCATGTGAAATTTTTATTAACACTAATGGAAACATTCTTTGGGGGAGACTAAATTCAGTTCTGATACCAAGTAAAGTTAATTTGCAAACAACGTGGCAAGTCAAGTCTTATTTTTTTTTTTTAGTTATTTTAAATCAGAGCTTGTATATGGTAAATAATAAAAAAAGATTTATTAAAACGACATATTTGAAGACAAAAAACAAATAGAGGGCTATTTTAGTCAGAGGTATCTAAAACATCCTATTAAGAACACAATAAATACTTTACCTGTAACATAGCCTAATGACTCATTCACAAGCTCAAAGAACACAGACACATATTTTATATATTGCCATTTTTTTAGAAGGTGGAATCTGAATGTTTTCTATTTGTATATATATATAAATAGAGAGAAAAAATCCTTATTCTGTGCTCAGCCTTCTCCTGTGAACATTGGAAAGGAAATCACTGTTGTTCCACACTAGCCTGATGGCACTTAAAGAGAAAAACAAGCTTTTCACAAAAACAGTTATCTAAACCTGGGAGAAAACATTCCCACAGATGAGACAAGATGAAGAGAGGCAAGTTTGTCCACTCCAGGACCAATTTAGTCTTTCCCTGATGTGTCAAGGTGACACAGGCAGGACTCCATATGACAGGAAAAAAAGGACACCCTCCGTGAGGGCAAAAGTAGACTGATTTGTTCATTCAATCATTAAATCATTCCCTGATCGAGCAGACGTCTTATCTGTTTTATATTCTCTACTATGGGTTATACATTTTCTAGGCACTAGGGCAAAAAAAAAAAAAAGGATGGTATGTGCTATAAAGATATACTATTCTAATGAGAAGGCAAGAAAGTGAAATTAATTATAGCATAATGTGATATAAATATATTACTATGAGAGTAAGTGGGAGGAATAAAGCCAGGTCAAATAGCTCCATTGTCTGGCACTCTAGGGTGAGGGAAATGGGAAAAATAAGAGAAATTTCAAATCACAATTGATATTTCCTATTCTTCCTGCTAGTTTTTAAAGATATAACTTTACAAATGGAATTAAGTAGACCAATGCTCCCCCATGGAGACCAGATAACATCATTAAAAAAGGGGAGATTGCATAGTGATATTTTTTAAACTGTACACAGTCATGATGTTCTCTGTCATAATAAGATTTCTGAAGACAAAGAATAGCATAAAGGTTAAGAATCATACTGCTTACACAACCATTCTGCCATTAAATTGATCATGTATTTGGGACAGGGGGTATGTTAAGTAAAATGCACGGAAGGTTGATTGTTGTGGAGACTCAGTATGATGGAATACCAAGATACTGAGGAGTTCACTGAACTCTCAGCTTTACTAAACAAACACAATCAATACCTTAATGAGGATGTTTAAAATCAACCTTATAAGCACCAAATTGGCACACTGCATTTTTTTCCATGCTCTGCATTAAGTTCATTATCTTTTCTCATTTGAATTACAAATTTCATTTCTCTGACCAAGATGAAGACAAGTCCCACATTTACAGGCTCAGAGTTTTGCCATGTTAATATTTAACATGGAACAATAAAGTTAATGCAGCAGAGAAACATCATGTCATATCTCTTTGTAGACAATTAAAGAGAAGGTTCCATACTCCAATAACTCTGATGAAAGTGGCATAGGACCTTCCATAAAAATATAACAAAATTGTGAAGTGAGAAGATCCAAGAGTTATATGTCATATATTTTTTTAAAGTATCCACTATTGTAACAATATTCATGTACTCCACAAGAGAAAATGTGTGTTTTTAATCTTATCTAACTTTATCAGATTTTCCTAAGGTCTAATATTAATCAGAAATTTAAATAATTTTTGAAGAGTATAGAAAAGCATATATATATACTTACGAAATTAAATGCATAGGAAAATAATACATATATCAGTTTAACTCTCACTCCAGTAGCCCTTTCTTTATCTGCTTGAAATTCAAGGAAAAAAAAAGTTCCCAAGTAAACTGAGAAGGATATGACAAAGAAAGTGTATTTGGCAGCAAGACCAGCCAGCTCTTCAAAAAATGTTTTAATAGTTTAGAAGTTTAAATTAAACAAGTGTATCAATATTTTAGGATATAAATTCAATCTGGAATATTCTGAAATTCTTTGGTAACCATAGACAACATTCATAAGATGGTAGGACTAATTGCTCCTTTACCCGAAGTATTAGATAATGAAGCATTGATATGATTTTCTATTTTGTGGTAATAATTTTAAATATAGTATCTTGGTCAAATACAATGTTTAAATAAACATAATACATTTTAGCCATAGAAGTAATTCAAAAAATTAATTCCAAAGATGAAAAATTTAACATCTAAAATTGCCAACAAACTAGCCCAAGTCCATGCAGTTTTTAACAGATCACCTATTTATTGCCTAACGTGGACCAGATGCTGAACTGCACTAACAAAAGAAAGAATTTTTAAAGTATCATATATAGTAATGAACCCAAATTTGTAACTTTTTTTGTAAGACATAAATATAAATGAGACATCTTCCTATAAAATGACTGGCCTGGACTCTTTAAAAAACTTCTGTGTTGTAAAAGAAAAAAAATGCTGGAAAACTTTCACAATATAAAAAAAGGGAAAGTCAAGGGAGATAATAATTAAAAGCAATACCTGATCCTGAATTCAATCTTCTGTTAAAAATTATGATGTATATCACCAGAACAATTGAAGATATCAGAATTTGAACAACTTATTAAATAATGGTGTTATACTGGTATTAAATTTCCTGAAGATGAACAATTTTATCAAAATCATGTAAGAAAATGTTCTTATTCTTAGAAGATATATGATGGAATACTTAGAGGTGAAGTGTCATCATCAGCAAGTAGCTTTTGAATGGTATATATACGTATAAAAACTTTGGCAAAATATTAACAAATATTACATCTATATGAAGGGTGATGATTGTTTTTACACAACTCTTTGGACTTTCTATACACAGAAATTGTTCAAAACAAAAAAGTGGGTAAAAAGAATACTCATCTATGGAGTCAAAAGTCAGGACAGAGATTTCTTGGTGTAATTATTGATGTAGGTACAGGTTACATAGATGTGTTCAATTTGTAAAATTCAGGTTGAATACTTATGATCTTTATTACTTTATGTATGGCTATTATACTTAAATTAAAATTTACAAAAACCTAGGAATCAAGCAATATGGAAAATTCATGTATTAGCAGACATAATTGATTTTTAAAATTTCTCCCAGCCTAGCCTAATTCTTTAAATGTGCAAATTATAGACATGAGATATCCCCAATATCCAAAGTAATAATAAAAAGTTTTTGTCAAAAAATGATAAAATAATAATAAAAAGAGTTATCTTATTTTTCACTGTCTACATCTGGTGAAATTATTACACAAATGTAACATAAGCTTTTTCATTAAACTTTTTATTTAAGATATTTGTAGATTCATATGCAATTATAAGAATTAATACAAGGAAATGCCATGTACACATTATCTAGTTTCCACCATGATCACATCTCGCAAAAAGTATAGTACAATATTACAACCAAGATATTGATATCCACATGTCATTTTATCTATATATGTTTCTGTATTAGTGTGGATCTTCTTTATCAGATTTTTCCTGTGCAGTGGGGAATCAATGAAATATCTGGTTGATTCAGATATGTTAGATCTTAAGAAGAGAATTATGTGTTCACACAAATATATCTATATTTATTTATACATATGTCTGTCTAGCTATCTGTCCATCCTTCAAAAAAAAGATATATATTTTTGGCTATGCCAGAAATAAGTTTTACTCAACTTGACTGACAGTTCTGTTTCCTCACCAACTTACACCTATTGCGTAGGGATGATCTGGGGAACATAGTAAGAGCTCAAATTTATGTTGGATCTGTATGATTTATAATTGTTTAACTAAACAATTAAACAAATAAACATGCAGATATGATTTCAAATGTGATAAATGCTTTAATGTGAAATGACAGGATGCTACGAAAGAAAATAGCAAATATAAATGATCTCTGTGAATAAGGAGTTTTAAAATACACACCATGGTGAAATGAGTGGCCTAGAACAAAATGCATGCCATTGGATTACTGAAATCTCTGTAAATTAACAGTGTAATAATTAGGAGACTACTGGCAGAATCACCTAGGAATTTGCCTTACAGCAACAATTAACTCTCATTCACAGAAATTTATGGATGATTCATATAATGTAAAGCAACATTTATAAAATCTTTCTATGGAGTTCTTTATTCCAATAGCATGTTCAGATGGCAAGAAGAATACCTTAATTGTATACATTTTAAAAGCTAGTAAAGACCGTTGACATCGGGAAATATAGAAATGTTGTACAGATTTAAAAGCAGCAAAATTTTAACACCAACTTTCCTGAAATCTCCAAAGAATACTCCAAACTCCTGAATTAGATGATTTTGAGTCTCTCCCACCTTTACTGCCAACCCATCTCCTCCTGCCCACACCATGCGCGCGCGCGCGCGCACACACATACACACACACGCACACGCACACGCACACGCACACGCACACGCACTCCTTCTGGCCCAATGCTTTAAATCCTTTTCAGTTTTTACTAGAGAAAAAGGGAAATGTGTATTGTTATTAAAAGATAAGTTATTTAATTCATATAAGAGTGAAACTGTTTTTTAATGTTTTATGCCATATGGCTTTTAATCAGGGAGAGAGTGACACACAAGCAGGTGTATACTGTTTCCATAAGCAATGTTTCAGGAGTTCATTAAGACACTAAACTTGGCATCCATAAGATGGTACTTCTTGGATCTTGCCTATGGAAACACTGTTGTTTATCTGCTTGAAAGTTATTTTAATTAAATGCAGAAGACAATGGTAGCTTTTCTTATTAATACAATACTTGCATAATCATTCATCAAATAGAGGACATCTAAATATGAGGGTCCATATTTGTTAGGCTATGTGTTATTTAAATATGCATCTTCCAACTGAAATTATATATTTCAAGTTCCCAATAACTTCAAAAGTTAAACTATGAAAATAAAATGTAGTATAAGTATATATCAGGTTGTTACCACTGGTATGGACATAATATTTATGCTTAACCTTTTTATTATTAGGTTTTTTTTTCCTTTTTAGCTATCATGTTTTTACAGAGAATGCATTTCTGCCATATATTCTATTTTTGGTAATATCGGAGAGCTGTGACTTAAAAAGTTTGTAAATGTATCAAGTTAAAACATAGTGAGCTTACCTCTCAAATTTTTACACACTGAATTTGGGGACACATGAATTACATCTACATCTTCTTTAGAAAGTGATTATTTTTAAACACATTATTGGTATCACTGAATTTACAGCAGAGAAGTTCTATCCTCACATTATTTTCACATCATGGATTTGAGTATGATTTAGAAGAAATTACTAAATTGACAATCATATGGAATATTCTTGTCCAGAAAGAAAACTACATGTTTCAGTAAAGAAAAATGACAGAATGGGGCAAGAAAGAAAAGAAAGGATTCAGAACAGAATAAGGGAAAATGAATAATTGCTGTATGCCATAGAGAGACAAAAAGAAGAAAATACATTTTCAGAATGTACATGGGAGGAAATGAAAGCTAACGTATTAATTTTCAAATTGATTTCTTAATTTCTAAATCTAATTTCTTAAGAAGAGTCAAAAATAGAATCTTTGGGCTATTATTTATAAAACAAAAACAAATTGCTATGGAATCACTATCTAAATAAAGTTCAACTACTTTACTTTCATTACATCATGAAAAAACGTATGAAGGTGGTATATTAGTCTAAAATGGAAATAATTTATAATCATTTAACTATACTTTTAATATCAACTAAAGACTATATACACATATTTATCCTTAAGGAATTGAAACATTGCTGAAAAATGTTCACTGGGAACATATAATACTAAATATAATTAACAATAGTGCATCATAGTTAAATGAAGCCTATATTTGAATAGTCCCAGCTCCATATGCAAATGAACCATCATAAAAATGGTGCTGAAGTTGTATTTTATGGAAGATGGAACTCTGTGGTGTAGATACAAAAATCCAGTTCCAAATACATAATTATAATTGTGGTCATAATGTGTTGTTTCTCAACACCTAAACAAATAGCTAAAATCCCTGGGGACCAAGATGCCCTAGGCAGTCTTGTTCCATTGGCTCTATCTTTCTGAGAAGTGCATACCATGAAGCTTACAGAGAGAGAGAAAGTTGTAATTAGCAGCTTCTTCCAAACCACTGGATACTTCTTCTTTCACCTATCTGTGGAACCAGTTGACAATTCAGTCATAAAAAATGTTTTAATAACACTTTACATATCCTATTTCCATAGGAAATTGGAGAAGTTATCATAGTACTAAATTATTCTCCAGGAGGCCAAACTCACATGATAAGGCATTCAAAATCAACAAAGAATTTCACATTCACATTCTACTTTTTTAGTTTAAAATTACAGTATCAGTATTTCTCAAGGTCAACATAAATAGTAACTCTTGTGTAATTATATGCCAAGAATGCAGTAATTATATGCTCAGTGTCTAACTTGAAGCAGCAGTACTAAAACTGTAGTTCAAATATAATTTTCTGTACCACATGTTGGCAACAGTCCATATCAAAACTGCATGGGGTGCCCCATATTCTAAAGTTTTATCCTAATTACTGAATTATTACATATATGTTTATAGAATGAAATAACTTAGAAAAAAATAACTTGACTTCTCTCTTTTTGTCATTGTATCAACATCTTCAACTTTTGGGGATATATTTATGAAATGAGTATATTTCAGTAATAAAAAAAATTGGCTAATGCATTTGATGCATTAATCCAAATGAAAATATCTCAAGATCATGTAGATAGAATAGCATAAATACATTCACTTTTTCAAAATAGGTTCATAGTTTGTAAGAAAAAAGTATGTTCCAAGACAAACTTTTTAGAAAATAACTGTGCCAATATTTTTCAAATGTTTTAAAAATTGTAAAAACTTTCAGTTCAGTCCCCTTCATACGTAAAATGACACCATATGTAAAGGACTTTTCCTAATCAGCGGGAAAGCACATTTCTACTTACTTAGGAAATAAATTTTCTATAAAAGACATTAAAAAGTGTGCTTTGTATGATTGCCTTCCATAATTATTATTAAAATAGTAATCATCAGAGAAAGTATAATTCACATTCTATATCTGAGGTGAAGAGACACATACAAATCTGTTATCTCTGGTAAATCTATATTTTTCTCCTTAATCTTTCCTTTTCTTTCTTTTTTTTTTTTTTTCCTTACAGCTAACTCCCAGACCAATAAAGATGGAGGGTTGTGGGACGACGGATAATTTCAGAAGAAACAAAGAATTGCTATAACATGATATATCATTGGTGAGAAAATATTTACACATCTAATCCCATTATTGAAGACACTTAAAATAGAGTATAGGATTAAGTATGGAAATTTGAAATATGCCCTGTCACTTCTCTGTTTTTAGCTGAGCCCAAGTAGGAATTCTCCACAGTTCAAAAACACAATTTACTTAACTTACACTTTTTGATAATTTCAATATATTTATCTGAGCTACCCTGAATTTTACATTCTTCTTCTTCTTCTTCTTCTCCTCCTCCTCCTCCTCCTCCTCCTCCTCCTCCTTCTTCTTCTTATCATTATTATTATTGCTGCCAAATCCCCATGAGGAAAACCAAGGAACCTGCTAAAACACCCCCTAGTGTAATAGCTGGGAAATTCATTACTACAATGTAGTAATCATCTTGCAAAAGTACCAGCAGATTGCACGCATTACCTCCTGCAGATTGAAGTGGGAATAACTAAAAGAAAAAGGGTAATGATGGTTAGGAGGGAAATTGAATTTTCATGGCACTTATCTTCTGTGTCACTCTATTTGCATGAGAACAATGTTAGCGCAGACATTGCAGGACCCTAATGAGAAGAGAAGCCTTTCCAAATGGGCAGAAGCCAGGATGGATGTTGATGAAACCAATCTATCAATGAGATTTTAAAAGGTGCAACAGTCCCTGCCTTGCTCAGAGCCCATGTGGGTGGGCCTTCCATATAAGGAGAGGAGAAATTAAGAATGATGACTTGAGAGAGTTCAAAGCACACTTGTCTCTCTGTCATTTGGCCCTTAATGATAACGTACTACTGCTTTTCCTTAAAGAGCTTCATGTCTTATTCAGGGTAAATGGTGAAAATGTGGCATTTTAGAACCCATGATGTGTTTTTCTATTGACGCTGTCAGTGTGACCAGCCACTAAAGAAAGAGTTGTTTGTCAGTTCCTATTCTCTTCAGTGATACATCAAACAGTGGCAGTTCATGCATGCAGTATCAGAAGAGGAATAAATAACTTAACAGCTCCATAGTGAACACTCACATATTTTATTAAGCTGCCACCAACCTCTGGGCAATTCAGCATGTCAGAAGACAAACTATTCTGGGGGGACTCTCTTAGCATATACTTTTTGTTACACGCTAATACCTGCTACAAGTATTTATTATCTAAGATATGAAAACATCTCTGGGGTTGCAAAAGCTAGAGATGCATTTTTATCCCTTGGCCCTATTCTTTATGCCATGAGTAAACTAGTAATGATATTCATTATTAATGTATGCAATCATCTTTCCTCCAAAGAATTCAACTTGCAATATCCTCGATTACATATATTAACTTATCTCACATGATGAGCTGTCTGTTTTTCATAATGTGAACTACAATAATAACTGAATGGTAGATTTCTAAATCATAGTTATTTAAGGGCAAGTAATAGTCTTCAAGCATGGAGAGCAGGAGCCACTCCCATGTGAGCTGGACAGACCAATACTCCCTGACAAAGGTTCTAGTAAGCTCTGTTGGTCATCACCAAGCTCTAACCAATGTTAGAGCATGGAGTATACCAGGTACTTGCATATGTACAACTCATATCACATACCACCAACTTGAATCTTTTTGAAAGTTTTCACTGTTAACCTTATTTTTTATCTCTGGGTCAGCACAGAGGAGAATGAAACTTAAGTATGCTTCTAGTGACAGTATTTAAGGGACTAGGTAAATTGAATGAGATTAATTCCATATGACAATTTCAAGTTGTAATCATATGTTTCTCTTCCCCTATTTTTTTAATGTCAAGCAACTGAATTATAAGGCTTTGGCTAAAGACAACGGCAATAAGTGCTACAGCTCAGGATTTCTCCCGTGTACTGTTATTACCTCACTCCCATAACTCCCATAAGAATTTTAGTAAATATGTCCTCACTGAAATTTATTATCTAAGTAGCAATGTTTATTCCTCAGAATTAAATAAAGTTAATATCTAATGTAGATACAAACTGTGTCTCAAAAGCTGTTTAGAATTGGTTATAGAACATAGAATGTATTTTGTCATAAGCAGTAGTTCTCTTCAACCTACAGTATAATGCAGCAAGTACATTAAAATTAATTCATGATTGGCATGCCAAAAACTAAGCATGCACAGCTTCTTCTCCTTTCACTAATTGCTAACAAGTCCCCATTCCATGGACTCTAACAGCCTTTGGGTTTACCCTTTCTTCGTCAGTAGGAGTAGAGCAGATGTGTAAAAAGGATTGCTTTGCTCCCACACAGAACAAAAGAATTCTCCTCCAAGTATAAACTTGTTATAAAGTTATTTTCTTGGCAATTCAGCTTGGGAATTGGAGATCATTAGGCCTTCATAATGAAATAAAATGAAACTTTTTAGCACAGGACATTGAAGTTAAATATAGTTTACAACAAAGACATTAATTTTTACACATCTGAACCTTTTCATTATATGTTATCCTAAATATAATTGGGGACAAAATTATTAAGTCTATTATCTTCTACTTAGTAAGTTGAAAAAAAAATACTGAATTATTGCTTGTTCTGCTTTAGTGGCCCCAAATTAATGAGTCAAAGAAGAATATGATGTTAGGAACTTGTCATATATATGAATTATAAGAAGTATAACAAGGTGGTTTTCTGTAGTTAGTGTGTATCATAATCATCTGGAAGGCTTATTAAAACATCTACTGCTGAGCTCCATCTCAGAGTTTTTGATTAAGTAGACCCGGGGTGGGGACCAAGAATTTGCATTTCTAACAAGTTCTCAAGTGATGTTGATGCTGCTGATGTGGGAACCACATTTTGGGAACCATTGAAACTGAAGATGGAGTACAGACATTACAAACAGAACTCTATTAAATTCACTAGTTAGCTTGATCTTTATAAGTTCTAACTAATCAAAAAAAAAAAAAATGAATACTAAACACCAGCACAAATTGGTGAAGATTCAATGAGGTGCTATAAAATAAAATGCCTGCAATATTATAAGAATTTAATAATATTAAGAATTTATTGCACAAACACAGCTGAAGCTTGTGAAAAAAGTGTTATAATTTCTTACATCAACCTGCAACAGATAGGAAAATGTCATTTCCACTGAATTTCTAATCACCAGTACGTAAGACAATTTATTTAACTAATAATAGTTTTCTAATGTCATGGTACATCAGTACGTTAACAACTGAACTAGGCAGTGAATATAAAATCAGCTGATATTTGTGGTTCATTTAAATTAGCAATTGACATCAATTTAACTGTGGAACATATGTAAAACTTATATGCATATACAATCTTACACTATTTAACATGATCTCAAGTAAATCAGATCTGACCGCATTTTTCACAATCTCTCAGCCTATATCAACCCTCCATCCACTTCTTTCCAGGTGGAACCTATGTCCACTTTCTCAACCAATCCAAAAGGACAATTTATGACAATACTGGAGGAGGAAATTTAAAAAAAAAAATTCTTGGAGATCTTCATTCATATTGCTTATTTTTATGTGTTTTTAAGGTCACAATTCCTATTCTTTATGGTCTAAAGTAAAAAATGATGATTGAGACTAAAATTGTGCTAAAGTGACATTTAGGAGAGGGTATTTCACTTGCTACTAGGGCTACTGAAACATTTTAGTGAACTGGAATATCATATAACAATGTAAGAGTTCTACTCTGATCTTAAAGTCAATAGAAACTTTTAGATAGACTTGTGACTTAGTGAGAGTGACACTCTAACATGGCTGGCTAAAATGTGGAAAACAGAACAAACATGATCCAGAGTGGATGCATGTGGGTCATTTAGGAATCCAGGTGAGAAAGATGATAGCTAGACTAGGGTGATATAGGCAGAGCAGAGATAAAGAGGATCGATCCGAGATATATCTAAAAGTAACATTAGTAGGGTGCAATGATGCTTTGGATATAAAAGAAGGAGAATGGTGTCATGTTCACAGGAAAGTTATGAGTTCAGTTTGGGAGATGTTGAGTTGAAGAATCTTTAAGGCAAAGAAAAAGAGATTCAGATAGGGAAGAGAGCTCAGAAGAGAGGTCTAGACTGAAAATAGATATTTGTGTTCTATCTAGACAAAATGGCAATAAAAGCAGTTAATGCAGATGAAAGCTCCTAGATTAAGAAGATAAGGAAATTGAGATGGACTGAAATGAGCTGTAAGAGACCAGAAAGAGAGGTCAGAGTTGAAAGGAAAACAACAAAGGGCTAGGTCATTGAAGGTAAAGAATGCAAATAGAACAGTTAACTATGCCAAATGCTTCCAAGAAGTGAAATAAAGTGAAGACTGAAAAATGCGCAAAGGGTTTAACAGCATAGAGTTAATCAGTGACTTTCCAAATAATTGTTTTAGTAATTTGACCTGAATACAGATCAGAGTAAGTCTGTTAGATTTCTATTAAAAATAAACATATGCTAGTTTCCTATTGTTGCTGTTAACAAATTACTACAAGTTTACTGATAATACAAATTTATTGCCTTAGAGATGGATAGGATAAAAGTTTGACACTGCTCTCTCTGGACTAAAATGAAGGTGTTAGCAAGCTTTCTGGAGGCTCTATATGAGCATCCCAGCTTCTACAATCCACCTGTATTCCATTAGCTGTAGGCCACTTTTCTCTGTCTTAAAAGAGAGCATGAGAGTCAAGTCCTCACATCAGATGACGATTATTCCCTCTTCTGCCTCCCTCTTCCAACTTTCAGGTCTCTTGTGATTACACTGAGCCCACTTGGATAATTCAAGATAATCTCCCTATTTTAAGATTAGCTGATTAGTAATCTTAATTCTATCCACAAATTTAAGTCCCCTTTGCCATGTCACTTAGCACATTCACAGGTTCAGAGGATTAGGAAATAAGCATATTTGATGGCCATTAGTCTGCCGTCATGACAAAGTCATCCACAATTTACTGAGAACTGATCATATGTCTGTTGAGTAATCTCCCTCATTTTCTCAGAATAAGTAATTTTAAAACAAGCACTTTGCTAGGCAAATCTCTTTTCTAATTTAACACAGAAAAACATACCTTATTACCTACCTTTTTTTCTGTATCTATTGTTTCTCAATTATTTCTTTTATGTCATACTAACACCAGGTCAAAAAAAAAAAAAAAAAGAGAGATAACTTTAGAAAATGGTAGAAGGTACATTAAATTTCTTATATTGTCTCAAAAATAATTCATTAGGTCATTTAAAGTGTAGATTATGCTCTAAGAATTTTATTTTTAAATTTGATCCCATTAAATTCCTGTTACAAATCTGAGAAAATGCTTTGCTGACTTCTGATATCTAAAGAGCTATTAACCAGAAGATAAATTGTTATATAGTGCTTATATTAAAACTACGTTTCTGATCCAGAAGGTCTGGGGTAGGGTCTAATATTCTGTACCTCTAAAATGCTCGCACATGATATAGACACTCCTTGTTCAAGCAGCACACTTTGAGTAGCAAGTTCTTAGAGGCAACATTGTCCAAGTGGTGAGACCAGCTACATGTGGCTATTGAGCATTGAAATGTGGCTAGTTGAAATTAATATGTGCTGCAAGTGTAAAGTATGCATTAGATTTCAAAGACAGCATTAAAAAATAATTAAAAATCTCAGTAACATTTGTACTGATTACATAATGATATAAAAATTAAATAAAAATTGAAAATTGTAATAAGTATATTACATTAAATAAATGTAATATTAATTTAACCTGTTTCTTTTTACCTTCTTAATATGGCTCCTAGAATACATTAAATTATGTGAGTTGCTTATATTTTTATGAGACATTGCTATTCTAGTGCATTTTAACAGTATCAACAGCAAACTGCATTGTTGAACTGTAAAGGACAAAACTGATCGGCATCAAGAAGGTTCTTAATTGTCATCAGCTGAAAAGAGGCCATAGTTGTAGCACAAATGTACTCTCCTGAATAAATACAATGAGTAAATAATAGGAATATACCTAAAATATCATTGTATAGTGACCCTGAAAAATGCTAGCAAAAGTGAAGGAAATTGTTAAAAATGCACATCTTCAAATGATGTGATGTGAGGGTCATGCTGATGTTACAGTTAGCATAAGTGTATAATAGAGTATGAAAAAAATGTTTAAAAAATAGAACTTAAGAGGGAGAGATTCTATGGAAACTAGGAGTAGATTCATGTCAAAAGAGAAATTATATATATACACACACACACACACACACACATACACACACACACACTATGGAAAGGTACAATTGATGTTGCTTAATTCCTTCAACCTTATCTAAACATGTAATTTGCATGTGCAGATTTTAATACAAGACATAGAAGAAAATACCATTGTTTTGTGCTGAGCAGAGAATGAAAAATAAAGCAAATGCGTCTTTTTCTCTGATTTAAAGATGTATTAGATATTTATATTAGTAAATAAGGATAAAATATAAATACTTAAGGATTATTACAAATTTATCCAAGAGAATATGAAAAGCAAATCAAAGTAGTAGTCTGTCAAAATAGCACGGGCTAACAGCTGCCCACATACAATTATGCTAGAAATCAGAAAGAGAAGAGTCATTTTTGCAAAATAGATGAGTGAAACCTTGAGGCTGTGACTGATCACATTCTTGTGAAAGTCAAAATGTGCCAGGAAAAAAAAAAAAAGGAAAACCAGGCAAATAGAATAAGTTTAATTTCTCTCTTGTTTTTTTGTTTTTCTTTCATTTTCTCTAAGATTTGACCATTCTGAAAAGCAGTCAATTAACCGAGTGATACTACACATAATACATAAATATAAAATATTGTTACTTCTAAAGTAAGCACCAAAGTCAACTTTCAGTGCAAAACTGAAAATAATAACTTGTAAGTTTATGTGCACTTTCACTCAATGATTGCATATGTATAAAGTATATTCACTAATCAATTTTACTAAAAAAAAAACAAAAAACAAAAAACAAATAAACAACAAAAAAAAGCAAATGACTCCTCAAATTGCAGGTATGTTATACTATCCTGATACACTTGGGAAAAGTATTCTAACTGGCAGAGCAGACATTAAGCAACTAATAACAGTAATATGTA
This sequence comes from Pteropus vampyrus, assembly GCF_000151845.1. NCBI lineage: Eukaryota > Metazoa > Chordata > Mammalia > Chiroptera > Pteropodidae > Pteropus > Pteropus vampyrus. Next base: position 14,179,749 of record NW_011888807.1, read on the forward strand.
AAAACTTCCCACTATGAGAACTAATAATGACAGAAAGACATATGCTGCCTTGATTGGTTATCATATGTGACTTAATTTAGATGCGGGGCAGGGCAGGGTGAACATAGTCAATGCAGGTTTTCCTGATGTGCCTTTGAGTTGACATATGAAAGATGAGTAGAGGTTAACATAGGTGCAGATGGAACTGAAAAATGTTACAAGCAATAGATACACCATGTGTAAAAGCTCTTGGGTAGGAGGTAGCTTGAAGAATTTACGGAACTTAAAATATGAGTCTGAACCATAAAAAGAAGGCATGGGGGGGGTAAGGTATACTAAAGGGAAAGTAGTTAGGAATCAACTAATGGAAGTCCTTTCAAAAAATGAGAAGCTGTTGAAGGTATTTAATCTAGAAAATGACCAGATTTCATTTTGATAGATTGTTGAGACTGTTATAATTGTGAACAAGAATTAAAAGGAAATTATAGTAGTCTACGTGAGTAATGAAGGATGTTGATGGAAATGAGAGAAGTGGGATTATTAGAGATTTTTTAAAGATAAAATCAATAGGACTTGGTCCTGAATTGAATATGAGGGTCAAGAAAGGGGAGAATTAAGGAGACATAAATAAATGGATGCCATTGCCTGGGCTAGCAGTACTTGAAGAGGACTCTGTTGGATATTTAGAAGTGCCCCTGAGACATTTAAGGACAGTTGTGAAATACACAGTAAGAGTAGCTTCACAGAATGGCTGCCTCAGAGATATAAATTTGGTAATAATTAGCATGCAGGTTATCATTATAGCCATGTGTAGGGATGAAATAGTTTAGGAAGCATGTACAGGTTGTGAGCCTTAAATTCAAAGTTTTAATAACCTGGTATA
>NW_011888807.1:14180660-14185272 GCF_000151845.1 Pteropus vampyrus
AAAAAAAAACAAAAAACAAAAAACAAATAAACAACAAAAAAAAGCAAATGACTCCTCAAATTGCAGGTATGTTATACTATCCTGATACACTTGGGAAAAGTATTCTAACTGGCAGAGCAGACATTAAGCAACTAATAACAGTAATATGTAAAAACTTCCCACTATGAGAACTAATAATGACAGAAAGACATATGCTGCCTTGATTGGTTATCATATGTGACTTAATTTAGATGCGGGGCAGGGCAGGGTGAACATAGTCAATGCAGGTTTTCCTGATGTGCCTTTGAGTTGACATATGAAAGATGAGTAGAGGTTAACATAGGTGCAGATGGAACTGAAAAATGTTACAAGCAATAGATACACCATGTGTAAAAGCTCTTGGGTAGGAGGTAGCTTGAAGAATTTACGGAACTTAAAATATGAGTCTGAACCATAAAAAGAAGGCATGGGGGGGGTAAGGTATACTAAAGGGAAAGTAGTTAGGAATCAACTAATGGAAGTCCTTTCAAAAAATGAGAAGCTGTTGAAGGTATTTAATCTAGAAAATGACCAGATTTCATTTTGATAGATTGTTGAGACTGTTATAATTGTGAACAAGAATTAAAAGGAAATTATAGTAGTCTACGTGAGAAATGAAGGATGTTGATGGAAATGAGAGAAGTGGGATTATTAGAGATTTTTTAAAGATAAAATCAATAGGACTTGGTCCTGAATTGAATATGAGGGTCAAGAAAGGGGAGAATTAAGGAGACATAAATAAATGGATGCCATTGCCTGGGCTAGCAGTACTTGAAGAGGACTCTGTTGGATATTTAGAAGTGCCCCTGAGACATTTAAGGACAGTTGTGAAATACACAGTAAGAGTAGCTTCACAGAATGGCTGCCTCAGAGATATAAATTTGGTAATAATTAGCATGCAGGTTATCATTATAGCCATGTGTAGGGATGAAATAGTTTAGGAAGCATGTGCAGGTTGTGAGCCTTAAATTCAAAGTTTTAATAACCTGGTATATAAGAGCAATCTTCCAGAAGAGTAAGAGAAGAAAAGGCTAGCAATATACTTACCTCACTCTGAATACAAACAATCTTCTTTTCATGGGGAATTCCTACTTATTCCTGATATGCCAGATAAATTATTACTTTATTTCTGTGGCATGTTATTAATCCATTTGGCTTCACTGAATATCTGCATACATAATTTTCCTTTGGCCCATATAATGTTGCAATAAATATTTTATGTTCTTATATATTTATTTGAGGATAATAAATTATCATGGGAAATAACTAACTTCTAAATTGGAAATTATATATTTTTGTCTTGAGACAAAATACATCTAGGCTGATTCTTTCATTTTGATAAAAACACGGTAAATTCTAGGTTTATACTTGAGTGTTCCTTTTAAAGCATAGATTGTCACATCTTCTAATAACAAAATTATAATAATGCAATTTTATTTTAATTGGTAAATAAACTGTATACTATTAAAAACTCATTTATACTTGCAGCTCTAACTACTATGTCTTAAAAGCATCTGTTCCTAAGTTAATTAAACTTGACTTTCACATGGTTAAATCCTGCCAACCATAGTCTCCAAATAATTTCCATTCTCTATAACATTTTGTGATAGTCAAAATTTGTTTTGTTTGCATTTCTTCATGAGAAATTATCCATGGGAAGGAAGTAGAAGGATAGGAAGCCAGTGTCTTTATGGGGAAAAAAAAAAAAAGTCTCATTTCAAGATTTCATTTATGTAGCCAAATCTGGGTTTAGAATTCATAAGGTTTTTCCAGTCTATCTTTCAAGTATGATTACCTACAGATACTTTTCTGTTGTTCTCTGCAGAAAAGGGAAAATAAAGGGATTAACTGTCTTTTCTGGCAATAGACATTTTATTTAGAAATCCCCCTTTTTTCTAATATGTAGACAAAAAAAAAAAATCACTTGAAAGAAAATGTTCCTCTTAACTTTCAGTGGCTTCTTTTTAAGATTATTAAAAAAAAAATGACCTCAAACATGAATGAGTTACTCATCTGTCCTCTACATTTTACTATTTTTCTTTTGTTCTCAATGCAAATGGTCATTGGTTCATTTTCTCTTACCCAGGACAGTTGTGTCATATCTCTTGACTAATACACATGCATTTGCCACTAAAAGACATTTTAACTGAGAGCTGTCACATCCGTCATCTCCACTCGCCCCGGTTAAAAATTTTATCTGCCGTCTTGAATTAATTTCAGCTTGCCTGAGCCCAGCAGGGGAGTTTAGAGTGGTTTAGTTAAAGTCTTCATTTTAAAAGAATAATATGATTCTCTATTTAGAGTTTACCTCCACATCTAATTTTTGTTTCACATTGCTGAAAAAAATAATTACAAATCCACCAAAATGAAAAATATAGGAACAAAAAAAATAATAATAACATGAAAGAACTATCTAATTGTGACATTTTCCTGAGGAAGTATTTTCTTTTGCTTTGCTTTTTTGGGGGCCAATGTTCCTGTTATTTCACAAATTAGCTATAACCACACCTAAATAGTACACATAAGAAGTAAATAGACAGAATTCAGAGAAAAAGAAAATGAGAACCAGAGAACTAATTGACAGTAGAATCACAAAATCAGGGGGAAAAAAAAGCAAAATAAGAATAAACCTTAATCACCAAATATTTAATACAGATCACATCTGGGATAAGACTGAATGGAAACGAGTTAATAATTTATTCTTAAAGCTGTTGTTCAACAGTTTGCTTTTTGGGCAGCCAACACAGATATAGGTAAGTGAGGAAGTTCAAGCTGCAAATTGGATGAGAGGGATGTCTGAAGTGACTAATGCCAACAGAAATCCCCTATAAGCCATTACTGACCTGTGGGATTATGAAACCTCATGACAAGTACTGAACTCTTGACAAATATGTTGTCTTACTGGTCACATGTTGAGTTTTCTGAGCATGGAGATAGCTACTAGGAAAGCTTAGTGAGAGTATGCATGGTACTAATTCCCCTAGCTGGTGTCTACAGTACACATTAAATACTACCATCTACATACAGCGTTTACAAGATACCATTAGAGTTCATTGTGTCTCCAAGCTTGTAATTAATGTACTTTGGTTAGTAATGATCTTAAGAACATAAATCAGAAGGAATCAGCAGAATCATCGTTGTGTAACTATAACTCCAGCACCAAACTTTCTCAAACAGTCCTTTAAGAAATTACAGAGGGAGAGGATTCAGTACATACTTTTATTTTTATCATCGAAGTTGAGGAAATTGTATCTTTTAATTAAGCTAAATTAGCAGTTCAAAATTCTATATTAAATTTATTTAACCATAAACTATATTATAAAAAAGAGTCAATATTTGCTTCAAGTTTAGTGGCATTTGTTTGACATAGTAATATTTAATATTTATAGGATCTCATCTGATATGAATTATTTTTTGTGTCTGCCACTGATATGAATTATTTTTTGTGTCTGCCAATTAGGATTTAATAAATATTTAATATTTATAGGATCTCATCTGATATGAATTATTTTTTGTGTCTGCCACTGATATGAATTATTTTTTGTGTCTGCCAATTAGGAAAAGTTGCAAAAGCTGCAATATCAGTAATCACTTCTCCTTAAGATTATCCTCACTTTATTGTTGCACTAAAAATGTGTTCACAAAGAAAATAAGTTCAGGTAGTTTTTCTCTTCCGTTAAATGTATAAGCAGAGATAGGAACAAAATTTTTATGCAGGAATTATCAGAAGACACAGAAATGCCTACTCATATTTGAGTTTCCCCATTTCCAATGTAAACAACTAGCAGTGAATCATAATATGTCCTATGCTAAAACATGCATTGCAGTATTGTATTATTAAAATTTTTTTAATCAATGGGAATGATGAAAATGAATAAATCAAAAGTGGTAACCAAAACAGTTGATTGCAATAGGGTGAGGAGTGAGAGAAGGCATTAAAATAGAAAGCACAGAAGTGTTTTAAACCTATATCTTTTAAAATTTACTAATTCAGCCATCTGGCAAGTTTACTGCTATTATTATAAATTCTTATTTAAATGATAATAAAATCACTCTCTGACAGGAAATTAGTCATGCAAGGACCTGCAGATGCACTGCCTTCTGCCCAGGCTCTGGAACTCTGCTTACAAAGTTCAAGGCTGCTCATTTGCTCAAACCACATGGGGTAGTGAAATGCTGACAGCTTTAAGTCTTTCAAGCTATCCCCTAAATTCAATAAATCTTTTATAACTTTTAGTTCCAGTGTTGTGGGGAAGTGTGTATTTATAAATGTCAGATCCTCTCTCCAAGTTATTTCATTTTTGTTGTAACACTAAATTTTAAAATCCAAAGAAAAAAGGAGAACATCAGTTTGTATACTTTTTGCACTAATTCTTTGCACAATAAATTTAGAATGAATTATAATATTAGCAATTATATTATATTAAAATTCCATTTTTCATCCCAGTTCCTGGAATTATTTTGTAAATTATATAAGATAGTAAAGTACCTCACTAAAGCATTTTAACATACAAAGCTGTGCTAAAAGGAAATATTTCTATGGAACTTTTTTTTATTATGGTGACAACTTTGTTTTTGAAAGTACTTTGTCCTT
>NW_011888807.1:14185322-14187525 GCF_000151845.1 Pteropus vampyrus
TATGAATTATTTTTTGTGTCTGCCAATTAGGAAAAGTTGCAAAAGCTGCAATATCAGTAATCACTTCTCCTTAAGATTATCCTCACTTTATTGTTGCACTAAAAATGTGTTCACAAAGAAAATAAGTTCAGGTAGTTTTTCTCTTCCGTTAAATGTATAAGCAGAGATAGGAACAAAATTTTTATGCAGGAATTATCAGAAGACACAGAAATGCCTACTCATATTTGAGTTTCCCCATTTCCAATGTAAACAACTAGCAGTGAATCATAATATGTCCTATGCTAAAACATGCATTGCAGTATTGTATTATTAAAATTTTTTTAATCAATGGGAATGATGAAAATGAATAAATCAAAAGTGGTAACCAAAACAGTTGATTGCAATAGGGTGAGGAGTGAGAGAAGGCATTAAAATAGAAAGCACAGAAGTGTTTTAAACCTATATCTTTTAAAATTTACTAATTCAGCCATCTGGCAAGTTTACTGCTATTATTATAAATTCTTATTTAAATGATAATAAAATCACTCTCTGACAGGAAATTAGTCATGCAAGGACCTGCAGATGCACTGCCTTCTGCCCAGGCTCTGGAACTCTGCTTACAAAGTTCAAGGCTGCTCATTTGCTCAAACCACATGGGGTAGTGAAATGCTGACAGCTTTAAGTCTTTCAAGCTATCCCCTAAATTCAATAAATCTTTTATAACTTTTAGTTCCAGTGTTGTGGGGAAGTGTGTATTTATAAATGTCAGATCCTCTCTCCAAGTTATTTCATTTTTGTTGTAACACTAAATTTTAAAATCCAAAGAAAAAAGGAGAACATCAGTTTGTATACTTTTTGCACTAATTCTTTGCACAATAAATTTAGAATGAATTATAATATTAGCAATTATATTATATTAAAATTCCATTTTTCATCCCAGTTCCTGGAATTATTTTGTAAATTATATAAGATAGTAAAGTACCTCACTAAAGCATTTTAACATACAAAGCTGTGCTAAAAGGAAATATTTCTATGGAACTTTTTTTTATTATGGTGACAACTTTGTTTTTGAAAGTACTTTGTCCTTTTAAAGACAGTTTGTTTAGTAATGAAACTGAGCATTTTATCTTATGGAGACTAGTGACTAATCTTATGTGTATAACATCAATATTAATAGTAACACTAGCTAATATAATTTATTTAACATATTACATTTAAAAAAAAAAACACATTATTATGTTTAAATTTCCACCCTTTAGAGCCCTCTCAAATGGATACCATTACTTTTTTACACAGATAAACATACTGAGCCTTGGGCAGACTAAATAACCCACCCAAGGATCACAGAACTAAGAAATACTAAAAGCAGGAACCAGTTTCTGGTCTTCTGATTCAAAGACTAGAAGACTGGATGCATGATGCCATAGCTAGTAACCAAGAGTGGAAATAATTTTAATAAGCCACAGTTTAGTAAATAATGAAAGAGAAAGTTAATAGTATTGTTTCTTGATAGATAAATAACTACCTAATATAAACAGGTACATATTGTTTAAAGCATAGATATGAGTTCACAGTATATAAAATTACTAAAAATCTCTCCTGTATGCATGCCTGAATTTCATGTTATTTTTGGATATATCAAACTAATTGCTTTATATGATGGCATCATTTGAAGTTTTTAGAAAAATGTAACTTTACAAAAGTCCCCAGGTAACACAATTCATCATCATATTTATAATTCTCTAGGTAGTTAATTCAAGTTAAGACAACCAAAATGTGTATTAATCTTGTTTTAACTGGACCTCACCATTCAATTCTAAAAGAAAAATAAAAATTATTCCCACAGAGAAAGTTCATTGTTTATGAACCAATACTGTCTGATCATGACTCTTCATCTCCTTACTAGATGGTTTGTGCTCTGCTGCACGCAGTAAGGAACTGCTTCTGACAGAGCCATAGCCCTTCTTCCCTCTTTGCCCCACCCCCTGCGTCTATTTAAATTCAAACATGCACAGCTCATGTATAAGCAAACAGGTGCAAGGATCAGGGGGCTGCCAAACCAGAACAGGCAGGAGGTACATGTGTATCTTGCTGATTGTGGCACACTACTGATAGAAGAAGACAAGCCTAGACAATAGGGAGGGTCAGTAGGTGGCTCTTTGATTTCTCTGGCTTCCTGACACTGCAGCAGGCTGTGTGTTTGCAGCTTGTAAGAGAGGTAATG
>NW_011888807.1:14187674-14188255 GCF_000151845.1 Pteropus vampyrus
TCATGGGTCTATAATCTGCCTGCTTTTAGAGCATGTGGAGATATTTTGAAACTGGGAAAAGCGTAAGCAATGTTTTATTAACATTTTAAAATACTATCTCACTATTTTAGCACTAAAACAATTTAGAGATCTTTATGCCATATAAATGCATATCCGTTAAAATGCAGTAATTAATTCTATTTAAGAAAATTAGCTATAAGAAACACAGTAATATTCTTGAAAATTAAAACATACATAATTGTTATAGACAAAATGTTCAATTTTCAAACATGGCTCCCTTGAATAAGTATTAATGTTATTTTATCTTAATATTTCCTGAGAGGTTAAAGGATCATGAATCCCTTTCACTAAGAACTTTTTTTTTTGACTTCCTAGCTCCTGGAGAAATAGTCTCTACATTATCCACGTAGCCCATGTTGATCCAGCTAAGGTACATTAGTCACTCTTGAGATAAGTATTGCAGAGATTCCGGACTCTAAACTATTAAATCCAAGGAATTTCCCCATTTTATTTACAGTTTGAATCAAAGCACTTTCATTATATATGATATTAATATTTAAAAGAAATGTCAAAAGATAAAC
>NW_011888807.1:14188760-14192106 GCF_000151845.1 Pteropus vampyrus
CAGACGGGATCAGGCTTGTTCAGGGTAGCATGACCATAGACTGTTATTAGATTTTTAAATTACTTTTACAATGAAAAATACTAATAAGAAAAAAAATGTTGTTAGGTTGTTTATTGATGTGTAGAAAGCATCTTTTTCTATCAACACTTAAATTAACACAACTTGATGCCATATTTATTTCAGGTCTCTCCATCAATTATCTCATTCAGTTGATGGGTGATGGAAGCCAAAAAATGATATCTTTGAACCATGAAAAGTACCACCCTGTTATGTTTAATTTTAAAAAAATCATTCATGGGTCTATAATCTGCCTGCTTTTAGAGCATGTGGAGATATTTTGAAACTGGGAAAAGCGTAAGCAATGTTTTATTAACATTTTAAAATACTGTCTCACTGTTTTAGCACTAAAACAATTTAGAGATCTTTATGCCATATAAATGCATATCCGTTAAAATGCGGTAATTAATTCTATTTAAGAAAATTAGCTATAAGAAACACAGTAATATTCTTGAAAATTAAAACATCCATAATTGTTATAGAGAAAATGTTCAATTTTCAAACATGGCTCCCTTGAATAAGTATTAATGTTATTTTATCTTAATACTTCCTGAGAGGTTAAAGGATCATGAATCCCTTTCACTAAGACCTTTTTTTTTTTTACTTCCTAGCTCCTGGAGAAATCGTCTCTACATTATCCACGTAGCCCATGTTGATCCAGCTAAGGTACATTAGTCACTCTTGAGATAAGTATTGCAGAGATTCCAGACTCTAAACTATTAAATCCAAGGAACTTCCCCATTTTATTTACAGTTTGAATCAAAGCACTTTCATTATATATGATATTAATATTTAAAAGAAATGTCAAAAGATAAACGTATCAGGACCACTGACAGCTTCCTAACATGATCCATATTTTTACATGTAGAGACATTAAAATGAGACGAAAAAAATGCTCAAAGAAGTCTCTATCTACTGCCCATTTTTATCATCATGCTCCACTGAGCAAGGCATTAATAAATAATTACTCCACTATCACTAGTATTTAAGGCCTGACTCTGAGGACCAAATTACATCTAAGTTTATCATAAAAGCATGCATATTGGAATTCATTAAAATTCTGTTTACTTCTACCACCTCCCCCCAGTTAGCTTTTTTTACTACCTAAAAATTAGTGATACAACTTCATATTATGACTCCAGTGCCAAATATCTTGCCATATTTTTCATCTGTAGAGTCCACTCAAATATGAATTACTATATGTGATTCAATATTTTTTTCAAACTTTACAAAGTCTAAGTAGTTTTAAATCTTTTTTTCTTTTCAAACAAGGTGATATGTATATGTATTTGCATATTTATGTATAGTATAAACGAATTAAAATGTATTGTTTTAAGCAGAACATGCTGAGGAGAATGCTTCCATGAGAGAAATCATACATAGAACATGTTCTTCAGAAATTTAAATTTTTTTAGAGAGTCAATATGTCCATATATGAAATACTCAGAAAAAAATATGGAACCATAGATTATCAAAAGTTAACTTATATTAAAAAAAACCTGTAAATTCAATAGAATTTCAAAGGAGGAAAGGGTCAACACGATCTAGATTTGTGGGACAGTAAAGCTAGATAAAGAAACTACAATTTAATTTTTATCTTGGGCCATATTTAAGAGAGAAGGAAAATGGAGAGTAAACTGGTTAAACAACTAAGAAATGCCACAGAGTCAGAAATAAACATTAATATAAATGAGAGATTGAGGGGTTTGGTTTACATAGAGAAGGTTTCCTGATAGGAACTATAAAATGTTAAGGGTTGCATAAATAAAGTGAGATCATATAATTTAGGGCATTGATGTCCATCATTGAAGGTCGATCTTTCTTTTTAACTTATTCTAACCGAAAGCATGCTTTAAGAACAGCAAAGTGTCATGAAGGAAGTAAATTTTTTAGAACCATTTAATTGTCAATACATTTACAGAGTGGAATGAAGTAGCAAGAAGTCTAGAAAGGGTGTGAATAAATGCTTCTAGGAATAGTCCAAATCTGTCATGGGAGAGGGCACCAAGATGATGAATAAAAAATCAATCAATCAATGAATCAATCAATTAATCAGTAAATAAACCAGGAAATGGTGAATGCCAGAGAAATCCCGTAAGAATAGCAATATTTAGGTATCAAGAATATATCAGAAATATGCACTATTGGATTCAAGTGGAGAAAATATACTTTGCCTCCTGTTTTCTTTATTTAGGTTAAAAATATAAAGGTCTTCAGTCCATGAGCAGGTATGAAACACAGTTAAGGAAAAAAGCGGTATGTCATACCAATTTTATGATAGGTATAAAATATAAAGTGATCTCTGAAATTTTGAATGGAAGAGTTGTATGGTATATGAAGTACATCTCAAAAAAGCTGTTGTTTAAAATATGGTGTCTGGGAGGTGAATTGCAAATTTTCATAACATAATATAGCTAGAAGTTTGCTGTTTTTTGTTTTGTTTGCTTCTTGTGTTAAGATGCACGGAGCCCAGATCCAAATCTGTTTTTGTCTAGTTTCAATTAGTGTAACTTTAGGTGAGTTACTTCATTTCTCCTGGCCTTACTCATTTTATTTTCCACTGACATAGTGACTGCCAGAGGCCAAGCCCTGCACGGAGTGTTGGGAAACATACTTCTCACCTGTACAAGCAACACATTCCTGAGTTATGGTGAGACCAGAATACGTTCTCTATGTACACACTTAACCCCCGACCCAACTCTCGCCCTTGGAAAATGTAGTTGTCTTCTCCTCTTCATTAAAGGCAAATGCAGAATAGATAGACCCTGTGCTTTGGAGGCAGCCATGTGTACGGAGGAAGTAAAGGAAGAGAACTCTTTCCTCTGTTAATCCCCTTAGGGAGGCCCAAGAACTGACTTGCCTGCAACTGGACAATTTATTCTGTATTCTATGTGTATAAGCAACAGGCTCCAATAGCAAAGAAGTCAGACATTATAAAAACATGTGGAAAAGGTATGTTTAGTCTTTATAATTTTTAATTTGTAAAAAGTTAACTCTTTTTATTAACATTTCTATTATAGTAATAGATAAGGTTAGGTTTTATCATATGTTACAACTTCTTAGGAGAAGTATCACTTGAGAGGATAAAAATCTCAGTCTATTGTTCTCTGAAGACGTGTGTTGCGTGTATCTCTTCTTATCCTTTAAATATATAATTAAATATATTTGTATGCAAGTATGCATAATTAAATATACTTGTCTATACAAGCATATTTCCACTGTACATTCAAAGTGGAAGATATGAAGAATTTAAGACTATCAAATACATAGGAATATTATTTGTGTGTCC
>NW_011888807.1:14192156-14198803 GCF_000151845.1 Pteropus vampyrus
AAAAACATGTGGAAAAGGTATGTTTAGTCTTTATAATTTTTAATTTGTAAAAAGTTAACTCTTTTTATTAACATTTCTATTATAGTAATAGATAAGGTTAGGTTTTATCATATGTTACAACTTCTTAGGAGAAGTATCACTTGAGAGGATAAAAATCTCAGTCTATTGTTCTCTGAAGACGTGTGTTGCGTGTATCTCTTCTTATCCTTTAAATATATAATTAAATATATTTGTATGCAAGTATGCATAATTAAATATACTTGTCTATACAAGCATATTTCCACTGTACATTCAAAGTGGAAGATATGAAGAATTTAAGACTATCAAATACATAGGAATATTATTTGTGTGTCCTGATTAGATTGACTGTCTTCTAGAATTCATCTTTAAATTTAAATTTAAACCTTTAAAATTAGATAAAACTGTTTAAAATCTGAGTGTGTTTATACACATGGATATTTTTAATATGCTTTACATACTTGTGTGAGAAAAGGACAGAAGGAAGGAGAAGGGAAGAGGAGGATGACGAGAGAAGTTTTTATGAATTTAGGTAGCTTTTCCAAATACTCACTAACTTCAATTTATAAGAATGCACTAGTGTTCTAACTGGAGCCTATACTTTTCATTGAGAATGTGGTTTTCAAACATTTGAAACTACATTAACTGAATAACTGGCTAGCTTCTGCAATGAATAAACAAGTAGTAAACACAGAAGTAGGGGGATATAGTAATGTTAGCACAATTTCTGCAATAGAGTTTTACCCAAGGATGTAGCAGAAATAAAAAAAAAAAAAATCATTCAGTTAGCCTGTTTGGTCGGCCTCTAATTTATCACTGCTTACATCTCTTGCCTGCCAGCAGAGCCGAATTCATACGTTATTGTCCTAAATCTGTCAGTTCCTGAACTGCTTTTTAATCTTCCTCCTTGAATTACATTCAGAAAGGTCACCGCTATCCAATTAGAACCTTATCAAAGATGCACACGCAGTCTGGTTTCACGCTTATCGAGAATGGGTCATAAATCCAGAAATTACACATCACAAAGTGCCATTACCTTAATGAATAACTGAGGAGGGGATACGAAAAAGTGACAAAACACCTGTGTATTTGCCAGTCTTTAACTACATTCTTGGTGATATCATGGGAGATGAACTGGAATATTGGCTACAGAGCAATAGAGAAGAAAGGAAGAAAATCAAACCAATGGTCTTTCGGAGTGTCGCCAAAAGTATATTATTCTGTCTAAAAACATATATGTCTAAAGACAATGACTGATGATAAAACAAGTACATCTACTATGACAGGTTTACATATTGCACCTTAGTATATAAAGGAAAGAGCAAGTGCTACTTGGTGAGACGATGGAATTATATACCCACAACTCATATTTCTACACACACTTTTATTCTTAAGAATATAGGGTAAATATTACTTGCTATAAGGTTAGGTTAGATTTGTTCATTTCATAAAATGTTTAACTCACTTTTAAAAAAATCTTAAATTATCACTTTGGGTCATGGTTTCTTGACCATGTAAGGTAATGGTTTCTTTCATTCTGAGACTGAAAGTGGAATTAACAATCAATAATAGCATACATGTAGGTAACTCACTGCATAACACTCATGGAATTCAGTAAATACATTTTTGATTTAAGCAAGTGAAAAGTGAGGCAGTAATGACTTATTTTCAGTTTTATTGAGGTATAACTGACATACAGGACTGTGTATGTTTAAGGTGTGCAGCATAATGAGTTAATGGTAATGATTTACTGTACAAAAGGTTTCATTACCTTCTAAGAAGAAGAAGAGGAGTTTCTACAGGTTTCCTTCAGACAGAAAGCCTTTAAAGTATTAAAAATAAAATGATCCGAATAATTTTAGGAAAATGTTTGTATAAAGGAATGTATACCATGTATAGGTAGTAAATTGAGATCCTGGGTGAAATTTTAACCTCACACCATATTCTCTTAAGTCATAGTGCTGGGACTATTGAAAGTGTGATGTTAACATGTTGATTGATAGGAGTGCAGGAATTCTAGTACACAAAAACCACTCAAGCACAAGCTTTCCACTGCTGATGTTTTGGTGATTTGCTCTGCTTATGATTTCAGGGTCAATTACCAACAGACTCAATTCTGCATATTTCTATGAATGTTGATTCCAAGAAAACTGGGAGGTATTGTATTATTAAATGTAAATGAGTCTCTAACATAATCTAAGCAGTGCTAATTTAATATCATATTCCACAATATAATATCTTTCCCCTTACTTCTTCGGAGTTTAGCAAACTGAGTTGTGGGTCTTTATCCCTATAAATGGTCTTAGTCGAGTTTTTACTTACCCAGAATCTGGTTATAAAAAGAGCATTATTTGCCCTCCTCCTAGTTTAAAATATTTCATCTTCATCTAAAAAAGTAGGCTGAAATCTGACCAAGAAATGCCACAATAAAAGTAAAGCCTCTCCATCTAAGGCACAACAAGGCCATGCTGTTAACAGAAACATTTGCATTCTGTCAGGGTGCTCATAGTTCATGTTTAACAAGCGGAATGTAATAGTCCATTTGTAAAGCTTAAAATTAAAAAAAAAAAAAAAACTTCTAGAGATTTGTATATCTGCGGTTGCTAAAGGCAGGGCACACACCACTCTTTCTTTATTCCCTCCTGCCTCCAGTTTTCAGTAGGATTTTGACTTTCAGCTGGTCATAGGAAAGTAAAGATACATTACTGTTTTTTTCTGTTTGTTTGTTTGTTTTTTGACAAGCATGTCATCTATATCTTAGGCTCTGACATGTGGGGTTGTCAGGATTTGTCTTGATGGGAAAGTAATTGACCTTTGCTCATAATTATCAAAAAATGGGGAAGAAAAGTGAGTAGAGAGGCAGCTGCTACTTTGGCTGTGCAACTGCACAGAAAGTCGGGACAAGAGTTCTTTTTAAAGAATGAGTGCAGAAGACACAGCCCACAAGAACACAAAGCTTTATTGGAAAGTGCAAAATGGCACTAACACTGATATGCTCTGAAGGAGTACCAAGTATGAATCGATTTTTATAGCTAAAAATTGTTAAGCTATTGGACTGGTTTTATATTTGTGTTACATAATGCACTTCTAAATCAAGTGATGAAGAATTCAAAAGCAAACTTTAGGCAATAAATCATATTTTCATTGTTAAGCTCTTAAAATATTGGTACATGTGTTGGTAGGGCTGATTAGTATTAATACACCCTTGGTAAATTTGGGTTTGGAGTATAGTTCCAAGTACAATCCATTACTGGATTTAAAATTCAATAATTTTTAATATGAATGGAGTATGTTAATGACATAAAATACATGAAAGGAGTTTTTTTATTTTATTAAATACTCAGAAGATTATCTTGTCTAATATCAGGTTTTTGACATCATTGTATGAAACTAAAAGTTTTATTTTATAAAATATATATATATACACACACACACACACACACACACACACACATATATATATACATATATATATATATATATATACACATATATATATGTGTGTGTGTGTATAAATAAAAGGTTAGATTAGATTTGTTAATTTTAGAAAATACATAACTTTTTTGAAATCCTATATTGTGGTAAGCAGTCAGTGGTAAGCAGTCAAATCCTATATTGTGGTAAGCAGTCAGTGGTAAGCAGCTTGTCTCCTCCCCTCCATATTATTGAGAATGATCAGATTAATTCCCAGAAATATTTTAAATGTAGACTTTTAACATTTTTGTCTATTCCCTACTCGGTCCAATTTCTTATTGAAATTGAAACTGCTCAGATGCTCTTGACCATTTCCCATTGATAAAATATAATTTTATAATAAATTCTCATATCACAAATACTTTTAAATACAGTTCAGTTGCTCCTCACGGTCTAGCTTAGAAACCTTTGTGCTTTTCAAAACGGAGCCAGATATTTGTTTTTCTTTTTGACATACCCAGACACTTCCGATGTTATATTCATGAATATGTTTTCTCCTCAATAAATGTACAAGCCTGCAATTGGCTGAAGACACCATAAACGCTGCAATTGCTCCTGTTATTCCACATTCTGCTTGCTGGTGTCTGACCAGTTTCTGGCATAAAACAGAACACAAAAACTATCATTCCGAGTCTTTTCATCTCTCTTATTAGTTCTATTGTTAACTCAGAACTAAAACAGAACTTTAAACAAGGGGCGAACATGAAAAAAAGTTTTAAAAACTCACTCCACATAGTTCATTTAAAAGCTTTTAAACATCCTCTTATCTATTTCTTCATATAATGATTAGTCTCTCTCTCTCTTCTATCAATCATAATCCATTCTATATCCCTAATATGAATATATGTTCTTTAGAATTAAAGTAGATACACAAGTGATTCTGTGACAGTTGTACTTTTTTTTAATTCAAAAAGAACTTCTCCATTCATGAGTCCCTCATCATCTTGAAAATATCATGGTATCTAAACTATCATTGAGAAGGACTTCCATAAACCATATGTAAGTAATTTGGTGAAATAAGAGTATGTAGTAGATACTAGGATATACTGTACTATCATTGATAATATTAACTGTATTGGCACAAAATAGAATCACAATGAAAAAAGATTGCAGTAGTTTAATAGATTATTTGTGCTTAAGTGCAAAAAGTGATGAGTAAATGAAAACTAGCAGAGAATCAAGAATTGCTTATAGTATTGGTCTAAGAATTGGACAATATCTTCTAAGTCTATCATTACTATAAAGGTTAAGAAAATATACATTACAGAAGAAAATTTTGGTGCGATAATAAGAAAAGTTTGTGATAGTCTGTCAGATTCAAATGTGCATGAAAACCATCTTTGTGTTTCAAGTTTTTCATGGTGTTTGGGATATTGTGAATGCTAAACAATTCTTAGTAAATGTAATTGCTTTTGTCTGGAAGTGCTGCACAGGGACCTTCTATGTCAAGCTCACTACAGGTATAGGGATAGCCCAGCTCTAAGAGAAGGATAATTCTGAGTATATTAGGCTGTATTTCATTCTTTACATTTCTAGTTTAGGCAGACAGGACTGAGGAAAGTCAACCTCCTTCACATTTCCTCACTGGACAGTCGACTCTCATGGACTCTCAAACACAGACTTATTTGTGCTCCCTGGAGTGTACAATTAGAATTCCCTGAAAAACAGGAGGAAAATTTCTATCAAAATTGGTGGGAGGAGAGCCAGAATTTTATCAATTTTTATTGTCATTTAGTTTGCTAATTCTCAAGTCATAAAATTAAGTGCAAATAAAAGCAAAATTAAATTTGTTAAGACATGATATATACCCTATCATTAAATCCCATTGTGATGGCTTTCTTTTCTTGTGAAATGCTAAGAACTAACAGAATAGTAAAGTTACTTTAAAGAGCAGTAATAATGACATCAAGAAAGAAGTGAAACTCATCAGTGCATTTTTCAAATTAGAAAAAAAGTGTATTTTCTTGACCTTTCTTAGCTAGGTAAAATAGTGAAAGATATCAAGAGATGAATTAAACAGACCAATTTTCCTTAATACACCTAGAATATATTATTCTCTAATGGATCAATTAAGAAGCAACAATTTAGTACCACTCAGTAGAAAATCTTGGCTTCATAGTGTAGTGGTTAGCACATCTGCTTTACATGCAGAAGGTCCTGGGTTCTCTCCCCAGGTGGAGCCATGGACCATACCCCTGGTGCATCAGGCCCCCCAGGTGTGCAGGGGGGGGCGGTGCCAAGACCCAGGTGAACGCTGTGAGCACATGGGAGGAGATGCTTGCCTTCAGAGTTCCAGTTCTTAAGGGGAAACAGCAACGTCCATAGGTCAGAGGTGGAAGTGTGTATGGGAGGGAATTAAAGAGGGGGAGGGGGAACAGTATTATCATTTAATGATGAAGTTAATTTTTAAAAATCTTATGTCAAGCCAAAATAAAATTTTAATAAAAAATCTATTAGTTTTATAAAGAGAACTCTGAGCTCTATTTTCAGTGTCTCTTATAGTAAGTGCCTTCATAAGTAAGTAAATTATGAAGTAATATTATTCTTACTTCTGAAGTAAGAATAATATTTCATGCCTTTCTGTAATTTCTTACTGTGTAATACCATATCCTGTGTAGAACACAGAAATAGGAGTCTCTGCTGGTACATAAAGTTCTAAACCCAAAACATTTGAAAAAAAGGAAAATTAGTAAAATATACATAATTCCTATTGCTACTATCTGTGTTTTGTGTTATATAAAATACCTTTCAGATGCAAAAAACTTCATGGATTTTTGACTTCAAAAACTTTAATATCCTATATACCACAGAAACTTTATATTGAAAACTCCCAGCAATTACAAGTCTGCTCTGAAAGAATATTTTCTTTTCCTTTTTTCCCCTACTGATGTTAAAAATGGAGCATCAAGATTTACCACATGAAATAAGGAGATGGAAACGCATTCAAAACAAAACCAGTCATTCCAAGATTCTTCTTGTGAGTAATAAGAAAGGGTAGAAGGGTAGATAAGCCTAAAGTTTCAGCTACCAGCATTATTATTTTAAGATACTGCTTTATTTGGAAATCTAGATTTGATCACAGATATGTTATGAAGATACGCTCAAAGTAGTATAGACTTCAAATAATTTGAGGATCAAGTTAGAACTTTGGTAAA
>NW_011888807.1:14200108-14204160 GCF_000151845.1 Pteropus vampyrus
TTTTTTCTTACTAATAGTATTTTAAAATACCAAGTAAAATTACTGGGTAAATTTTGGTTAGAAGCAAGCATAAAAACTTAAAGGAATCCCCAAACAGAATGCTGTTTTAGTTGAGCAGAACACTTAACGGCTTTTTCTTTGGCTTTTGAAAAAAGCATAATCCATTAGATGTACACGATTCTTTTACTAATCATACATTTGTGTGATATACATATTAGATTTTAAATATTCGATAAATATAATGTGCAGATTTATTTTGATGGTTTTGAAGTTCTTAAGAGAGTTGTTTTCTGATTTCCCTATTAGTGAAATTTTACTGTTAGTGCAATTATCTTAACAAAGGAATGATGCAATTCTTAGAAATAGGGCATGCTGGGTTCTATAATCTTTGTTACCTAGAAGAATCATGCATATAGTCTCAATTCTCTCTCTCTAGGGGCCTTATCACTGTCCCTTCAAAAAATTACCTGACACAAAGTAGAAAATTTTTATTCTATAATCTATAATCTTCCTGGACCTATTAACTCTCATTTAAACGACTCTTTGGTTTCAATGACCCAGAAAAATTTGAAATTGCATGTATAAGCCATAATTGCCACACAATGTCCCAATTATGCATTTTACCATATAACTAAATAAGTACAGAGGTATACTGCAAGATTAAAGGCAGTGGGATGATACTTGGATGCTTCCATTCTTGGTTATTTCATATGCTGTGTTCTAGAATAGATTAATAAATATCTCCTATCCATCCATCTTTCTCTTAGAATATATTCATTTTTGTAACCCTGCAACTTAGCACACAGACTAATATATAGAAGCTGTTCAAAAGATATTTGCTGAATCAAACTCAACTATACTATAAACATATCTAACATGGCTTTCATGAATTATTTTCTCTCTTTAGAATTTTCTCAGTTAGCAGTCCTCATTTTTTCAGCATTTCCAATTATTGAAGATATTTTCATATTTTAGGGAACAAAGACTGCTGTAGTTAAAAAGTCAATGGTCAAGAGACTTAGTGACTGGAAGGAAATTTGCATTAGCCTATAAAAAATGATTAAAATTTTCAAAATTCACAGATTCGTAGCTCATTTATTTAATCTAATGTTTATAAAGATAGTTCTAGCTGCTCAAGGATTAATCAAGACTGACTTTTTCATAAGAACTTTCCCTGAGGTATAAACAATTTAGTTTATGACTATGATCATAGCTCAAGCAAAATAGCCCTTTCTAAGAATTAAAACTACTATAGCTAGTTTGATGATAAATTTGAATCTGATAAAATTGACACATTATACCAAAATGACCATATTAATCATAGAGAGTTGGAGAAACATTTGCCACTGAGTTCCATGTAAGATCATTTTATTGCTTATCAGTCAATAATCAACAAACATATTCGAGTATTCTGTCTCCTGGTGCAGAGAAATTAAAACTGCAATAAATCTTCTGACATACAGTATTACAGTATTATTAAACACCATTATTCAATACTAAGACATTGGATAAAAATCACGATCTATAATAAATCATACATGTTTTGTAGGTAAAGATTAAAATGTACCTATCTTTATTCTCATAATTTTATATGGGATCCATGAAAATACATTAGGTCTGATTCTAAAGGAAAATACAGATTCAAATAATCCATTTTAAATGACGGGTTTCAAAGGGATTAATCTAATAATTTAATTATGTGTTTCCTGTATCTTCAGTAACCAGCTTTAAGAATACTATTCTTTTAAAAAAACACAACCACACACAAAATTATATAAACAAATACTTTACCAGAAGGTGGTAGTAATTGTTTTCCAATTAATTTAATGCTTCTTTTACTAAATAATCAAATATGGTAGAAAATTAAGAAGCTGAAGAATTGTTCTTAAATTCCCTAGTCTCATGGGTAAATTAAAATAAAGAGTGTGGGAACTGTACTATATTTATTCAACAAATTTTATTGAGCGTTTACAATTGTTCTAGGGACTACGATACATAGATAGATAAATATAAATAAACAAATTTTAAAAATATATAGTTCTGTCCTCAATACAATTAGAACTTATCACCAAATTACTTTCCATATTTATGGATTCTAAAGATCATATATTTACCTTTATGCTATTGACCACTTTATTAGTTCCTAAATCACCAGACTTTAAATCTTTTGGCCCTTGACTTGTTGTCATTAGCCATCTTTAATGCAGTTGTCTTAAACTTACATGTTAACTGTTTCCAGCAAAGTAATTTATATGAGTAAAACATTCAAGTTATGGATAAATCTGATTTGTAGAGCATATGGAGGTCTGGAAAGAAGATTCATCTAGAAGTATAAATACAATCATAACACAACAATAACAAAACACTGTGAGAGCTAACAGAGCTTGCTTATATTTGTCCTTTTGACCACCTGCTCTAAACTATAAAATATGTCAGAAAATTCAGATACCTCCAATCTAACTCAGAGGGAAAGGTGTGTGGATGGGGGAGGTGGGGAATTCTTTGACCAAAGACTCAGTGTTGGTCTTGTTTTCCACCAAGCCAAAAGAATTGTAAAGGTAGAAATGACACTCATATAAAGACTACATTGGATCTGTAAATTTTAGTCTTTTTAATGTCACTTTTTTTCACTAGCAATGCCTAAAATTTTTCCAATAACAAAAAGAATCCAATAAAAGATTCTAGTACTCTAATTAGAAAAACAAAAACAAAACAAAAACAAAAGGTCTATTTCTGCAAATAGTTAACATAAGGTTTATCTATAGGCAACAGTAGTAAAAGAATAATGGGAAGTTATATATGTATCAATTTTTAAGTAATCACTAGGAAATCATGAAGGTTATTTTGATATTTTTTAAATATAAAGATGAAAAATCTTTACATATACACATACAAAAGAACATGAAAAGAGGATGATGTATTCATATATAGCAAGCTCTCAAGCATCATAAAAAGAGCATTTCAATAAGAAAAACAGTTAAACAACATGAATAGGCAATTCACATACACTCACAAAAAAATAAGCTGATACATAACAAAAGTTTTAGTCTCACTAGAAATTAAATGTAAAATTATTATGAGATAATGATTTTGTTGGCAAAGGAAAATGTCCTAAAGGAAGAATATGGGTGACCTGAATCCCACAGGCATTACTGATGAGAGTTTAAATTGAAACAATCTCACTGAAGAACTTACAAAACTCCTGAAAAGATCTACACTCATTGACTTAGAAATTCTGCGTATATTAATTTATTTGAGGGAAATAATCAGGGATGTGCACAAGTATTTTTTTATCATAGTATGTTCTTTATAGCTCATATATTCATACATAATCTTAAAAAAAATAGCTTAAATATCCGAATAAAGAATAAGAAATTTAACATACAATATGGGATGAAATGTGCACCATTAAACAACATGGCGAAGAGTATGATATGAGAAAATATTTATGAGATATAAATAAGCAAGAAGACACAGGCTACGATGGTAATATGAAAAAAAAACTGCAAAACATATGCACAAGTACAGATAAGCAAAACATATAGTCATCCACAAATTCTTAAAAGCAAACTTCTGGGTAATTTTATTTTTATATATTTGCTTTCATATACTTTCAGGTTTCTGTACTGAATATGTAAAAACTGAGACTATAAGTTCAATGAAGCCACAACTTTTTTCTGGTTTATTCACCAACATGGCTTTTGATCTCTAACACCTGGAACTGAACCTGGCGTACTTCAGGCACTCTATAATTATTTGCTTAAATGAATAAAACATATGTATCATATTTGAAACATTTCCAATTTTATGACTCATAAATGAATCTATCTTTGATAAGTGTAACATTATAAGTATCACAGCAACCTTATAAAGTTAGAATCATCATCCAATTTAAGAATTAAATAAGGCTCAGAAGCTAAATAATTTCCCTGAGGTCACACAGCTAATAGGTTACCTATGGTAAGTGATCTATAAACAGGATTGGAAGAAAGGACCTTTGTTCTCACATCATTCTTAGCCTCTCACCTCAAAGTCACAACCTCAACTGACTG
>NW_011888807.1:14204357-14207699 GCF_000151845.1 Pteropus vampyrus
ACATATATACACACACACACACACACACACACACACACACACACATAATTTTTTGATTTTCTTGTTTGGACAAGTCAAAACTTTAGCCTTTACTGATGACACAGCCTAAAAAGCACTGTCCTAAACTTCTTTTCAATTCATTTTTTAGGACAGACAAAATGTTAACTTTACATGAAGACACTATTTTAGAAAGAATACCATATTAAATTTACTAGCAGAGAAAAGAGATCCAACATATATTTAATTAATTTATCCACACAATGAAATCTTGTTTTCCTAATTGCCATTTTTCGAAAAATTAGGGCCAACCTCAAATCAAATGTGTGATCATCTCTTGTAAAGATTACCTCTATCAATTTGAGAATTTTAGAATTCATGATGAAAACTAAGTTGTAACAAAAGACATGACAGTGATTGAAAGGAACATTGGAAAAAATTCAAGATACGGAATAATAAAAAAAAGTACAAATGCTGATATATAAAAGAAGCAAAGACAACTATAGATGAGATTATACTAGAAATGAGAAGTGATGAAATGAAATGGGCTTTATGTGCAAGACATAGCACCTGATTGTTGCATTTGAAACAGAAAAGAGGTCTATGAGGATAGTTCTAAATGTAAGAAATTCTAGAGAAACATGAAGATATTGTAGTAGGAAGACTATGGGAAGACAGAGCTTTATTTAGGTTAAAATTTCTGCTTTATTATTAGTTAATCAAGAAAAAGAAGTTTCAAAATCAAATATACAGGAAATATATCCCACAAAGATTTCAACAAATTACACAAGAAAAAAAATTATGTGCCTATATTCCATCTTTCTCTCAAATAACTTTAAAATGTTGATAGAATTCCCTTGAGCACTTGTGCAGAAAGCCTGACATTAAACTAGTAGGAAACATACGAATGAAAAGTGCTGAATAATTTATCAAGAACTGGTAATCGTGGACAGAAATGTCTAAAATAAACTGATATAGGCTTAATGATCAAGAAGAAAACAACTAAAAATATGAACTGGAAATACCCAACCACAAGGGATAATGTTTTTACTCCAGTGTTTGCTACTGCATTTCTCTTACATAAATTGAAATCTATAAATCTAATTTGTGAATTTTAAGTAGGCCAATTATGGATCAAACAGATGATTACTTCATTGCTTCTATAATAATACTGCTAGGTAACCAATTCAAACTTATATTTAACAGTCATATATTTTCTTTTAAATCATCTTCTGAATACATTTTGGAAATGGACTGTGACAATGGTTTAAAGCTTTATTCCTCTTTCCAGCTACAAGTCATCACAATTCTGCCTATAATGAGGTTACTCTGCATCTGTCTGTCACAAATAACCTAGTAACAACTAAATGGATTGCCATCAATCTTTCAATTAGAATGTATAACTTTATTAGCACAATATTTTTTGAACTGATTGTATTACTTTGAAAAAGGGCTTTCATTTACTTTGCCATTTAGGGTCAAATGTGTGCAATTGCTGGGCACTGAATAAATGATAATAACTGTTTTGAATATGTAGGTTTTAGACCTTGCTAACATGTTTTCCTTTAATTATGAAAGTCAAACAACTAGTAGTACTGCAGAAGTAGAAATGAACTAAGTGGAAGCATATTTTTATGACAATTCTATACATTTTATTCATTGATGTCAATTCTTAGCAATTGTACTCTGTAAAATCAGCTGTTAATCAATTTATACATCAGGAAAACTTAATAAAATTATTATACACTAAATAATGGATAAGTGCATATATTCAAAAAAGGTTTTAATTATGGTGACAGAAACTCTTTCTAAATCCATAACATTTTTTCATATTTCCTTGTATTGAAAAGTTTAATTTATTCATATCACAACTTTGATCAAGCATAATGACATAAGCACCCATGTGCAGGTTGAAAGGTGTTTTCTGTCACTTCTCAACCTTTTCTTTGTTAATTAAAAAAGTAATGAATGACTCTCAGTAAAATAAATAACAGACCTAGAGCCTCAAATTCAGCAGAATTAATATTAACCAATTAAAATAATACCACCACACCTGAATGAAATGTAAAATAATTAATAAAACCAACACAATAGACTATCCAAGGCCCCAGAAAGGTTGAAAGTAGCAGTAATCTATATTTCGAAGGCACATCTATTCCTTCAACATAATCACCTGGATCTACCTAAACAGCATTCTGAGAGATAGATATCCAGAAAAACTCATGTGACCATGATTGTGACATTGTGCAGACAGACCACAACTGTTATTGTTAATATGGTTTTCCCACTAAATGTGGATATCTGGTCTCAATTTTATTATAATACCATATTTCATAACAAATAAAGTTTGCATGTAACCACTACTTGAAAAATGAGCAAAAGCAGAGACCTGTCCTTATTTAAACTAGATGTTTGAAAAGTGACTGAATTCTCCCCTTTTCAATTCTGATATTCCTGTTTCATGAGGATATAATCTTATTATACGGGGTTAATATTTATAATTAAAAGACCAAGATCCTATATGGCAGAAAGAGACATAGAAAGAAGAAAGAAAAGAAAAAAGGAAGGGAAGAGAGAGAAAGAATAAAGATAGAAAATAAGAAGAGAAAAAAGGTGAAGGGAGAGAGAGAAGTCCTTGAACGCTGTAAGCAATTATAATGGATATTCAATTTGCTACTTTTAATTGAAATTGAAAATGGTAACTTAAATAAGATATAGGCTGAATGTGTATTTATTTTATGACTAATATACGGCACTAAAAGAGAGGTAACTGCACTACTCTTTCCAAAGTCAGTATTCCTTTAATCAAAAGCGAACATAAGAATCCAGCAAACATCTCCAGTTTCTTCTTCTTGGATTTTATTTTGCACAATAACCCAATCCAGCAATTCCACCAAATGTTACATCATAGAACAGTAATTTCATTGTGTCATGTCCATTTTCAAAGGTTCGAAACATATTGCCTCCTGAATACACCAAAAAATCTCTGCTTACCATCTGTGGTTCCTGTTAACTTGGCTCTACCTGATCGAGGTCTTCATAAATCGATACTATAAACTCTACTTCTGCCAGACTGGTTTTCTTACAACCCTTCAAAAACCACTGTTTCTTACTGTCTCCAAGTTTCTGCCCGCACAATGTTCTTTCCTTTTGATATGCCCCATTTTCCCCTCTTCCAATTTTTCAAATTTTCTTGAGTTCAAAAAAGAACCCACCAACAAGGAAGACTTCCACTTCTCCAGCCTACAGCCTATATTTGGTTCAGGCCTCTCTAATATCCTATGAAAATGGTTTTAAATCATTTGAACTCTGAAGATTCAAGAAAGGAAAGAAATAACCTCTGCT
>NW_011888807.1:14208355-14212306 GCF_000151845.1 Pteropus vampyrus
ACTAAATTATGTATATATATATATATATATTTATCAGCAAAGAGCTTTTCAGAGTTCAGATCTTGAACTAGCCTTTGTTTTTATTGCTGATTCCTCTCTATTCTTCTCCTTTAATAACAAAATAATATGATTTTGATCAAATCATCCTTCGCAGCCTGAGAAAAGACCCTCACAAGTTGTTCCCAGACTTACTGTGGAAGACTGTATGTTGGAAGCAGTGAAATAGTGGATTGGCTCAAAGGCCATTAAGTGTGAGCTAGGAAAAAAAGGCAGGGCATTCACTTTTAATTCTGAATCTATCAGACATGGCTTGTCAACATTATGTCATTGGCCTGTCAGAATGAAAGAACACAAGACAAAACTGTTTTAATACATCGCTGCTCACAATATTACCACAACAACACATGTAGAATAGATTTGAGAAGGAAGCTCTGAATGAGGCATCATAGGTTTATTTTTTATGTTGTCATTTCTGTAAAAAAGATATTTGACTGGACTTCATCCTTTAGAGTGATCATTCTCTATGAGTTCAGTACTGGTGTAGCAATAAACTGAGTTTAAATTAGCTAGCTTTGTGGATTTCTACATATTCTTTGGATACAGAAGCTAATGAAGAATTTACAGGATGCTATTTTAGTCCACACAAAAGCAAAGAGACAGTGAGAACTAATTTAACCTCAACTCTTTGCCTTAGCTTACTCATTTATACATCTGTACGGACGACCACCAAATTTACATCTGCAGACAGGTGGCAAGGGGCACTAGTCTGAAATTTAAAAACAAACACAAAGTGCTTATGTTTATAATTACAAAACAAATACTCTACATTTCTATAGCAAATTATTATTGGATACTCTTTTCCTTTCTCTTCCCACATATAAATACACACACACACACGCACACACACACACACACACTCCAGCATTGTGAACAGTTATCTACTTTATCTATATGGAAAAATTATACCTCGATAAACTTAGCTCCTGAACTCACAAAATCAGAATTGCTTGTTGCACTTCATACTCACAAAGTGATCAATCCTAAGAATTTTCTTTTAGTCAAATACTCTAAATATTGCTTTAAGAGGTAAAAAATCAAGGTCATTGGAACTGATACATAAGAATTCAAAAATGACCTTACACTAGCTATATGGCTTTGAGCAGGGCTGTCATTCAATCTTCCATTTAATTTCTTTGTAAAGAGAAGAAAATAATATCCTAAATTTCAGTGTCTTGAAGTGAAGATGAAATGTTAGATGAAAAGTTTCTAGAATAAAATTAGTGTTCAACTTACATGAAGGAAAGGCTGAATTTTTCACTGTGGAATATCATAGTATATTCAAGATTTTACAATATAAGGAAAACTAATGTTTACAGTTATTACCCTGATAAGACCTTAATTACCCAAGAAATTTCAACAAATACATAATATAAAATAAAACTTTTAAAAACGATTTCCAACATTATTGCTTAAACAAAAGAAACCAAAGAAATTGGATTTAATTAACTGGAAAATACTTAAACCAGAATGTCCCATTTCTCTCAGTTTCAACCAATGAAGGATTTAGATGAAAGCTAGAGAGTGAAACTGATATTAGTCAAATTATTCTGCTGACAGAATATCAAAAATTTGTGGGAAAATTAAAAAACAGTATCAAAATCTGAGCGTATACTCACATTGGCATAATATTAAATGACTGCAATATCTCCTCTATTAATTTGCTCAAACACTGATTAATAAGAATTCTTTGGGGTTCCTAAGTGTAAGAAATGTTTACCTCAGTATCAAAATTGCTCAACTGCTTGTTTTAGGGTATTTTTTAAAGTCTGTATTCAGACTTAGCTGAAATGTATAATGTTCTGAATGCAGAGGATGACGACATACTTAGCTGGCAAACAAGCTTTTTTTTTTTTTTTTTAAAGTCAACTGCTGTCAATGTAATTTACTCTATGCCATTGAATTTATCTTTGTAACTGGTAAAAATCATAATTATAGCATTTGAATCTTAAACACACAGAATAAATGCACATTTTTGGAAGAAATATATATGCTGGACTCTTGGGAACAGATGTCAGTGCATGTTACAAGGTCAAATAATCATTCTTTCATCCACTTGTTATCATAATTGTTCATCTCCATTCTTAAAAATTGAATATAAATGCAGAAAACAATGTTGTTGATGATGCAGTGTACTAATCCAGTAATGTAAAATATAAAATAAGTGCAAAATATCATTGATTCTTAATAGAATTTATGGAAAAAGAATTATCCAGGATGAAAGTCATTCCAAATTACTGATTCAAATGCTTACAAGGGAGATGTAGAAGGCAGTATTATTGAAACTATTGTTCTAAGCGTCTTTTTGCATTACATGTTACTACATAAAAATTGGCCAATGTTAATGTCCTTGCATGAAAAATCATTACATGTCAATATGAATTCTGTATAATCACAACTCTTAGGTTGTTGACACAGAAGCATCTAAGAGTGGATCGCTATGTATTCTCTCCCTTATTATCTCTGTTCCAACAAATGCACACATTAAAGTCACATACTTCATATTATTAGAGCTTCTTATAGTTTATAAGACACTTTCATCATGCATTTCTTGGCTTAATTTCTCATTTATACTGTGAGGTAACAGATGAAACCACCTTGCAATTTAACATACAAATGCTCCTTTATCCAAAGTAACTGACGCGCAATCTCATATTAATAGATATTTTCATTGAAATTGATTCATTTTGATAGGATCACAAGTTTTTTATGTAATAGGTTGATCTACATATTCTTTATTTCAAAATAATGTGCATTGCTTTTTCATTGTCGTTTGCTTGTTTTGTATGGAATTATCTTTGACTTGCTCCTGACAACTTATATACAGTTTATATGCCAGAAATTACAATAAAAAAAAATTGTTATTTCAATTTTTTGAGAAGTGGTGTAGAATAATAGGAAAAAGAGAAGTGGTGTAGAATAATAGGAAAAAGCAAACTTAGGCATTTAACAGTTAAAATATGGAGCACATAGTGAGCACCCCCAATTTTAAAATCACAGTGCAATATATCTGAAGAAGCATTAAGTGCAGATTTATAGCAAATGACAGATGTGCCATGTTCTGATATATAGAAGCGTCGGTCTTTAACAAAAATGTTGCAATGGCTTTCTTGTGACTGCTTAAAACAATTATTCAAACCAAATTCAGGTATCCTAATCTTACCTTTCTCATTTTTTAATTGTTTTAACTGAACATTCACAGCAGTTTTTCCAATCCACCCATCTAGTTTCCAGAGAGGATCCTACAACTAGAATTCATCCAAGAATTTTCCAAGCCAACTTAGAGGCATCTAAGGAGAGTTGGGTTAAACGGTACAGTAAACTAATTACTGAAAGTTTCCTTGGAATTGTTAAGGTAGGTAAATAGGTAGATATGAGTTGGAGGGAGAAGGACCACGAGGGGTTAGCGAGGCCCCAAGACAGGTTTAGCAGCAAAACGTACATAACAGGACACTGTAGTTAAAGAGAAGATGTAAGGTGGCTTCAGGCGACCTTTCATTTTCTCATGGTCAGAAGCTAGGCAGGAAAACAGGATATCGGGCGGCTTTAGGCACCTCTCTCATTCCCCCATGGTCAGTTAACTGTAGATGACAACTATGTGACCTTACTCTGGGGGCGCTCAACTGGTATTGGCAAAAATAGTTGATTGAGCATGCGTCTACCCTCAAAATCCCCACAGCGCAGGTGCATGACTCCCTAACTATAGGCACACACTGCACATACCCCGGCCAGAAGTGAGCGATTCAGAGGGAGTCACAGGGAATCATGCAATTTGAGGTGGGAGGGACAGAAGAACAAAGAAACCCTATTACTCATATAAACCCTGACCCTCAACTTTTCCCGGCACTCAATTCTCTATTGCGTTGCCTGCTTGGACTTTCTGTCAATGTTCTT
>NW_011888807.1:14213031-14215814 GCF_000151845.1 Pteropus vampyrus
TTAGATTAGCGTTTGCTCCAAAATTCTTATTCTTTATTATTAGAATGAATTTAAGATGAAAAAACCACTCAACAGTAACAACAAACAGAAGATTTTTCCAAGTCCTATTTTTCCAAGTCCTTATTTATAAACAAAAAAATCTAGAATAGTAGGTATTTTAGTTGGAGTTTTATTTTGGCAATTTCATAACTTCAGCAAACCAAAAACTTAAGACCATTATTTTAATTCGTTATTTTTTTTAAATAGCATATTTTGACACAAGTAATCTTTTTACATGTAATATTGTTTCCAAAATAATTTTATATACCTATTTCATTAATTTAAAAATGTGCTCATTAAAGAAACTACAAAAATGCCACCAAAATCAGCAAAGCATATTTAAAGTACAATTCAGTTCTCATCTCAGCTTTAATTCATGTAAACCATTGCGTGTTTTAGGTGTTTAATTATAGGTACAGAACTCCTAATTTCTGCAAAGTCTGTGTTATTAATTCTGAACAAAATATTTCCAATATCCAGCCCTGTGATCACACAGGTAGCTGAGCATGTTATTGTTCAAGCAAATGTGTTATGAGTCCTCAGATGATGGACTACACTGAGGCCAGATGTCAGAGGTGCTGGAATTGACAATCCGTCAGTAATTTTCTATCTGTCGCAATAGCTCTGACCCATTGAACTAAATAAATATGTTTAATCACTGACTGGTCAACTTATCAAATGCTGCCCTGGGCTAAGGGTAAGGACTTGTCAAATGTAGAACAGATAAAGCAAGAACCACAGCCGTAAGCAAACAAGTAACTGAATCTTTTATCTCTATCCCTTTCCATCTCACTTTGAGAAAATCAGACATGGAAATCATATGAGGAAAGCAAATTTTAGGCTAAAAATAATAGACAAATACTTCCTTAAAAATTTACTTCATTTCTTCCATTCTTTTCTATATAAGACAAACTGTTCAAATGTTTCAATTAGAATGCAGTTATATAAAGACAACCTAAGTTCAATGACAAGCAACACTGAATGCCAATAATGGGGAAAGAGTCACGGAAAAGTTGTATCAAACAGTAATCAGGACATATGGCAATAGTAATTTGTGAATAAGGCCACTTAGTCCCTAAGATAAAGCTCTCCTCTGGGAAAAAAAAAAAAAAAAATACCCTTCAGCATTCCAGTAAGCTAAGGGATTCAAAATTGCTGAATATGAACAGTTACATGACAAGCCCATTCCATAGAAACATTAATCATAGTTAATGAGATAAAGGCTTTAGTAATGTGTGACACTGGTTAAGTGATAGATCAACCATCCTTTCATTGAATGTGCCAACAGCTATGTGTTTATAAAGGCTAACCTCCATCACTATCCTGGAATGAAAAAAACAGAAGATCAGATGCACTGTATTGACCACAAACAGTAATAATTCTCCAGCAGGATTCATGGAGGCGCACAAGAGCATTCTCAGTATTAAGTTCTCTATGTCTTACTTTGCCACTGCCATGCACTGGTAGCCATGACAGAAGACTCTTGAACTTGTTTATTCACACTTGTTTAATCCTGATTCTACACACTGACTCAGCCTGTGGGGTTAAGAAGATGAATGAGAGGAGCCAGGGCCACGAAGGGGTCAGGGTCATGATGTCACTAGATCTCATTAACTACATCACTCAAGACACCAGTCACTCCTAAGATCAATCCCTGAAGACTCTGGTATAGATATAGGGAAACTACTTGAATGAAATAAACCGATTTTTCTTAGAATTGACATCATATAAAAACAAAACTATTTTAAATTTGCTTTCTAGTCCTAAATATATTTCTTAAGATAGTTTTAAGAAACAAAGACTAAACTACCTATAAACTCTCAAGCAAAAAAGAGATAAACATTTTTAAAGGGGTCATAAAAGTCTAAGTAGTCCATGAATTAACAATTACTTTGCTGATTTTAACCATGTAAAACTTGGCCTATTGTATGTGCTAGTTTGTTTAAAAAGATGGAAGAAGGCCTAGTATTCACAAAGGTATCACCACAATTAGAAAGCTAGAAGACAACTTTTTTTGTGACAGAAATATTAATGATTTTAACTTACTTTACAGAGATTTTATAAAGTATTTGGCAGTATGAAAACTTTCAAGAAATCACAATGTTAGCATTTGGGAGGACTTATTAATCATGTTTCTCATTTAAGTTATTTCTATTTCTAAATGTTCTTTGAAGAAATAAAAACAAACTATGTTAGAACTTATCCAATTTGACCAAATTATAAAACTATTTATTTACATATACAGTATTTTATCTTTTACTCAAGTAGTAAACAAAACTGAATCCATTTCACAGATTGTCTATTATTAAAGTGATAGTTTTGATGAATAAAAAATACAGAAGTAATGATGTACTCTTTTATAGTTTTCAATATTTCTAAAATAAGAATATGTAACATATAATCAGAAAAATGTATAAAAATAAAAAATAAAGAAAAGGAAGACAAACAAGAAAATGTACACACTAGAAAGGTCTTTATTGTATAGTTCAAATTCATGGGTCCAAAGAAAAGAGAAATGTGATGTTGGTCTAAAATATGCCCACTTATATGTATAATTATAAAATTTAGGTAAAAATATTTTGTAAATAACAAACATACAATTTACTTCATAAAATACTTTATACACTAAGTGTAGGTTAAATATATGTCAAAAATTAGCTTTTTTGCTTAATGCATTTTTTTAGAGAAACAAAAGAAGATCCAATTTATATTCTAGAAATTTAAATTTATTTACAAGAAACTGT
>NW_011888807.1:14215864-14222278 GCF_000151845.1 Pteropus vampyrus
CAAACAGTAATCAGGACATATGGCAATAGTAATTTGTGAATAAGGCCACTTAGTCCCTAAGATAAAGCTCTCCTCTGGGAAAAAAAAAAAAAAAATACCCTTCAGCATTCCAGTAAGCTAAGGGATTCAAAATTGCTGAATATGAACAGTTACATGACAAGCCCATTCCATAGAAACATTAATCATAGTTAATGAGATAAAGGCTTTAGTAATGTGTGACACTGGTTAAGTGATAGATCAACCATCCTTTCATTGAATGTGCCAACAGCTATGTGTTTATAAAGGCTAACCTCCATCACTATCCTGGAATGAAAAAAACAGAAGATCAGATGCACTGTATTGACCACAAACAGTAATAATTCTCCAGCAGGATTCATGGAGGCGCACAAGAGCATTCTCAGTATTAAGTTCTCTATGTCTTACTTTGCCACTGCCATGCACTGGTAGCCATGACAGAAGACTCTTGAACTTGTTTATTCACACTTGTTTAATCCTGATTCTACACACTGACTCAGCCTGTGGGGTTAAGAAGATGAATGAGAGGAGCCAGGGCCACGAAGGGGTCAGGGTCATGATGTCACTAGATCTCATTAACTACATCACTCAAGACACCAGTCACTCCTAAGATCAATCCCTGAAGACTCTGGTATAGATATAGGGAAACTACTTGAATGAAATAAACCGATTTTTCTTAGAATTGACATCATATAAAAACAAAACTATTTTAAATTTGCTTTCTAGTCCTAAATATATTTCTTAAGATAGTTTTAAGAAACAAAGACTAAACTACCTATAAACTCTCAAGCAAAAAAGAGATAAACATTTTTAAAGGGGTCATAAAAGTCTAAGTAGTCCATGAATTAACAATTACTTTGCTGATTTTAACCATGTAAAACTTGGCCTATTGTATGTGCTAGTTTGTTTAAAAAGATGGAAGAAGGCCTAGTATTCACAAAGGTATCACCACAATTAGAAAGCTAGAAGACAACTTTTTTTGTGACAGAAATATTAATGATTTTAACTTACTTTACAGAGATTTTATAAAGTATTTGGCAGTATGAAAACTTTCAAGAAATCACAATGTTAGCATTTGGGAGGACTTATTAATCATGTTTCTCATTTAAGTTATTTCTATTTCTAAATGTTCTTTGAAGAAATAAAAACAAACTATGTTAGAACTTATCCAATTTGACCAAATTATAAAACTATTTATTTACATATACAGTATTTTATCTTTTACTCAAGTAGTAAACAAAACTGAATCCATTTCACAGATTGTCTATTATTAAAGTGATAGTTTTGATGAATAAAAAATACAGAAGTAATGATGTACTCTTTTATAGTTTTCAATATTTCTAAAATAAGAATATGTAACATATAATCAGAAAAATGTATAAAAATAAAAAATAAAGAAAAGGAAGACAAACAAGAAAATGTACACACTAGAAAGGTCTTTATTGTATAGTTCAAATTCATGGGTCCAAAGAAAAGAGAAATGTGATGTTGGTCTAAAATATGCCCACTTATATGTATAATTATAAAATTTAGGTAAAAATATTTTGTAAATAACAAACATACAATTTACTTCATAAAATACTTTATACACTAAGTGTAGGTTAAATATATGTCAAAAATTAGCTTTTTTGCTTAATGCATTTTTTTAGAGAAACAAAAGAAGATCCAATTTATATTCTAGAAATTTAAATTTATTTACAAGAAACTGTAAGAAACTAGAAACGCTGATCCAGAATGTATAAAATTAAACAAACAAACAAACAAACAAACAAACAAACGAACACCTTAGACTGGAATGCCTGATCGAAAAAGAAAAATGACTTAATTACATGGCAACAAGGTGACTAGAAACTGCATAGACATGGATACATGGTTAGTTAATTCCTCAAAAGGCAAATGGCATACAAGTTTAAGGAAAAACCTAAATTTATCAGCAAAATTACCAATTACTTCTCATTAACCAGAATTCGCATAAAGAAATTATTTTAAAAAAGAAAAAGAGAAAAAAATATATGGGATAAGAAAATCATCTTTTCACAGACTAGGGGAAAGGCCAGTTAAAAAACTGCTGCTAAATTTACTAGGTATCTGAGGTTGGTTGAAAATATTTTGGGCTGAAAAAATATTTCAGTTTCTTGAAGCCAATGTAAATATGCTGAGAATATGTTTTTTCCAATGAACTCTGCCCACTAAACCACCCTGGACCCTCTATTCTATCTCAGTTAGATGTCTATTCTTCTGGAGTTCAAATGATCTAGTCTATCCCCCTCAACTTAAATTCAAGAACGCAGACCCTACAGAGGTTAAAAGTTTGACCAAAAATCACAAAACCTGTTAAACAGTAGAAAAGTGTCAGACTCTAGTCCTTTCTGGAAAAAGAAATTCCTAGAATTATCTTTCCCTTCATTGCTGTCTGATGAAATTGGCTTCTTCATTCATCATCTCAAGCCTGCCTCCTATCAGCTGTGGGCTTTAAGTCATTTCACTTCTCAGAGCCTCAGCTTCTACATATGAACAACTGGACTGATGATCTCTAAGGTTCCTCCAATCTGCCTGCTTCTACGTGCAGTTTTATGATGACCCGATTCACTCGAAGGTTGACTCTTTTTTTTTTTTCCTGATTTAATCCTAATTCACTTCTTATGAGAAAGTTTCCATTAAATGCCCCCATAATTAACATCAAACCCAAATGGAATGAATGGGAGATTTTCTTATGCACAGGATAAGGACCCTTAAATAAGAATGAATAATGATAATATTTCCCAGAAGACAACTATGGCAGCCCTCAAGTATGATTAACTAGACTACTCCTTGTCTCTCTATCTCCACAGAAATAGAACAGTTCATTTGCATGTCATCTGATATAAAGAGGGATTCTAGCATATAATGGGGTATTACCATTGGGCACTTCATTAGTAAAGCTTTTCCTTATGATGTGACAGAAAAGAAAAAGACAAAGTAAGTTGAGATTCTTACATCTCTATTAATGACATACACATTTGAAGATTAGATTCTATCAGCTTATCCATCAATCCAAAAGAATCAAACAAGTACTTACGAAGGATTTTTGCAAGTTGACCCCTTTCTAGGTAGTCCTGTTTAACAATAGGCTTTTGAGAGGAATTCTTTTAAAAGAAAATCCTATATGAATATTAAACACAGCATTTTTCTCTTTCTTTTAAGAATATTCAAAGCAGATCCAGGAAGAAAACAAAAATAAATCAGCCTTTCTATCAAGCTGCTCTTGAATATGGACATGTGGGTCCTGGGGAATTATGTTATAAATGAGGGGCTGGACTACAAAATGCAATTAATTTAATTGCTTATAATCTCAAAGGACTTTGAAATAAAATGTGTAAGACATATACACGAGTGGGGATTTTTTCAAGGACTTTTTAGGAAACGTGATAATGTTAAATTTAAGAAAATCATTTCCAATTTATGTAATTCCCTGTGAACAAGTAAATGATGAGAATTATTTTGCAACTAAATAGATCACCAGTATTGTTTGTTATCTTGTTGCAATAATCACAGAGACTGATTTTTCTTTCTTTTGAGGATAAGCATAAAGCAAAGCTATACCAAAATATATAGTTGTATGTAATTTTTTTTATGTTCTCTTATGACCACATCAACATACTGGTTTTCGTTTGCCTATAATTCTTTAAGATCCCAAGAAAGAACACATATGCCATAATCATTGTCAGGCTTGCTGAGACAAAATCTGCAACATCTATCCACTGTCCCTTTCCTATAAGGTCACATGAAACACATATTCTCTCTGGCGTGAACTACCTGACCTACCAATGTCTTCAATTGTTCTTGGCTCAATAATCCCAATTCCTTCCGCTTTTCCTACTTGTGACAGTCTTAAATCCATGATCTTTTTTTTCTACTAGTATCTCAGTAGAATGGTGTGATTAAACAGATACTCAAAACTATTACTATTCCACATATAGTTTTGTCATCAATGAATCAAGCTAGATTAACTTTTTAATTTGAACTATTAATGCAGTTTAGAGTAAGATACTTTTAAGCCACTATATAGTGGACCCTATTCATTAGGTCATGAATTGGGGACTCTTACTTTATTCCCATGAACAGCCACTCACTCTTACTTTAACCTCTCCTTCTCTTAAAAAAAAAAAGGCCTATCATTCAACTCAAAATATGGTGATAGGTGAAAAATCAAAAATATAAATTCACAGAACTGCATGTAGAATGCACAAGTTGAAGTTATAAAATTCAATGAATTTATGAATCTGAATAAGTAAATTTTAAACAGATCATGAACATGTAATAAAATATAAATTCATCAATGTTTAAGCAAGACAAAAATTCAAAAGTTATAAAATAAATATTTCAGTTTCTAATAAGACATTTTATTTATATTTCATAATGTCTATCTAAGATCATTGGACAAGTCATTTGTTTAACTTTTTATTTTAAAAAAATTATAGGTTTAAAGAAATTGTAAAGATAGTATAGAGATATCCTGTATACCTTTTACCCAGTTCCCCAGCAAAGAGTTACATCTTACATACTTATAGTACAATACCAAAACCAGGAAACTGACATTGATACAATATATTTATGTGTTTTTATGTCATTTTATCACGTTTACACTTGTGTAACTGTCATCACAATCAAGATATACGACTATTTCATCACTACAAAGTAATATTGCTCCCCCTCATAGTCACGCCTATGCCTCTCTGAGTATCTCTAACCCTTAGCAAACACTAATGTGTTTTCCATCACTATACCTTTGACATGTTGAAAAGATTATATGAATGGAATCATACAGTATGTGACCTTTTGAAATAGATTTTTTTGTTTCTTACTTAGCATAACGTCTTTGAAATTCATCCAAGTCACTGTGTGTGTCAATAATTCATTCCTTTTTATTTCTTAGTAATATTCCATGGCATGGATATAGCAAGTTTTGTTTAACTATTTACCAATTGAAGGGCATTTTAGTTGTTTCTATTTTTTTTTTTTTTGCTTTTACAAATAAAACTGCTACAAAAATTATATACAAGATTTTGTGCACATATAAGTTATCATTTTTTCTGAGATAAGTCTCCAGTAATAAATTTGTATGTTAAGTATATATTTAGTGTTATTTTAAGAAACTGTCCAATTATTTTCCAGAGTTGCTATAAAATTTTACACTCCCATCAGTAATGTATGAGGATACAGTTTCTCTACACTGTCACCAACATTTGGTAATGTCACTTTCTTTTTTCTTTTTTCTTTTTTTGGCTGTTTTAAAAGTATGTAGTGATAGCTCATCACAGTCTAAATGAGCATTCTCCTATGATGAGTGATGTTTCACATCTCTTCATGTACTTATTTGCCATCCATATATCCTTTTTGGTGAAATGTCCCTTCGTGTCTTGCATCCATTTTCCAACTGGGTTGTTTGTTTCATTTAACTTTGAGTTTTGAGAGATCTTAATATATTCTAGATATGAATTTTTCTCAGAAATCTGTTCTTTACAAATATGGCCTCCTGGTATGTAGCTGTCTTTTTATCCTTTTAACAGGCTATTTCAGAGAATAAATTTTCTCATTTTAATGAAGTCACATTTATTTATTTTGTCTCTTTGGTTTGTACTCTTGCATCATGTCCAAGAACTCTTCATCAAACCCTAGGCACCAAAGATTTTGTCTTACCTTCTAACATTTTATAGTTTTATGCACTTCACATTTAAGTCTATGACCCATTTCGATTTAATTTTTGTATAATGTGTGAGAGCTAAGTCAATGTTCTTTTTTTTTTTTGTACCATGTCCAATCGTTCCAGTATCATTTGTCAAAAAGACTATCTTTCCTCTTTTAATTCATGTTTAAATTAAAAATAAATATACTTATTCCAAAGCCAAACTGATCAATGTTAAGAATACTATGCACTGAACTTAGAAAGAAGGTATCAAAGTCAGCAAACGTCAGCAAATACATATACTATGAGATAACGCATGTAAATACGTTAATAATGTTCCAAGAACTCTAGAAATTATTATAAAGGTATCATTGCTATTATCATACTTGTTTTTCTATAAAACTTAGTCAAGTTATCTTTAGATATTAAATGATAGATGACTTGTCTTATAAATTGAATTCTTAATCTCCAAGCTGCTTTGGCCTAGAAACATGTCAATAAGAACTGAAAGTGATGGATTTTTCTGATACTGATATTTGACAACTAGGAGCTATACAGAGAAAATCAAATTACTTGAATAAACTAATGAGCTCTCAAATGTCAATATATAACTAAATAAAAAGATAGAAAAGATTACTCTTTCTGCTGTTTCTTTTCTCTAATATCCCATGAATCAGAAAATTTTAGCACTAAAAACTTTAGATTTGTCTAGTCCAGCATCCTTATTGTATATA
>NW_011888807.1:14222568-14226563 GCF_000151845.1 Pteropus vampyrus
ACCAGGAATTATTATTGCTCATTTTCTATATAGGCAAATAATTTTACCTATTCTACAATTCCCTGGGCAGAATCAACCTCTTCTTCTGAATTCCTATAACATGTCAGTTGTTCCTTGCTCTAGGACTTACCACATTTTTTCCATCCTGTTGAACAATCTTTGATAGCAATCTTTGATCCTGTTTTTTATTTTAATTGAAGTAAAAAAAATAAATAAAACATACTATCTTAGCCACTTTTAAGTGCATAGTTCATTAGTGTTAAGTATATTCACACTGTTGTACAACACATTTTTCTTTATCCTGCAAAACTGAAACTCTAGGCTCATTAAATATCTCTTGTTCTGTTTTAAGTATCAGTACCCTCAACACATAGTCGAGTACCTAGCAGTTAGAAGGTACTGGACAAAAATATAGCAAACTAAATTTATATCATATCTTGAACTACAAATTTGTTTCTTAAATTCCTATCACTTTTCCTTTGGAATGCCATCTCATCTCTTTCTGATATCGACCGAACTCATCAAATTAATTCAATCCTTATCCTGCTATACTTTAACTTGTAGTAGATCTCCTACCTCCACACTCCTCCATGCTCCAATCCACTTCACAAGGTGTTTAACAGATATCCTTTCATCTCCTTATAAGTAACACTCCAAAATCAAAAAACAATGAAGGGCTCATTTAGATCTTCTAAGATAATGTACCATCTCCTTACTTTGTTCACGAATTACCAATCTCTACCACCCTACTTAAAGTATCTCCCTCCACTCTTCTACTTAAAATTCTCCAATTCAATAAATATTCTCATTTTCCACCAAACTAATCAAACATGGCATGAGGCATTTGCTTTTAAACTTCTTTCCAGTTTTCTAAGGGAACTTTTCATTCATATTCATCCAGAAGCATTTGGTGCCACTCCTTCTAACTCCTGTGGCATGTACTATCTGAAGGCCCTTAATCTGCACCCAGTGGAAGGTTAGCTCTTGATGAGGCTGCCCAGGCTTCTTATTAATAACACCAGCACCACTGAAGGCATGACCTCTTAAGCCACTTTTTACTCCTAATAACTAGGAAATGCAATATAGACGTTAAGTTGATCTAAGGAAAAACATAGAATGTCCTCATTCAATGTGAATAAGCAGAGAAACCAAGGAAGAAATAAGAAGGAAAATGAGGTAGGTCGATCTATATAAAACAGACTATATTAAATATGACTTATATTTGGAAACAGTCACATTATGTTTACACACACACACACGCACATACACACAATAAAGTCTGTCCTAAAGATATGATACAGACATAGATGATAGATAACAACTTAAAAACTTAATAATTACCTTTTTAAGTACTAAGAAGCACTTGTATAACTGGGAAATGGTTTGATGCTCAGGGAAAAAAAACAAATATATAGGTGATAAAAAAAAAAGAGCCCTTGTCTTCTTAGATGTTAATTTCAGCTCAATTTCAAAACCCTACTTGCAATGCTACTCGATGGGCCAATGGTATCAGCCAATCAGACTTTTTTTGCTGCCTGTACCTCAGCCTGGCAATCTCGTTTATTAGCCTTTTGAGAATCAATTGGATAACAGGTTTAGACTAACCAGTGAATAATGATAATGGACTATCTGAGTGGCAGACTTTCTGCAAAAACAAAAAAGCAAAACAAAATAAACATACAAAAATCTTATTGGGATTCACCAAGGTCTGGGCCTATATATCTATCTGTCCCATCATGAAAGCACCTGCCTCTTTTATAATCCTTGCTTGACTTTTCTCTAAGGGCCAGTGTTACTAAAATTTTGATGTGTGAGCAGCCCCAGTAGGTTAGTGCTAGAAAACTTCAAAGAGTTTACAGAAATCACTCCAAGCAGAGGCCAAATACTGCTTTCCTAGATTATTTCTTATTAAATGTGTATTCTGTTGACAAAAATGTATGAATATCTTCTAATTAAAAAAAAAAATGGGTGGTTGGGAGTGTTGTTTTTACTTTTGAAAATCTCCTAAGAATAAAACCAATTGCGATGGTATAGAGTGAAAAGAATATGCCAATATTAAGACTGAACCTCATACTTCAGCAGGTAATCCACAAGTTGTTAAAAACTCTGTACAAAAAGAAATTTCTAGCGTCAAACAAAATTTCACCTACTTTTTAACTTCTACATTCTTGTAAAGAGCTCATATGGACTCATGTATGAAAGAAGTGCTGCGTCCTTCATGTAATTATGGAAACCTTGTGGGGCTTGCTTCAGAATTGAGAGATGTTTAGTATAATTATCAGAAACAAATTTAATCTAAAGAAGAAAAAATGGACACCTGTCATTCTGCTGAAACAAAAATCTTGAGAGAAAAGCATACAAATTGTGGCACAAAATTATATTTCCTAAGAATAATGTCAATGTATATACATTTTCAGTAAAATTGACTTATATTTATACACCAGTCAAAAACTAATAAACTGAAAGTTTGTAGGTGAGAAAGTCTCCAAATCCTGGACTCTTCTTAACTCTATCTAAGAAAAGGTTCCTAGGATTGAAAACAAGAGCTGATCTCAAAATGTCTTATTTTGATACATTTTGTATCTTAATGAATATTTTGTCTGTCTTTCCATGGATAGAATTTATATGTTTTCAGAGATCAGGATAATATTGTTTGGGGAAATCTTTTGAAAAGTAGAGGAGATCAAAATTTCACTTCAGTTATATTTTAACCCTAGAATCAGAGCTAATTCAGGATAATTTGAGTGAATAGCAACTTGAGACTTGTGCTAAAAGGGGTTGGACACAGTTAATTCAATCAATAGAAACCTGATATCAAAATACAGCATTATTCATATTTAAATAGATTGTAAGTTCAAAATGTTCCCCAGATATAGCAATTTTACACCTTCATTTGTGAAGATTAAAGGAGTCTGTATTTGAATTTTATGGAGTCTCACAAAATTAAAAGGTACACACAAAAACCAGCCCAAGTAACATGTGTGTGTAATGAACACACATATACCCTCTAAGATTATTTTCTAATACGAAAATATTTGCTTTTTTGTCTTTAGTTTCCAGTTAAATCTGTTTTAGATTGGGTCCCTGATGCTGACATATCCATGGTTTACAATGCTTTTGATTGAGTTTACAGATTTCTTTTAAAGCAGCCTCAGACCAACATTGGAGATGTAGGACAGTACAAAATATGCTGAGCGTAAACAATATGATTCTCATTATTTACTTCCCTCTTAACACAATCTCTTACTTGGTGTTACTCGTGGTGGAAAATTAATGGCCTGTATTAATTTTATTAATTGTATTTATTTGCTAGGGCTGCCATAACAAAATACCACAGACTAGATGGCTTAAACAACAGAAATTTATTTCTCACAGTTCTGGAGGCTGGAAGTCCAAGATAAAGTTGTTGGCAGGTTTGGTTTCTTCTGAGACCTCTCACCCGGGTTTACAGATGGCCTACTTTTCCCTGCATCCTTCCTC
The DNA here is from genome assembly GCF_000151845.1 of Pteropus vampyrus. NCBI lineage: Eukaryota > Metazoa > Chordata > Mammalia > Chiroptera > Pteropodidae > Pteropus > Pteropus vampyrus. The sequence goes on from NW_011888807.1 coordinate 14,226,049, forward strand.
TCTGCATGTGCATCCTTGGTGTCTCTTTATCTGTCCAAATTTCTTCTTATGAGGACACTAGTTAGATTGGATTACGGCCCACCCTAAGGGCTGCATTTTAACATTCTACCATTATAAAGGATCTACTTCCAAATACAGTCAGATTCTAAGGTACTGGGGGTTCTGGCTTCAACATGTGAAATTTAGGGGTGGGGCACAATTCAGCCCATAACATGATCCAAGTAACTTGAGCTATGCATTCTTTTCAGTTATTTATTTGCCCTCCCCACCTTACCAAAAGCTCCGAATTCTCTCTTGAAACTTTTAGAAATACTATTAGGGGAATCAGGTAAAAGCCAGGTGCTCCTATGTTCTTTTTGGTCAAAATCTATGAATATGAGTTTCAGTTTGACTCATGGCCTCTTATGCATTTAAATGGATCTATGTGTTTGCATGTTTCTTTTAGGAAAGTCATGACAGCAATAGCATTTCCACTTTCCCACTCTTGGAATTACTTAACCAACTTCTATTATAAT
>NW_011888807.1:14227528-14256473 GCF_000151845.1 Pteropus vampyrus
TACATACTATGATTTTTTTTATATGAAAGTCTAAAATAGGCAAATATATAGAGACAGAAAATAGATTAGTGTTTGTCTAGGGTTGGGGCAGTTTCCAGGAGAATGGAAATGACTGCTAATAGATGTAGGGTTTTCTTTAGGTGTAGAGGAATGTTCTAAATTAGATTGTAGGTTTGGTTGAATAACCCTGTGAATATACTGAAAAACATTGAACTATACAGTTTAAATGGGTCAACTATATATAGTATGTAAATTATAGCTCAAGAAAGCAATTTTGAAAAGCTCTCCATGGCTCAGCCTTTTTTTTCAATTTAATTTATCTTGTCTTTTTATGAAGCATAAAGGTATTTCATAAAGATATTTCTTGCATAACACTCATTCACAGCCAAACTGAATTTTTTAAAAAGAAAAAAATGCATATTAACTTGCGATATCAAAGAAACAATTTATCTTGAGTTCATTTTTAATGTTACCTGTGACCTCTGCTACTAAAGTCACTCTACTTCTGTAACCTCTCTTCCTTGTATAGATAAAACATCAATTTAGTTTTGGATTTAAAGCAAACAGAATAATTATGTTTGTAAAGTGTTCCATAGCTTTGCTATTCTAGCAATCTGTGGCCTATAAATAATGCAAGACCTTTTCCTACTCTAAATGACTTTCTTGCAGCATGAATCTTGATACATTGGGGGTGGGGGGCGGGGGGCGGGAAACAAGGAAAGAAAAAAGGGGAAAAAAGAAATCACCCTGCAGTCATGGAATTCAATCTATTTCAAGTTCCCAGTTAAATCATGAATCATATCAGTTCTCTCGTGTAATTGCATCAAAAGTCAACTTTTAGACATGTAGCCAAATTATTTTATTTTTATCAAAGCAAAGGTAAATGACAGCTAATTTGAAAAGTTCTTGTGTTTTGCTTTAGAAGTAAGGAAAGCAAAGAAAAGAAAGAAAGAAAAAGATAGGTCTCTATGTGACCCCTGAACTTTGAACCACAACCTCTTTGCCACTAAAGCATTCAGCACCTTAATCTCTCTCTGCACTGGAGTAATGCTGAGAAAAGAAAACGGAAAAAATAATCTGGGGACTTCATCAATTTTTCATGAATTTTCATTTAGGCCAGAACCCCCTCTTACCCTGATCGATAGATCAAGCTGCTGTCATATATTTACCACCTGGGGCTACAGCTGCTATCTCTAGGGGCTGTCACTGACTCAGGCTGCATCATGGGCAGGGACAATCTGTGTGAGGACCCCTGTGCTCCTTCTGTGCCAAACACAGGGAGCATTGGTGTTCAAACTGAAATCCTACCTCTGTCAGCCATGCCTAGACTCTCTTGGTGGTCTCATCTGAAAACTTTGTATTAACTTCTTCAGTGCCAGCTGCCTTGCTGTGGATTCTGCCTTTCTGTCTAAAAACATTTTTTGGTTTGTTTTTTGTTTTTTTTCATCTAAAGACATTTCTTGAGTTCAGTAAATTGAAACGTACTTTCTAGATTCCCCAAGAGAGAATACAAGCAAATATGAAGTAAGTCATTAAAATCTTCATTGCAATGATTGGTCCTGAATATTTTTTTCCTCCACTATATTGTTCCCTTATATAAAACAAGTATATATTAAAGAAAAACAAAGAAGAAAACAAATGCAGTATGGTAAAGAACAGGTGGGCTTCTATAACATTAGTCAAGACAGATGGTTATCAACAAAATTGCACATATTACCTGCCTGGCCAATCGAATCTACCTCTATTTACTTCCATGGCTTCAAACTCTATCTGAGAAAGACCTATCTTCTCAATTCTAGAAATGTTTTAAAATATAGAACAGAAAATATTTTCACCTTGATATATCACTGGTATGGCAAACAATACAGCCAAAGCTGACTTTAGTCTTCAGTTCCCACTACAGTTATTTCTCCTGCATCTGCCATATATATATATATATCACCCTCTATCCCCCAAATTGACGTTAAGTGATATGATTTAAAATTTCTGAATATGATTAAAACTAGTTCCTTCTTTCAATCTTTACTGTTATTTTCAGTTTAAAATCTAACACATACTCTTTTCTGAGTTATCTGGCAGCTTCTTAATTCCTCTGATTTCAATCATTATTCCTTTAATCCAATCTTCAATTCTCTCTCAAAGACTCTCCTTTTACATAAAAAAAGTCTAGATTTTATGATGCAGCACGTGCTCACCTTTCAAACTACCAACCTCATATCTAGATACCTGCAGTTCTCCAAATACAACCTCATATCTAGATACCTGCAGTTCTCCAAATACAATGTTTTTAAGCTTCCATTCTTTTCTTTAATAGATAAATAGATGTGCCATAATCTATTGAGCATTTATGTTGAGTGTTCTAAAATATAAAGGTCAAACATTTATATAATCTGCAGCTGTTTCTCTACTATTTTATAAGAACACTTGTTGGTTACTAATAGCATTGAAAAATCACAATGTTTTAAAACTTTTCATGAAACACATTAGGGAAGATAGAAGACTGATGAGCTAATGAGAAAAAGAGGCACTGCATGTAAATGAATATCATTTGATTTTGTGTGGCCTCAAATGGCATGAACTGTTGACATGGCATTAGAAGAAAAACTTTTATTCATTGGATAAATTCAATTTATAAGACTCCTTGTTTTCCATTCTAGGTCAGAATTATTTTTAGCATTTCTCAAAGCTCATTGATATAAAAATTTAAAAAGCTACTGTTACATTATAGGAAAAAAAGTCATGGTTTAAAATATTCCTCTAAAAATAGTTTGATTCATTACTAATGATTCAATTAGTAATGAAAGCAATCTTTTAGATTAAATAAAAGTACAAGGTGCATGTGTGTATATCGGTCTAACAATAAAATGACTGGCCAATTTAAATAAACTTTAACATTGAAAAAAACTAATTAAGGACTAAAAATAGTTATTTGCTGCTAAGTAGATAAGAGAAAAAATTAAAAATTAAAAATTAAAAATTCTGAATTTTTATTTATGTAAAATATGCCAGTGTTTTAGTGTTTTTCCCAAACTGGCACATTTTTTTAAAACTGAAAGTTAGAATCAGGATCTGATCTTGAATTACCTACCCATTAAGTTATTTTCTTGGTCACTTAACAATTATGGGTTTCATTTTATCTATAAAAGGGGAGAATAATGTCTGTTATATTTACTGTAAAGAGATCTGATATGAAAAAAGATCAATGGAATTTAACATTGAAATATTTCAATATGTTTGAAAAGTTCCATAAATAAGACAGTGTAATATAAAAATGGAGCAGTTAGGAATATTTGTATTTTTGAGTTTTTTTGTATATACTTCAAATCTCACTAAACTACATTTAACTTAACTGTTTTTCAAAGTAAGTTATAAAAATGAAATTACCTGGTGTCCAGTAAAATGGCATCAGTAGCTAAGATTCTAATGCCCATATTTTGAGGTCCTTCACAAAACAGATATGGGTTTTAGGATGCTTCTAATCCATTCCTATTGGGTTTACACATTTCAAGCATTAATGGGTTTCAGGTTTCCCAGTACAAACTATTAGTCAAAAGACTGGACACCTTAGAACAAAAGCTTTCACTGGGATAGTTGAATATAAAATATAGTATGATGTTGTTTACTAAAAGATGTTTTCATGTGTAAAGATAATAATTAAAGGTAATGATGTATCACTGAGAATTTCAATACACAAATACACAAGTTTTGTACACAACTTGTCGCATGTGATTATAAGTATCAATTTTAATTATAGACAGGAGACCATGAGTTATTATTTAGTACTTCCTTCTCAGACATATAAGTAAGACTCATGCCTACTAAAATTCCTCAACTCTTTTATCTGTGAAGACTTACTGGTACAACCAAAAAGTTGAAAACTTTTTTAAGGTCCAAATGTTGGCATCTTATTCACAATTAATTCTAGATAAAATTTTTTCTCAAAATAGATAATATCAAAAATGTGTGGTCACCAAATCCTCGCTTATAAACCAGAAAAAAGTCTACCATATATTTTTAATTTGTTTTAGAAAACAATCCATGAAGTAATGGAATCAATGTTCAAATAGCTGTGAAGCATTGATATCTTTAGTGCTATTTGGGCTATCTTTATACATACATACATATATATGTTTTAAAATGTTAAAGTCAGGGCACATCTTTAGCTATTGCCGATTATTAAGACTGATAAGACTCTCTTAGGTATGAACATTTTGTTCCTACAAAAACTAGATCTCTTCTCTAATGATTTTAATAATAATATATATATATATATTAATATATATAATATATATAGTTGCCATTCTTCCTAGCATGCCTAAGGCAATAATTCCTAAATTCAATCTAAAAGTACAAAATTAATTTAATAAGAGAGTATATTCTTTTTTTTAAATTGCCTAATAAAAGATATATGTGTGTTATATAAATAGGTAACACAAATCAATACAATATTGAATTTACACTTGGTGTTTGATGCCATGTAACACAAACTTTTCATTTTAACATCATCAACTTTAATACTTGATTATATCTCTCACTTATAATTCAAATTTTAAATATGATCAGCATCATCGCCACCTTGCTTTAATATAATAGCAACGGCTATATTGCTTTAATATAAATAAATTTATTGCAACATCCTGGTTTGACCTTATTTTGACCAGCTTTCTTTGGAAAAGACAAAGTAAAATTATGCAGAGTATGCTGACTGTTTTATTTTTTAGGTATTAACTCTCAGTGGAAAAAAAATCACAGCTTACTAGAAATAAACCAAAGTAAATGTGCCTGCCATTCATGAAGTTCATTATGTTCACTTACATGCCACTTCCAGAGATGCATTTCGACTTACTGCTTCACCAAGATAGTTCCTTGCAACGCAAACGTAGCTTCCTTCATCAGGTTTACTTCTGCGCCCGTGTACTATGCGCAAGAAAAATAAGGATCCGCTGGGCAGGAGCATCCTGTGGGACCGGGGATCATCCTTGTCAGTCTCCACCCGCTCGCCATCTTTGTACCACTCAATGGTGGGTGTTGGTCGGCCCTCTGCCTTACAGTTCAAAGTGGTGGGCTCTCCCTTAGAAACAATGACATCTGAAGGGTGCTCCACAATACGCGGGGGAAAGTCCTCCTGGCGAAGACGAGATCCTACAAAACATGACAGAAGGAAGACAAGTTTTTAGTATTTTCTTAACTATAGCTTTGTTTCACTTAAGTTGACATTGGTGAAATTGAACTTCAATTATTCAAAAAGCACCATTATTTTATTTCTGTTTCACTTTTTTAGTCTTTATGCATCTCATAAGTCATCCAATTCCTTTATGAAATGAGATAATATTGCACTAAATTAATAGGTTAATTCTAAGGAGCTAGATTTAATGTGTCCCATGAATTATGACAAATAAAAGTAAAAGAGAACATGAGATTTTCTTTTGAAGCAAGTATGTTGGAATGAGTAAGGCTAATTCCTGTCCTCAAAGTGCTTACTATACACCTGGGGATAAAGTTGGTAAGTATCTAGAATACACACATAGATTTTGCTTATAATGCTGGCATTGTGTTGTCAGATTTCACGTAAAAAGAAATCTGCTTATTAGGTACAAATATTAATTCAATTGAACAGATAAGGAAGAAACTTAGGAAATTACATCAGCTGCCCAGGAATGTAGAGGTAATAAGTATTAAAAGCAGGCTTTGTCCAGTTATGTGTGACTGAGGAACTGAAGTATAAATGACTACATTAAAATGAAATAAATGTTGCATGAAGGTCCAAGTAATGCATCATAGGAAGAAAATGGGAAATAAAATGTTAACTCTAACTAAAACATAATAAGAAAAAAGTGGCATTTAAATTGAGTTATAAAGAATAAAATATGTCAATAGAGGGAGAAAGGCATTCAAATTGAAGAAACAATACCAGCGAAAGAACAGAGAGGTGAGAGTACACTCATAGTACATTTCATAATCAGGGAGGAAGTTGATGTGACAGGTGAGGGTAAAAAGGTAGTCTTGGAGCCTGAGAACAGAGGCTTTAAATACTATTCTAAGGATTGTGACTTTTAGTCTATATGACTAACAGATTTTGAGAGGGCAATGACTTGACCACCTGTGTATTAGAAAGACACTTTTGGCCTGCAGTGTAAAAGATACATAACAACACAGGCAAAAAGATTGTTGAGAATTACTTAAATATCCCAGAGAATAATAAACAGAACATGACCTTGGAAAATGAAGTAGAAGTAGAAAAATGAAGGAAGATACGAAGCATATCACAACACAACACTTGATAGAATTTGGTATATCATCATATAGTAAGGAAAAGTGATAGGTACCAATGACTTCCTTGTGACTACAATGAAAGTAAGGCAACTAAGGGGTATAAAAAATAAGAGGAAAAGGACCTGTTGGTATTTTAAGATAGAGTTTTGCAAGGTTGTTTTGATTTTAATTTATAAATATCAATGGCCATTTTTGTGGAAAGATACTACCAGTTGCTATAAATAAAAAAAGGAGATACTGAGAGAAACAATCACATCTGAGAACATAATGATAATCTACATATGGGCTTTTAAAAGTTCGCTCTTAAAATTTTCCAAACACTCACCTAATATTAGCACATTTCTGCTTCATAAGCATAAGTAATATTTATTCCTCAATATTATTCCAGTTTACTTTCAATATATATTTTAAATGAATATTTTAATTTAACAGAAGTAATTTAATTTGGTATTGAATTTTCTTTCCTGAAGAGAATTAGCTTTTAAAGGTTGCCGATTACCATTTGTTATCTCCTCAGATCCGAGAAAGAAATTAAACATCACAAGTGCTACGTACCTCAAGCAAAAAAGTAATTCACAGCACACAGGTCAGAATTTTAAAATGACAGCAACAACAACTACAGAAACCCAAAGCATTTAAATATGGATAGATGATTATATCATGCCTCACAATAATAAACAAAGTTATATGTTTTAACTACTGGGCCCCTAAAGCAAATGAGGAATTCACAGAATATAAAAAGTGAGTTATTTTAAAAGTAATAATACAAAATAATCTCAAAGTATTTAAATATAAAGGGCGAATCACAGTTAGAAAATTAGTAACATATCCCACAATATAAAGATCTGGATACACAGCCATAAAATCTAATCCTGAAATGCATCAAGAGTTATATGTCACTTTTCATGTAGCAAGCATGTGGTAGACTACAATCATCTTGTTTAGATGTCCTCCTTGTTCTTTAATCTCCAATTTGCAGGCATCTACATTCTCCCTACTGTCAAAGTTGTTCTATTATTAAAACTAAGCAAGTCAATCACCCATATTTAAGAGTACTATTTAGTATATTGAATATTTCCCTTCCTTATTAAGCACTTGGTCTGGATAAAGCCTGATTAAGACCTTAACTATATTAATACTTATTAAATAATAGACTTATAGAGAAAAAAGAGACAAAATATCTAAACTATTTAGCAGTAAGATTTAGAATCTAGCAAGTTCAGTTCAGAGAATTTTACTCATTTATCAGTATAACATATATATATATGTATATAAACTATTCTAGTGTTCTCATATTTAGATATTCTTCTAGTAACTACTCCCACTATTATAAAAACTTCAAAAGAGCATTTACAATCTAAATGTAAGAGATAAAACTATCAAAGAATTAGAAGAAATTATAGGAGCAAATTTTCATGACCTTGAGTTAGGGAAACTCTTCTTGGTATGACACCAAAAGCACAAGTGACAAACAAAATAATAACTATATTGCACTTCATCAAATTTAAATATGTTTGTGCTTGAAAAAAACACATTGAAAAAAAATGAAAAGGCAACCCAAAGAATCAGAAAAAGATATTTGTAAGTCATAGATCTGATAGGGGACTTATATCTAAATTATACGAATAACTCATAACTCAATAGAAATACAAATAACAAAATTTGAAAATAGGCAAAGGATTTAAATAGCCATTTAACCAAAAAAGCTAGATGAATGGCCAGTAAGCATATGAAGAGATGTTCAACATCATTAGCTATTATGGAAAATGCAAATCAAAATCACAATGGGATACACTTCATAACTACCAAGATGGCAATAATCAAAACAAAAATGTAAAATAAGTATTGTCAGGGATGTGGAAAATTTGAGAGCCTCATACATTGCTGGCGGGATATAAACTGGTACAGCCACTTTGGAAAATAATCTGAAATTCCTCAAAAAGTTTTGGAATTAATATATGACTAAGCAATTCTGTTGCTAGGTATATATCCAAGAGGAATGAAATTTTGTGTCCACACAAAAACTTGTATATGAATTTAATGTAATGTTCATAGCAGCATTATTCATGATACCAAAAATAAATGGAAATAACACAATTGTCCATCAACTGATAAATTGATAAATGTATATCTACATAATGTTAATATTATTCAGCAATAACTAGGAATGAAATGCTGATAAACACTACAACATGGATGAAACTTGAAAACACTATGTTAAGTCAAAGAAGCTAGTCACAAAAGACCATGTATTATATGATTCATTTTTTATAAAATTTCCAGAAAAAGAATAATCCCTAGAATAGGAAGTAATTTGTGGTTGTCTAGGATGGATGATGTCAATTGGGGGAAGAAGAGGGCCTGAGGAATCTTTTCAGGGTAATAAAAATATTCTGAAATTATGGTGATAGTTGCACAACTCTATGAAAATAATAAAAACTACATATTGTACACTTTAAATAAGTAAATTATTTCACTTAGTATGATTGTTACAAGGTCCATCCATGTTGTTGCAAATGGCAGTATTTCATCTCTTCTTATGGCTAAGTAATATTCCATTATATATATGTACTACAGCTTTTTTAGCTAATCATCTAAGCCAGACAGAAAAAATTGAAAATCACACGATGTTACTTATATGTGGAATATAAACCCAAAAGCAGCAAATGAACAGGACAAACAAACAGAGACTCATGGACGTGGACTATAGACTAGTGGTTACCAGAAGGTTGAGAGGTGGGGGGAAATGAAGAGAGGCATACGAGGTAAAGGGGGTCAAATATAGGGGAATAGGGAGAGGGTGAAGTGGGTAAAGGGGATCAAATATATGATAGCTGAAGGAAATTGGACTTTGGGTGGCAACCACACAATAGAATATACAGATGTGAAATTATAATGTACACATGACAATTATATAATTGTATTAACCAATGTTACTTCAATAAACTTAATTAAAAAATAAATGAATTGTGTGGTATATAAATTATGTATCAATAAACAAGTTTTTAAAAAGTCATGAGTAAAGGCACTGTGAACAAATGTAATACAAGGAACTGTTAACATTTTGTGTTCACTCATTAACAGGCTATTTCCTTCATTTAAAATTTTAGGTTTTAAATTTAATCATCAGGCCAACAATAGCAATAAAACATAAACTAAACTTGAAAGGTCTTACCAGCTAGATGATAGATGATAGTTAGGAAGATATGCAAAAAGTATAGCTATAATCTATAAGCTAAATGTTTAGATGCTATTAAAAGTCAGGGGATTAATTCTGAGCTCCCTTAAAATCAGACTTTACATAACTATTGCAGTGACTCTTAAGAAGGATAAGCCTAAATTCCTTGGGTTGCCTTTTCTTTCTTTTTTTTTTTGATATGTTTTTTCAAGCACATGTTTAAATTTCATAAAGTGTAAATGTAGTCATTACGGATAAGTCTTTATATTCATTGAAATAGTATACAAAAATGCGTATTCATGTGTGGGCAGGAGGAAGTAGTGGTGGGGTCCGCACAGCTTTTGTCTAATTTCCAAAGAGGTCTGGGCCTTTAAAATTTTGAAGGACCACTAAAATACTAGGTATTGTACATTATTTGACCAAAACTCCCATAATTTGGTAAAAAAAAACAAAAAAAAGGAAAGCTAAACTCATTGGGAATTCAAATCCCAGCAGTAGAGGGGGGTGTTCATCACAGGAAGTGGCCTGAAACAGCTTGACCTCAAGAGCTTTGATACCCAAAGGCATATTCGAAATAAAGGATCCAGAGCTCCACTCCAGACCTGCAGAATCAGAATGGACATTTTAACAAGCTCCCCCAAGGGAAGCATATGCACATTACAGTTTTCATGCACTGCTGTTACTAGTTTTTGTATAGCCCTGAGCTAAGAATGTTTTTACATTTTTATAATGTTAGAAGCCTGAGGAGGAGAAGGCTGAAGAGTAAAAAGAAGAAACAGATGTTAGAAGAGGAAAGAGAAAGACATTATTTGGCCTTAAACGTTTGAAATATCTGCTATCTGGTCTTTCACAGAAAAAGTTTTGCCAGTCTTGATCTATAGTACTTATTTATTACTTTCCATTAATAACTTCAGTTTTTAAATTTATATTTCTCTTATATAGGGCCACAAAAATGTGTTTTCCAGATTTCAGATTTAAAGAATACTTTGACAGCAATGTTAATAATTTTCATGTGTGAAAAATAGTCAGGATCCCTATATGAACAGATAGGTTAAGCAATGTACTGAAATAACTATTCACAATCCTAACTTCTCTTGCATCTTGATAGCCAATGTGGATGTCTTTTTATATCTTAAAAACTGGGCAATCGAATAGTCAAGTTTTAATTAAAAATGTTTTATTCAACTGTCCTTAGCTATTATAAAGTCAATGTAAATTAGCACAGAGTTCTAAGGATGAACATCTAAATGTTTATTTTTACTGACCAGAAAGTAAGCTATAATATAGTCACATGACTTGTTCATACTTGAATAGCTGGTTGAGGCAGAAATAGAACTCAAGACCTTTTATCTAAAAATGTGTCAAGTTTTTAAAAAATGGCTGAAAGAGTAACAAATGCACATTAAAACTATGCTAGTTGCAAACTCTCTTCTTTTTTGAAAGTTGATTTTATTGAAAGTTAATTTCAATAAAATAAGTCACATCAATGCCTTTAATGGTAATGTAGCCAGAAAACACCTTCTTTGTTTTTTAAAAGTGTGTGATTCTCAGACTACCTGCCTCAGAATCACTTGGAATACTACTTTAAAAATGCAGATTCTTGGTCTCCACAGTGTGAGGCTGCATCAGAAGTTACAAGTGGAAAGGTCTAATAAGCTGCATTTTGGGCATGTTTGCCAGGGTCATGTACTCAGAACTGGCTAATGTAAGCATTCCACAGAAATATCAAATTAGTCAGCTGGATGCAAATGCATCTTTGAATAATGTTCTAAGTACCCAAATTTACATAATGGATTATTTCTGTTTCTCAGAGACTCTTAAACAATGATTTTGTAATGAATTTTGGTAAAATATTTAATAAAAAACAAATTGAATAGTTTATTAGCTCTTTAACTTTTGTTTTCAAGAAATGATTTCAATTATGTAATATAATAGAAAAACTTATTAATGTCATTTCATGTGTTTCAGAGTAAACTGCTCCTGCCTCATTATTCAGTAGGAATATAGTATTTCCTTGAACCAAGCTTTACTTTTCATTCTCATACTAGATAACCATATCTACTAGCATTAAGAAACACATTTCAAAATTTCTGATTTTTTTTTAGGGACAGAAGAAATTCTTGGCAAATTTGAGACAGTAAAACACAACTTCATCCAGTGAAATATCTAGGCGGTGTCTGTTTTTTTTTTCCTTAAAAATGTATATAATATTGTGTCTTAGCTCTTAATAACTATATTTATTTTATTTTCAAAAAATATATTCTAGTAAAATTATGCCAGGAAGATACTCTGCGAGAGGTCTAATTCAGAATGTAACCAGAGAGAGCTTACTAAGTTATTGCTCGCCCAGTCCAGGAAGTACATGGTGCGACACGAAAAAATGAAGGCTGCATGACCTGTCAGAATAAGGGCATATAGGAATAAAGGACACGGATATTAATCAGCAAAAATATTTATGTCTCACTTTTAGCAGGTACAAACCAGAACACCAATGTCTCACTAGTTGGTTAAAATGATGAAAATATATCATATATATAGATCTCCAGGACACGTAATAAACATTCAGTGTTTCTTCATTTTTTCCTTTCTATAACAAACTTACTTTCCAAAATGTTTTCCTTAAAGCTCTAAGTTTAAAAGCTCTAAGTTTTAGAGTCATTAACTGCTTTCTATTTTGCCTAAATAAGTCCTATTCAAAATTTTCTCCATGGGGAAAAAATTTCTCAGTGACACTACAAACAATTTGTATGTTGATTAGTGAGTTAACATATTTTGTAGTAAAAAGGAGTTAATCAACCACTACAACTTTTTCATCCTTGAATTCTTCAAGATGGCTAAATTGCAGTGCACTTTCCTTATGAGGGAGGGGGAATGGAAAAGGGCTATGAGATAACTTCTTTTTTTTATAGATGTCCAATGTTGTGATAGGATGTGGTGAGAAAGTCATTGTTTGGAAAACACAAAAGACTATTTTATCCATATGAACCTTATTGAAATTCTCTCAGGAGATTATCTCATTTGGCAATAGCCAAAGTAAATTTATAAGATTCTCATTCCTATGGAAGCACAGTAGTGCTATCTTAAAAATAAGTTTAAATTTGAAACAACACCAAAATTGAGGCCTAGAAATACTACTTATTTATTACAAAATTTCCACGTGGCTTTTCAATGTCATAAAACAAACTAAAGGGCCAAGGGAATAAAAGGGAATTGACAAATACAAAAGATGTTTCTTATCAAACTTAACAGACATCTTTGATTCTGAAAGCTTCAGTTATACAGTATGGAATCTAGTAGCATCTTTATTACCCTGTCTTCTGGGTCCAACAGGCAGAAGACTGGGCTACCAGAGAGCCTCTTGTTCCAAACCTCCATTTTATAAATGAAAAAAAGAAAAAAAATATAGAGAACCGAAGAACTGAAGTTTCCATCCCCAAAACTAAGAGTAGACTATAGTTGCCTTAGCTGTGAGTCCAGGCTATTTTCAAGATGACTTTTCTTTCTCTATTACCCTTCCCACATTTTGAAAGTCTAAAATAGAAAGTCCCAAGCACTAGATTTCAGTTGTTTTTTTGTTTCTTTCTCTCTCTTTTTTTTTTTTTTTTTTCTAGGCAATTGTATGATTTGGTATACCACCTTAAGCAAGTCCCAAAACTTTCTACTTTCTTTTGGTACTAGTTCTTCATCCCCAAACTGGAAGAATGAATTGCTACAAGTTTATTGTTCTATAACATGATCACACTCTTTATGGATGTCACATCATAATGGACATATTTAAAAGAGAAGATAATATGTAGCAATTTAGATTTATCACCCCAGAGCAAATCTTTCCCTAGTTTTATTTAAAAAATAATTAACATGTGTCACTGTATAAGTTTAAGCCATACAGCATGATGGTTTGATTTACATGTATTGTGAAATGATAACCATAATAGGTTCAATTAACAACCTTCTTCTCACATAGATACAATTTTAAAAAAAGAAAAAATGTTTTCTTTGAGTAATGCGAATTCTTAGAATTTACTCTCTTAACGACTTACCTATATATTATACAGCACTGTTAGCTATGACATTACATCTCTAGTAATTATTTATCTTATAACTGGAAGTTTGTACCTTTGACCACTTTCATCCAATCAAAAATCAAAACTATATATATATATTTAATATTATGCATATAAATGACATTATACAGTATTTGTCTTTAACTTATTTCATTTAACAGCAAATTTTTTAAAGATATGTGCTTTAGATTAATGTTCATATTTTAATAAGAGTACAGATTAGGAAGATTTGCCCTCAATAGCTCTTGTGTCTACTATCAAAGCAATAGTTATCAAAATGCCTTCTTAGAGAATCTTCCAAGTTAACAATTTAAATCTTTTGTTTAAAAAATAGCTCATGTAATGCTTGAAATTTATCTTTAAATTTCTATGAAATTTATTCACATCTCCAGTAAATACATAGTTCAATCACTTTAACCAAAGATCAACTGGTAATATATGGATACTCATTTTAAAAATAATTATTTTATCCATCATTTAAAATATAACATTAGTCAAGATATTTAAATTTCCCTTCCTTTTTCAGGGTGAATAGGTTACTATTTCAGGAGAAAGTAACTATGACAGATTGATAAAACTTTTTCTCTGATTTCACAACTGAATTTCAGGACTTTATCTCTGTACTCTTAATAGAAATTCCTGAAAATATTAAAGGTGGAATACATTTTCCCTCATTTTTTTCCTTTACCATCCCATGTTATTCAGTATATATATATATATATATATATACACTGAATATTTATATATAACATTTTATATATATATATTTTATATATAATATTTTATATAAAATATATATACATATAATATTATATATGTATATTTATATTTTATATATAAGATATATATACACATATATATATATATTTTATATATATAATATTTTATTTTCAATCCTCTGAGACTCTGACCTCACCTGAGCAGATGAACCCAGGTGACAGCACCAGCATCCAGGGGGAAGACAGGACTAGTTTAGGTAAATTAGAACAAGTAGTCAAAGGCAATCAAATCCAAGGGTGGACACATGAGGATATTTATATAATACTGAAGAGAAAGTTTGAAACCACAACTCTGAAAGCTTTCCAGTAAACTTTTAGGGGTTATTTCCTCCTGAGAAAAAACACATTAATTTTCTACTCTAGAAAATTCATTCTCTAACAATTCAGTGAGGAGCCAATGTATTAACCTAGACATTCATCCAATACTATGTCAAATCAATTTGCTACGTCTTACCATGGTTGAAGGCATACTTTAAAGAGTGATTTGCCACCAAATCAGAGGCTTTCATGGGTTATGCAGATTTGCCTTACGATGAATGACAAAAGCAATCTCTATTCCAGAAAGATATCTTTGAAATTTAGCTTCTTATTGCCATAATTGTAATACTTTGATGTGGCTTCAAATCGCATTTGGCTTTCCAAAAGATAATGCCATGAAACAATCTTGAAACTCATTAAATTGTTTACCAATATTTAATTTTCTAAAAACCACTGGCATTTATTTGATGGAGACTATGAACGGATTTCCAGAAAATGGCTTTCTACTTATGTAAACTCCTAATGGAGTGACAACATATTACCCTTTTATTCTATTTCCTAAGAAATATATTCTGAAAATTCTATGGTAATAGCATTCATCTTAGTAACTCCAGTTTTAGTGTCAGAAATCACCATTCCTACCAGAACTGGTATTTTACATGTGTGCTAAGTTTTGCTAAATATTTAGTTTCTGGTAAATTTGCTTAGAACTCTTCATATATTTTCCTCTAACCTGAAACAATTTATTATAAAGTTAAACTGAGATTCAATGACCCTAGTTAAAATTGCAAACTTCTTTTACTATATAGTGTACTAAAGATTTCAAAAAAATAAAAATAAAAATGTTAGTACAATCCAGAATGTTTCTTAAGAGAGTAATGGCTGAAATGTTACCTAAAAAGCACAACTGGCCTAATTCTAATTTATTACCCTCATTGTGTCTAAATAATGCACATAGCAGCTGATTTTACCTCTAGTCAAATCAGACTTTACTTACTGATTGTTCACGTCCAATCAACATTCAACTACTTAAGAAGCTGAGCTAACATATTAATCTTGTTGCACTATTTCATTACCTTTTTTTAATATGGTTCTTAAACCATAAATTGGCCTATGTGGAATGAGAGTAAAGAATGCCACCTTAGAAACTGGTTGTAAAATTGTGCAGGATGTGTGCATGGG
Source organism: Pteropus vampyrus (assembly GCF_000151845.1). Taxonomy (NCBI): domain Eukaryota; kingdom Metazoa; phylum Chordata; class Mammalia; order Chiroptera; family Pteropodidae; genus Pteropus; species Pteropus vampyrus. The sequence goes on from NW_011888807.1 coordinate 14,243,263, forward strand.
TCTTTTTAAGAAATGATAAGGTACATCTTTGGCAGTTAATAGAGATTCTCTGTCAGTAAAAGGACTCTGATTTGAAATTGCTTTTGTCCAAATGCTGGATAAGAGTTAGAACTCAGGCAGGTTTCTTACTCTCTTTATACCTTGGTTTCCTTATCTGTAAAACATAGCAGTACCAACCATATAATATTTTTGTGAGGACTGAATGTGATTTTTCCATGTGTTGAGCACACAGTAAGCATTTAGTAAATATTCACAATTATTAGTGTTTTTACAATGTATAATTCTTTTATTGTATAACCTCTATCACTATACTAAAATAAATCTCTGACCTTATAAAGACAAAAGACTATCTACCATCCATAAAATATAGTCTTTTGTATGCAATAGTAGGCCATTCAAAATACAGCATCTGCTGATCTCTATACTGTGATATTTTACTACTACCTGTTCCTACCTACCAAATTAAAGGTTATTCTGAATAATATACCTTACTTTCATTTCCCTGAATGCTCCATGTTTTCAACAACTCTGCACCTTAGTCAGATTTGCCACATTCTATAAGTTCCAAAAATGACAATATCAGAAACTCAATCAATATGTCATATAAAAATGCATGAATAAATATATGATTTACCAATGAAGCTATAGGTAACTAGATTTTTATCAAAAAACTGTGTAACAGCTAAAGATTGCTTCTACTGTGGTTCATGACAAATCGGATGCTGGAACTTTAATACCAGACATTACTGTATAAGCATGCTGAAGAAATAATTTATAAATTATAGTCATTGGAATTTAATCAAATATTGATGCTTAATAATTCTTTGTGTGCACTTTAAATATTTTATTGAAATAGGTGATATCAATACTGATAATTTTTCTTTATGAAAATCTTGAAACCATTATGCGATAAATACATGGGAACCTTCGATTTTTTGGTTGCTTTTCCATTATGAAGTTAAAGAAGACTAAAGAATATCAAAATAAAATTTTTGAGGGCACATTATCATAACTTAAGTTAATAAGATGACAGGAACAGGAATATTATCAGAACACTGTCTGAAATTAACTCTTATCAGTAGTTTAAGGGGATGGTGAAATGAAATTATTTTTTTCCTTTTTAATGTAATATATTTTTCTTTAAATCTCTAAATTATGCTTTTACGAAATTGTGTATTTTTAAAATAAGTCTAGACCTCTTGCAGTAAAGACTCAAGTCAAAGATGAGGATAGTGATCCCAAGGTGAAAAGAAAGGTTTTCTCTTGAATAATGGGATCAGCTTTATTGTATTCAGTTTTCTTTATAATGTACGACAGCCTGCTGGAATTCTTTTTTTGAAGCCTGTATCTCAGAGAATAAAGAAGGTTTGTAAAAGTAGTTGAATAAAACTTGTACTTATTGCTTTGTCTTTGATTATCGTGCTCAGAGTGAATGGGCTTTCACAGTTGACCAAGTGATAGCATCACATTTCTGTGAAAGTATTTGCAGGATACACACCTAAATTCACATTTAAAGTGTTTATTCCACTAAAAACAACTTGACAAGATTTTGATCAAGAATAGGTTGAAAAAGGGACATGTTTAACCAGCTGCAAACTGCTCTTAAACTTGGAATTAAATGTTTTCAAATCTTTAGGATACTGTAGAAAAAATTTGAGCTGGCATTTTGCCCTCACTTTATGCAATACATTAAAATAAAAATACATATAAACAAGTTAATCTCTTTAAAAAAATTTATACAGTTGTATTTGGTAAATCATAATGATTTTAATATGACATCTGTTGTAAGGTTATACAAATGGTTGGTTGAATTTAGACTGAAAATCACAGTTGCTTTAGTCTAATAAATAAAGACTATGAGTTACATTATCAGGATACTTTTCAGGGATCTATTTTGTCTTCATTTTTGTCTATTTACGATATTTGTCGGTATCTTTAAAAAGTAAATGATTTAATACAACTTTAAATTTCCTTTTAAGGTATATCTTCTGTTTCAGAGCAAAATGACCACTGGATAACATCATGGCTGCAGCATACATACTGAGTGTAGTTCAATTAAAAGATTCTGTGTGCTTAGAAGAATGAGCTTGTTTTTCTGCTGAATGGGGGGAAAAAAAAAACCAGCAAATGGGAGTGCTATAAATGTTTTAAAATGATCTTTCTGCTTGAATTCCATTTCACTAAAATATGTCAGACACAAATCCTTAGGTCTCTCAAAAAAAAAAAAAACTGAAATTTCAAAAAAATCTTAGGAAAAATGTTATTTTACACTCAGTTCATTTACTTTGAAGACTTATCGGATGAGGGATCAAATGAACTAATCATCCCCAGGTTTTCCCAGGTTACTACCATGTGAACATGGAATTAACCTCCATTCAGCCACTCTCAAAATACACTGCTTTCTAGTCACAAAACAAAATGAGTAGAGCACACAGAATTATTCTAGATTATGCTGAAGAGAAAGAAAATGCTGACAAGTAGAGCAATAAAAATTTATAAAGTTAGAGCAATGAGAAAGAATAGCAATAACTTAGAATAAGGTGTGTTTTTTTTTTTTTAAGTATATAAAGTTGCTTGTATAGTTAAGTGGTCAATATATCAAACTCTGACAAATTGGATTTTATAAACAAGTAGCAACTAAATATCTGGAAGAAAATAAAAAGTGTATAAATTTTAAGAGTATAATGATGTTTGCTAAATATTCCATGTGGGTGTATACTACTTTCAAAGGAGGCAATAACAACTTTTGTGTTTTTAAAATATATAAAAATGGCTAACATTTCAAAAAAATATTATTGTTACTAGTTACTTCTATTGTAAATTTCCATCACATATGGGAGAAAAAAATTTGAGTTATACATAAATTATTGAACTAGAAGTTTGAAAGTGTCTAATAATTTCTGATTTAATAAGATGTCTGCTTGTAGACCTCTGGTTCTTCTCTTCAATGTTTTCCACAGGAAACTCATTCCCTCTTACTGTGTCAGGTATCATTTCTATGACAACAAAGGCCAAGTGTCTGGTTTAGCATCTTTTGTTACAGTAAGCCTGAGGTTTGGATCAGATGCCCACCTGAATGTTCAATCATAACTTCAAATTCTATCAATCTCAAAATGGATCCCTCGCCTCTCTCTTTATCCCACACCTTATCCTTCTCGCCTTCCCAACACGATTCTATCTTTCTTTATGTCCTTGCTGTTAAATATCCCAGTTGTAGTGTTTAACTCTTCAATTTCTTTCATATCCCCTTAGCATATATTCCTGTGGATGCTTTCTTCTCTCATTTTACACCTGCCTTTCAGTTCCATCCCTCTCCAGACTCAGTTTTATACTATCATTATGCCAAAACTTTCAGTTTCTCTGTTCTAAGTATATTCTATTTCTTGCCCTCACCACTCCATATCTAGAAAAAAAATACAAGGATTTTTAAAAGCTACATACAACTTTTTAAACAAACAAACAAAGAAGAAGTTTAGCCAAATAGGTTTTCTCAAACTTTCATGGAGTGTTCTAAATTCTTCTCACTCCCTTGGCCAGTAGAAATCCATTTATTCAGCCAGCTAGATTACAAATTGCACTTTTCTAAATCCAGATTATACAGCCAGGATTAAGCAAATTGCCTCTTGAGTCTTATGATGAAGCACAAAACTCTGAAACATCATGCCAAGTCTTGGCATTTATTCGGACAGCATTTATTCACGCTGCCATGACGTCTTTGCAAAACTGATTTACAGTCAAAGGTTCCAGAACATCACTAACTATATTAAAACTTGGCCATGTTTCTCCATTTTCAGAGTTCACTGAAAATTTGAAAAAAAATATGTTGACTGTAGTAGAAAAAAATGAGATACAGAATGTTCCATTTTGTTGAGGTAGCTTATACCTGATATATTTATCTAAACTTCCCATACTGAAAACAGACCTCGGAGACAGCTGCCTATATAAATCTTGAAATGATGATGCTGGTATCAATAAAATCTGGCTTATATTTTTCTATTTGGCTTATGAGTAACTTTTAATATAAAATAAATATTATCTAGTAAATAGGAGACTTAAAACAATTTCTGAACATTCCATGTAAGATGATTAGTAAAGAAAAAAAAAAATGTAGTAGCATTGACGTAGTTAAACAACATTCACCAGCCCGTGTATTTATATGTGGAATTTGAACTCAAATGTACAAAAACGGTGAAACACAATTTGCAGCAAAAAAAAATGTCCACTTTCTAAAGTCTATCAACAATCAAAAATGAGGATGCTGTGTATCTGTTGTCATTAGTTTACAATCAAGTGATTTCTTTAATTATCCTCCTTGGGGCTCAACAAGGTATTAAACACCCAATGATCAGTTGCAGAAACAAAGGCATAAATAAGCACACACTGTCTGACTTTGCCAGGCTCAATAAGCACCACCTTGATGTACTGATGGTTCTTAATGAAGACAACAACCACCAATTAAACAACTGACAATTAGGCTGAAAACTGAAATGTCAAAACAGGAAGAAGGGACTGACCCTTGAATACTAAATTATTTTTAGTGGCATTTAATCATTCCTACAATAGCAAAAGACATATTTTAGGGGTTACTTTTACTGAAATGAGACTTCTGCTTTACACTTTATATATTGCAGACTTATATCTTAGAGTTTTTTCCTTCTTCTTTTCTAAATTTGGCTGAAATATAATTTTATACATTCTTTAATTATGATCAACTTGTACGGATGAATATACAAATAAAGATATGGGCCACATACAGTGTTATAGGACCTAAACAGATAGTGCGTAAATTCTGGATTCAGACAGACCCAAAGTTCAGTCCTGGCTCCTCGAGGGCAGGTTATCTCTGCAGTAGAAGATATGGGCATTGGATTCTTTAGCCACTATTAAGGATGACTACAGAAGCTATTCTAGTATTAGAATTTAAAAAGGATGTTGGAGAAGCCCCAGATCAGCCTGGAGGAGGAGTGGCCATTTAAATAAATATAGTATATATAACAGATACATTGCCTGAAGAGCTCACTGCCCATAGAATTTTCTTCGATAAACCAAAATTTTAAAACACTTAATACACTTTCGCACAAACCACTGCCTTCCACCACATAATGAAAATAGAAATTCTTCCTGCTTGCACACTGGCAGGCAGCCCACGTTTGCCTGTACTATGATTATTTCTGAATGACTTGGCACAACCTTTAATAAAATGCTTCTTGCATCACAGGATTCAATGTTCCATTTTTGCCCATCTCATTTCTTTAGTCTCCAGAAGTTGTATTTCTCTAATTATTATTAATACACAGGGGCATTCCTGCATGGCTGTCCTTAGAGTCCACACCCTTGGGGCTGCCTTAGAGGTGATATTACCTTTGGATCTCCACTGGCTCAGTTCCCTTGGATGGGGTCCAAGACAAAACTGCCTTATGCTGAATTTCATTGCCGTGGCCAGTGGTGTAATAACGAGTATCCCAGGTCAATACACAATAAAGGGTCATATTCCCAATATAAGTACAGGCACTGAAAATATGTTCCTCTTAATTTCATTTCATTCAACATTTTTCTTTAACAATCAGGTCTAAACACTTTTTACTAAAATGTACCTCAGTGTCAATAACCTACAATTTTCCATAAATTAGCATAACTCCCATACCTCCCCCCCCCACATACATGGTCACAGGATTATGGAAACAAAGTTTTCTCATTTTTCCCTTAAAAGAAGAATCTCCCACTCAACATCAATGTCAAATATTTGAGTCATTAAAACATATAACTCTAGTAAATATCTTATAAAAACCATAACATACAATACACATATTATTGTACTAATATATCCACTGATTTTTAGTAGAACTGTGCCTAGTCAGTAATGCAAGACTTTAAATAGCTATATCTTTGTGAAGAAAAATACTTGAGCAAAGATTTTCAAGCTTACTGCACTCGTGCCAAAGGCAATCATATGCATGAAGGAAAAGACACAAGTCTACCCTCACAGTCAACTGTAGCTAGCTCAGCTAAAGAGGGCTTTCCGATTCTTGGCAGAATAACAAATTCTCAAGCAGAGAGGGATAAGGGTGAGATTTTTCCTTCTGTAAGTAACTTAATGAATGAAGTACTAATTAACATTATGGCATTGATAAATGGAGAGAGAGATTAGGGATGTACTCGATATTCAGACCTTCGCAGATGGACTGTCAAAGCCACATTAATTCCTATCTCATTGGAGCATCTGCTTCTCCCATAATCCACTGCCCCTTGGTACGAACAACACAAACTGTTGTGACTCAATTCGATTTATATCAATCTAATTTCTTTTAATCCAATTTGTATTCCAATCTACTACCTTCTAATCGCTTAAATCTTCAGCCTCCATCTGGTAAATTTTCTCTCAAAATTAACCGAGCAGATGCCTCTGCGATTGTCTTCCACAGTCAAGCTAATCAGACCCTTGCAGTGGCCTATAGAATCTGCTGAATAGGTACGTGACTTACCGTGTTGCCCTTCCAGTTACAAACTGCATGAGGTAGGAAGACCATTTTATCTATCATTAATTAGTTCATTTGCATAAGACTGCTTGGGAGGAAACACTGGGCAGAAAAGCCAAAAGGAGAAAACTATGGGAAGAGAGTAAAATGTGCTCATTTGTCAAATGAGCTTTACAATTTAATCTGTCTTCTATTTAGGTTAACGAACATGGGATGAGAATATTATTTAATATTGTATGTTATAAAAAGGCACCCTCTGAATGCTATGGAATTAAAGCAGTTTTGTACAATCAATCACAAAGTCATAACCAACTTTGGTTAACAAATATATTCCTAAAATAAGCCTTTGAATTTCAGAACTATGCACTAATTTTGTCACTGGAGCATATGTGACATAAACAATATAGCCTCTGGCTATCATTAACATTCACTCCTATGGAAGTTCCACTGTGATCCATAATTAATGTCACAAATCAAATGTTCTCCAATGAGCAAACTGGACGGCACTACCTGTGGAATAAACATCATTCCGTAGAAACAGTAATTAGCAAAAATGTAAATAAATAACAGACCCAGGACATATAAAAACGAACACTATATGGAACTACTTTGAGGTGGAATTGATTTTCATGTGAAATTTATAAGATTGGTTTCACCACTTTATAGTCGTAATTCTTACAGTGTGTCTTGTCAATATTTTAAAATATTTTTTGACAAATTTCAAGGTAACATACATAGAAATATTAAAGTATTCAATGTAGACACACAAAAATTTGGCCTCGGGAAGACTTCTGCTGTAAGGAAAACCTGAAAGATTAGCCTAGAAAGCCATTAAATACAGAATATAGTCTATCTTGGACTGAAAAATGCCTAGTAAGTAAGTCTCATTAATATTATGAAAAAGGAAAATGTAAAAAATGCCTTCATAAACCTTAACATAATGTGTAAACAGTTAAATTAAATAACTGAACGTAGATTCTATTTCTATAATTCTGACTAAAATAAGATACAGAAGACAAGGCCTCTAGATTTCTGGATTACTGGGTATCCAAATTAACCCAGTTGGAGAAGTCAGAGGGCAATGGCACTAGACCTTCTGGGAAGCTGATGAAATTGGTGAGTGGGGAGGTGGTTGGAGACACTGATCTCCCTCTCCATCACAGCGGTAGGATAATGTATACCAAACAACCACTCAGTGAGGACCAACCATTCTTAGACTCCGCTCAGTCACAGATTCTCTGAGCCTCAGTTATTTTCTCTGTAATATTGATTTAAAATTATATCTGCTTCAACATACTGTGTTAAGAATGAAAAATATCGTATAAGTAAACCACACTTTTTTGATTCTAAGGCCCCATGTAAATATAAGACAGCGCAGCATGGCTATTTAAGAACATGTTATCTGGACTCAAGTTTGAGATCCAAACTTAAGGGTTAGGTAATTGCAGGGAAATTACTAACCCTGAGTGTCAATGTAAAATGGTGATATCACCTACCCTAAGTTATACAAAGAAAATGAGTTAATATGCATAATATCTCTAGAGGCATGCCTGGGACAAAAGTGTCCCATGAAAATGTATGTGTCACTAAAAGATAAAAGTTAAGAAAGTTGTCTTTTGATTAAAAGTTCTTATCTGGATGAGCATTAGCTGGTCAGTTGCTAAAAAGTAGTACCTTTTTTCTCAATGGCATTCACCTTTTGAATAATGATAGGGGAAATTAGTGAAATATAATATAGTTACTTCAAGTGCTATAATGAGATCTACAAAGTAGAAAAAAAATATGGTTTATGAAGTACTTTTAATTGGCTTCATATGAAAGCAGTGAACTCAATCATATCATTAATTTTATTAATTCCTGAAACAAACATGCATTGTGTACTATGTGTCAGGCCTTGTATTAGAGGGAGTCCCGATCTCGCTCTGGCACTTTGATCGAACAGCTATTTCCCTTTGGGCAGTAAAATTTCTGAAGCAGATATGTCATGTACTTTCTTGAATGCTGAGGAGACTCATATAACTGACTCAGAATTATAAAAGTATTGATAAAAACTCACTTTTGTAATCCTGTCCACAAGGAGAAGGTTAGAGTTGGAAAGTGGCAGAGATTCTAGAACATTCAGAAATGATTCTACACTTGGCCGAACCACCTGTACACTCAAATAATACCCTATCCATTCTATACCTCTAATAAAGCAAAAAATGGCCACTGATATAATGATAGTCCCATTATATATTATATATTACATAGCTTCTGATATATAATGGCCTCAAATAGACAACAGTGTAATATATATAATAGTCATGTAATACATAAAAATATATTTATCAGAGAGGAATACTGATTTGTTTAAGTAAGCTATTCCAGTACCATCGTTGAATTTCCTTTCTTAAACACTTTAGTATTGTTAGCTTTAAATAGTTGATGGGGCTCAAGACACAGTGCCCCAAATTGGGCTCCTTGGCTTATTTAATATTTCAAACCAAAAAAAATTATAGAAATGGCAGGTATAAGAAGGACTTTCTGACCTCTTTCTTCTCCCCTGAGAAGGTCATAAGACCCTAACTTGAGGTGTGACCTCCTCAGACCTGGAGGAAAAGAGCATCCTTATCTCAACTAAGGGACAAAGTGAAGAATCTGAAGGAATGGGCCTTGCTAAGTTTTCCACAGATTATTACATCTACCTCACATTTATCCTCTCACATTTTCCCATGACTTTGCGCTTTTCTTCAAATCTAGCATGAAAACCTTGAAGTTTAACTGCTTCTTTAGGTCTACATTTCCTTACGACGTCAAACCATGTCACATAAAACTATATTAAATAAATTTGTATGCTTTTCTCTTTTTTTTTTTAATATATTTTATTTGGAAATGTTTATATCAATACGATGAAATTAAATTTTAAGAAACACTGCATATCATTAATTTGGGTATCATTAGTTTATTATAAAAGAGAGACATGGAAATTATTTACATGAAAGAACTTTGGAACTTTAGTGGAATGGGTAGCTTCACAGGATGCCATTTCAATAGAGATTTATTTCAGTCAAATACTTTCAAAGAATGTCAGCATCTCTCAATAAATAATCTTTGTTATCCTGGTGCCTCCATATTCTGGAAGAACTTCATCTCCCAATTTCACACCAGCTGGTTGGATCTCTCCATCCTTTTCTTTAGAGCCCAGTTCAACTTGTCTCTTGTTACATGAGCCCCAGCCAAGAACTATGGACAGTAGAAGGAAAAAATAGGTTTCCTCCCCTAAATAGTCCATACCAAATTTGTACTAGCAGGTATGACTTTGCTGAATCTTTTGAGCCAATACTGAACGGTCAGAATTTTGAGTAATTGTTTTGAGAAGAAACACATTCAAAACTCAAAATTATATATGCTATATATGCTATATAGTTTCATAAAACTATAAAACCTATAGTTTTAATTAAGGCAAATTATTAATGCTTTATCTAGATTTATCTGTACATGATAGTGAGATATATGTGAGGCAAATTGCTACATTATTTATATTAGAAATCATAACTAATTTTTTTGAAAAGTTAAATTTTTAAGGCAATCATTTGTAAAGATTTCATATAGTTTCATTTTGAAACAGTTTATACCTCGTTGGTAAAATATAGCTTGACAAGAGAAGACAATGTGTCTTCTCTCTAGTTTTACTTGTTTTTTTTTTACCTTTTAAAATCTCAAATCACTTAGAAAAACAAAGTTTAAGCCAAAGAAAAAACCTCACAAATAATCGTTAGACATTTTTGTACCATATATGCTGAATTATTTCCTTTGTTCCAAATAAGTTTTAAATTAGATGCTCTTTCTAAATAAAGCTGCAAGATAACAAAATGTGCTTGAGTTTTTCAAACTGTTGTCAAACTATTACATTTCTTATCCTCAGCAAAGAATAGTAATTTTAAGTCCCATTAGTTTTCCATAAAATATAATAGTACATAATTAAAGCATCCCCCCTTACAGGAAATATACCCTGTATATATAACCATAAAAATGCAAAAAAAAAAAAATACTTTTTCTATTAGTCTCATCAAGAGGTTATTGATAAAAAGAGATAGGGAGTAAGGCCCAACTCTGACACAGTGACTATCTTAGAGCACCCTCCCCACTCACCTCCAAGTCTAAGTCTCCAAATACATGGATAGGAATTTCAAATCATCTCAACAGACAGTGCCCAGCCTTGATGAGAGAGGAAAAATGTTACTCTTATCTTTAAAATTTTTTTGATATTCCCAATTTCCTTTATTACAGAAATTCATTAGTATGTTTATCTAGGGTATTCTTGTTTCTATATAGCATTCCACATATAGTATCTTCAGATACAGATATGATCAAAAACTTTTTTTTTCTTAGGTAAAATTAAGAAGTAAAAGTATGGCTGCTAATAAATCTAACCAGTCATTCTATAATGCTAATATATAACAATAACATATAAAGAGATGTATTTTATGTATATGTATGTATATTTTTCACTGATCACAAGCAAAGTGACTTCTCCCCTTCTACTTATGGCTTATTTTGCATAATCCGTATTTCTGTGTATTCAACTTTCCCATTGTGAAAATTTAAGTGATATGATGGAGCTATAACAGTAAACTTTATTCAAAAACAATAAACATATAAAGTTTTTAAGTGTTTCCTCTCAAGACTAAGTAAAGAAAAATACAGCATTTTAAATACTCATGAGAAAAATACTTCCCTTGAAGGAAAGGCTGCTACATTATCATATCATCTGCCCTTAGGGACATGTATGCTGTGCCAAAATAACATTATTTACTCAAAGAATTGCATTCATTCATTCATTCATTCATCATTTATTTACTCATAGGTAATGTCCCAGTGACTAATATACATCACAGATGGAGCAAAACATAGTAAAAGTGATGCTTTCTCTAGGAAGGGTTATTCTGTAAATTGGAGAGAAAGACAAAGCCATGAACTCATCCAGGGTACAACTTTTTTTTTTTTTTAAATTGAACTGGCTGTATTAGTTCTTCTTTCATCCTAAAGAAACATCTGTCAGCAAACCAGCTGAACCAATAAACACTCTAATGTATTAGAAAAGAGTATGACTTGATTCATTCAAAATATAATAGATAAATACAAAAACCCTCTCAGGAATGTAACTAATTGCTTTAGTAGACATTTGAAAGGAAACAAGACACATTAGAAAAAATTGTCTGTTTCTAACTACTGCTTTTATGTCTTAGAGCTATAGTACAGGTGAAAGGAGATGTATTTTAAAACTGAACATTAGAGAAAGGAAAATGAGAGAATGTAAGTTAGGGTGATACTGTGATATTTTAAAGGTAGCCCTCACAAGTATGAAGAACAGAAAATTTAATTACATCACAGACTAATACTTGTTAAAAAAAAAAAAAAGAACATACGTGAATATTTATGCTACATCCAAATTTAAATCTGTATTTATAATTCATAAATGTTCATAGTGCTAGTGATAAAAATGATATATTAACATTACCTATTTAATGAAAATACATTCATTTGTACTACACAAGATTTTAACTTTTATGTAAATGTACTTACATTTGCATTAAGCAATATATAGTATATCAAAAATGGTTATCAAAATAGCTAGTTTTATAAGTTAAAATGTATGATTTAGTTAACAAACTTCATTTACTCCCCTTTTTTTGAATATATTTTCAGGTCATAATCTCCAACTAAGCATAAAAGTACACGACTGCATAATTTCACGTTTAAAGAGAAAAAACGTCATGCCATAGGACAATCTTATTTGCTCCCCCTCAGTGTGAGGGTCAAGCTGTGCAGTCCTCAGAAAGTAGCATTAAATAAGACAACTTGATAATGTAACAGGGAGGAAATCACTTAATATTCATGTTGACAGAAGAGAAGATTAATCATGGGAACTTTGCGGTCATAGAGGATTCAGGAAGGTTCCAGTTCCAGGAAAGTTGATTGCTTTAAAGTAGTTCACCAGCAAGCCTTTGATGAAATACTAAGGTTTACTACAAACTGACACTGGGTGACAAATGAGACCTTCCTTACTTTAACTTCAAATTAATCATATTGCCCCATTGATCTTTGTTTTCTGTAATGTGATTCTTACAACCCTTTTCCCTCTTTTGTATGGAAAAGCAATATTTTCAATGAATTAAAACAATTATAAAGAATATTTCCTCTCATATTTACTTTACTCTACAGGTGATTTTAGAAACAGCATTTTTTTTCTCTTAGCAAATAAAAATGTGTTCCTCTCACTCCACATTTTCTTTGACAAAGTAAACATTCAAATAATAGTCGATGTTTATCTGGTATTCAGAATGCTAAGTTAAAAGCATTCAACCTGTTAAAGACTATTTTTAATGATAGTGATTAAATATAATTACAACTCTTTTGAGCAATTTATTAAACCCCTTTGGATTAAATACTTTGCTATAATTTTTAAAGGGCAGTTGTTTTCATATCTAAGAAACATTTTTCTCATAACCTATCTATATAACCACTCAAAAGCTGCACTATTACAAATATAATAAAGGCTTAACAGATTCATTTCCTATTCATATTTTTTTTTAATGATTTCTCTTTTGACTTCTGGTAATCATCGCATTGAACTAAACATGGCCTAACAGTTCTTCCATGAAAAACATAATAATAAACTTCACCGTGTTATATTTATAGTAAATAAATATAAATGCAATCCCAATTTTAAATAAAAACAGTTTGGCACTGGAG
>NW_011888807.1:14257423-14269315 GCF_000151845.1 Pteropus vampyrus
TTTTTCACTTATGAATTTTGCAAGTAGGGGAGGATGTGCTTTTCTTATTTCTAGACAAAAAGCCTAGGCTACGAAGTTTTAGGTAACTTCTCAAGTATTCAGCATACAAAAATCACAGAGGATATTTATACTAAAACTACTGGTTTTATTTTAATTTCATCCTATTTTAAAGTGTACTGACATATTATTACTGAATTAACAGAAGTTTCTAAAGAGTAACTTTTTCCAGTCTGGAAACTTATTACCTGGATGTTCCAGGAAAAAAAAAAAAAGCTATAGTTTAGTAGAAGATAAATGCCATCTTAGAATGAAAAGGTTCTACATAGAATACGTCCTCAGAAGGATGTAGATAAAACTGCTAACAGTGGTTGCTCCTAGAGTAGAGCCTGGGAGACAGGGTAAAGTGGGAGACTTTCTTTTCAGTATAACCTCTGTAGTTTCTGAAAGATTAACAGTCTGCTAGTTCTATTATAAATAAATAAATAAACAAACAAACAGTAAGAAACTCACCAATGATTTCTCTGTAACACACTACTCATGAATATCTTGATTTATACCCAATCCATCAGCACATCTTCCAAAATAGGCCCCACTTCCTATTTGTGCTTAGCATCTTGGCATCCTTCCCCACAGGGCCAAACAAGCTTCCTCTCAATTCCGCTCTTGTCCCATTATAGCTCATCCCCCTCTACACAGTCGCCAGAGATGCTCCTTTAAAATGCAAATCTAATTATATTACTTTTATGCTTAAAGGCCTCCGAGGGATTTGCTTTATATTTAGAATAAAATTCGAACTCCTCACTGAATTCTACAACATCTTGTCTATCCCATCCTTGACTTCTCTACTTTCTTTTTGTACCACCCCATCCCTTTGCTGACAACTCTCTGGGAATATCAGCTCCAATGGGTGGACTAGTGTCCCCCCAAAATTCATAGACACCCAGAACCCCAAGATGTGACCTTTCTTTTGAAATAAAGTTTATGTAAAAATAAATAAGGTAAGAATAAAGATATGGCCACATTGGATTATGATGGTCTCTAAATCCAAGGAGAGTACCCTAATAAGAAACAGAAAAAGACACATGGAGACACAAGGGAGAAGTCCGTGTAAAGATGGAGGTAGAGATTAGAGTTATTCTGCTACAAATCAAAGAATATCTGGGGTCACCAGAAGCTGAAGAAGCAAGAAAGATGTATTATTTTCCTAGAGAGGTCATAACAAAGTATCACAAATGAGGTAGCTAAAACAACATAAATGTATTGTCTCATAGTTCTGGAGGCTAGAAACCCAAATTCGAAACATCAGTAAGATTGATTCCTTCCATAGACCACAAAGGAAAAACTGTTCCAGGCTTTTTTATCCGAGCTCCTGGTGGTTTGTTGGCAATCTTTAGCATTCCTTGAGTTGTAAACGTATTACTCCAATCTTAGCCTTCATCTTCACATGGATTCTTTCTGTATCTCTGTGTGCAAAATTCCTCTATTAATAAAGACACTAGTCATAATGGATTACAGCCACCTTAATGACTTCATTTTAATGCACTGTCTCTGTAAAGAACCTATTTCCAAAAAAGATCAATATGAGGTACTGAGGATTAGGATTTCGACAAATCTTTTTTTTTTGGTGGGGGAGATACAATTCAATCTCTATCAGAAAAATTCTTCCCTACACATTGATTCTGCACTTCTAGCCTCCAGAGCTATGCAAGAAAAAAAAATTCTGTTGTTTTTCAAGCCAAGAAGTTTGTGGTTATTTGTTATAGCAGTCCTAGGCAACTTATACACCAGCTTCCCCTTCAGTTCTTGAACACATCAAGTTCTTTTCCACTTTAGGGGCTTTGCATGGGCCCTTACATGTCCCATAATGTTTTTCCTTAAGATCTTTGCAAGACTGGCCTTTAAATAGGTCTTAACTCAAACATTTCTTCCTAATAAGACTTCTCCTTATGACTCTATCTAAGGAGGCATAGCTTGCCTGGTACAGTCATAACACTACATTGTACCCTCACAACACCAATTTGTCTTTAAAATTACCTAATAATTGATTTGACTGCTTGCATATTGTCTCTCTCTCCCTCAAAGACTCCAGTATGTCTGCTCTAAAAGAGCAGGCACTTGGTCTGTGCTGTTCGCCACTCTAATCCCTGTGCCTAAAAGAATATTTGTAAGAAAAAGTGCCCAATGCGAATTTGCTGAATTAAAAATCAGTAGATAAGAAATTCATTCAATCTAACCACCTCCAGACACTTTAAACAGCAAGTGTTTAAATAGCCTATGCTTGAATAATTGTAGTAATAGAAGTCATTGACTCACAAGAAATAAAATATTCCATTATATCATATAATTTTATTAGTATATTCTTTCTTTTTCCACTTTGAATCAGTAGATGTTTCAGTAGAATTCCCACCTACTGCTCCTAATTCCATCTTTACACCTTTGTGTTAAATATAACAAGTATAATAATTGTCTCACATGATAGTAGATATTTGAAGACTGCTGTGATCCTAATCAGCTTCTTTTTCTGGCAAAGCATCATCATTCTTTTAATGATTTTTCATATCATGTTTTAAAATCCATCAGCCCTTCTCCTCTCTCATAACCAATCTCCTTAAATAAATTGCAGTTCGTCTATTTCTGTCTTAAAATTCAGCACTTTCATATGTAGTCTAACAGCACACACTAGAGCACAAGTATTACCTCTTTTATTTTAAATCAGAGATTGGCAAACTTTATTTAAAGAGCTACACAGAAAATATTTTAGGCTTTGTCAGTCATACCATGTCTATCACGGCTACTTAATTTTGATTTTGTAGCAGAAAAGTAGCCATAACCTGTGTAAGTAAATGAGTGTGGCCATATTCCAATAAAACTTTATTTGTGGACAAGAAAATTAGATTAAGTAAAGTTTTCGCATATTGTAATTTTATTGTTTTTTATTCAACTATTTAAAAATGTAAAAATAAAACCCAAAACATTCTTTTGTGGGTCACAAAAAAGCAGGAGGCAAGCCACATTTGGCCCACAGTCTGCAGTGTATCCATCTCTGTTTCAGATAATATGGTCTATAATGAAGCCTAAGAACATACTAGTATGTGGAAGTGACTTGTGCATCATACTGTGTAATTATATTGAATTTCATGCTCACAAAAACATTAAAGATTTTATTCATATAGTCTATTTCCAATTCTACATTCTCTCACGCTGTTCTGATGCATTCACTTTCTCCCACAAATGGATAATGTGCTTGAATTATATTTTCAAGATGTATTTCTCTTGAGAGTGAATATTAAACTTGACTATTGATTGACGGCTGGCAGTAGGTTTTAGAAATTAGCAATGGAAAAAATGATCATGCTTTATTCTATACAATGTTCATCTAAGCAAAGATTATTCTCAATAGGGTGATTTGTTCATTCTCATTTAAGAGTCAAAATAAGATGGCTTCTAGCACTTCCCTTGAGAAAGAATAAAACATCTTTGCAAATGTTGTATTATTTCAGGAACAAAATGTCAGGAACAAAAATAATAAAAAATAACAAAAAGAAACACAAAGCAAAGATTTAGACACTATTGTTTAGATTCGAAGGAAATATCTTGAACACATATACTCTTTAAGAAATTAGTAATGATAATTTTAAAAATCAGTGCATGATATAGTTATCAATAAAATGTAAAAGAAAAAAAAAATTTAAAGTATCCTCTACATCCTCTTTAAAAACTGAGATAACCTAGTAACTGTGACTGAAAACACGACATGTAGGATTATTTTCAGAAATTTCATATGAACAGCAGTCTTGACTTTTGACCTGTTTCCTAAAGGCCCATATCCACTGAGTTTAAAGATAATATGTCAGTAAAGAACAGATGACCTTCGTCAAAGAATTTATGAAAAGAAAAAAATAATCAATTCAGCACTGATACTTTGCCAAGCATGGTGCTAGCTGCTTTCATGTGTTATCTTTGTTAATATTCTCACAAAAATCCCACTACATCTTCTCTCATCTTTGTAGTTTGTTACTCATGTGTAATTTAAAAGTGGTTTATTTTAGAGACACATATATCAGTTCTTTTTAATTTAATATGTAGGGATAAAACTCTTTTTTGTATGCACAATTATTCATTGGCTTTACTTTTGTTAAATATGGATGATAGTAAAAACTTTGAGTACGAGTAGCAAAAAAAAAGAAAAAGTTTGAGAATAAGCGAAACTGAGTTTTACTGAGTATACTATTCAACTGATGGGAGAACTAGTGCCCACATTAGAACTTATCCTATTAGCTGTCCACGTTTGGAGGGACTCTGGCTTCAGTTAGTATGATTTGCAAAGGGAATGATGGTTTAGTTAATCAAATACTACAACTTTGGTAGTCACTAATAATGAAGTAGAGATGATACTTTAAATCTTTGGAAGAGTTGTTAAGGCCTACCAAGAAATGCAAGCTGTTTTGTGATTTTGTTTTGGGCTGTATGTGTGTTGTGTGTTGGGAGAGAGGAGGTTAGAGGGTTTTTTTCTTAAAATAATATTTAAACTAAAAGCAAATGACGAGTTTAAAATTTGCTAACTCAAACATTAGCATTAATTTTAAAAATTACTGTAGAAATAACTGAGATTTGTTTGTTTTGAGTAAATAGATGGATAATGGGCTTAATGTTGTTTGTTTTAATATAATCTTCCAATATGGAACCCTAAGCAACACTTCCTCACAAATTCTTTCGATTGCTTGCTTGTATTATCAAAAACTGTTTCAAAACAAAAGTAAAAACAATCATCCCCCCCACACAAAACTAAGTTAACTCAACGAATTCAATTATGTAATTGAGATATGAATATATTTAATAGTAATGCATATACCTCTATACATTAGCTTATTTTCCCCATTCTTAGTTCTTTATTTTATTGTATACACATTGTTGTATATTTATAGGGTGACACTACATACAAACACATCTGACACAAAATTTTTCTGGATAAAAAACTTTTTTCAAAATGATATGCTATTAATATACATGATAAAATTTTTGAGAAATTTTATAGACTATTATTCACAGCAACTGATGGAATAAAGAGTTGATTTTGAAATGAACTTTCCACCCTGCAGTTAATATTATTAGAATAATATTCTGATATTATTGTTCAATATGTTTTGACATCGAAAATCATGTCTATACATTTAAATTTCAAAGTTTATGATACATACGAATACATTTTCAATTTATTAGACTATAAAGGTAATCTTTATTTTCCTAAATATAACAAAGTGAAGGTAGTTATGAAATTACTAAGATTAAGAGGGTGGCCTCTTCAAAATTACTCCAACTTTTTATTTTGTCATTTCTCAGAGGTGTTCCCAGACTGTTATTATGCTATTATCAATTACCAAATCAATTATGATGAGACATAATTCTCCCTTCTCAAAAGTGAATGAACATATTCTAGGCCATTTTTATAAACATTAAGAAAAAACCATGACCTAGACAAGAATCTTCCTATGTAGTAGGAAATAGCTTCAGCTTTAATGCCAAGAAAATCCTAGGAGAATGGCAATTATGCCAATTTTGCAAAATCAGATGTATGGTGATTTTGTGATATGGACTATTTTACACCAGGGACAAAAAAGCCAAACCATTCATCTCAATTTACTTAGGACCTAAGGCTTAATTTGAACTTTGACCTCAGAATGGAAAGGTCATCTGTATATTCAATAATAGTATAAGGCACTATTTTCAGAAAAAAAACATATTTATTTGCCTTCGTGTGTCATTATTTTTTAATTAATTATGCAAATGATAATATTATCTTACTATTTTAATTGTTCTTTAAAATTAACCAATTCTAATAAATGTTTAAAATTTGGGCCATTACTAAGTTAACAAAATGTTTAATCAATAGTATGGATGATGGCCATTGATTGAAGATCCTCATTTAAGGTGCTTTCAATCTTGATCACCGATAGCCAAACGACACCTGACTAGAGATTGCTAAGAATCTTGTTACTTGCTGACTTTAATGGAATTTTTAAAATAGGTCATAGGAATGAGAGGTAATTAGGTTTAAATGAAAATACAGAGGGGAAAAATGAGCTATTTTTTCACAATTAATTTTACAAAAAGTTTTTCTTTGGGCATTTATTTCTTGTAATGAAAAATAATAAGTTTATTGCATAAAAATGAGTTACTACCTCTGTTGACCAGCCTATAATGTATTAAAAATGCAACTATTCCTAAATACCCTACTTAAAACATCTCTCTTCAACATGTGATTTATTGCCCTACTCTTTCCCAGAGAGCTTCTGAGAATTAATTAGATGATTGCCAAGCACTTGAAGATCCTTAGGGAAAGAGTAGGATAATATCACTAAACATTATTGTGATTATTATTCTTTTATATGCAGTTCCTTCAAATGTTTTTTTTTTTTTTTCTAAATGAATTAAGTGTCCCTGATTAAACCAGATCCGTCTTGAATTTAAATCAGTAAATAAAAATACTGTGTGAGTACCCTTGCACCCCAAATCTTGGAAGACACAGTTCTGGTCACTTTCCAGAAACCCATTTCTTGCCTTCAGCTGAGTATTAATGCTACCAAGAACTCCATTTGGACCTTATGAAAAAATGGGAAATGAGAACATCAGGAAATCATTTTGCAAATATTTTATCATAGGAAATAATTTTCCTTCTCTTTTTCCTCAGGAAAAAAATCAAAATATTTGAGTGAGAAAGCACAAATCACTATGATACGGATTGGCTACTGTTTCAAGTATTTATCTGTCAAAAATTTTTAAATTGTTATAAACTTCTGCACTTTTTGTTCTGGAATGAAATATGCTTTATTATATTTTAAAATATCACTAATATTCAACTATTAATTTTATTGAAATACATATAACATAAAATTTCAATTTATATTAAATATATTTTACTACTAATTTTTCATATGCTTGAATTTTATTTTAAAAACCCTTACAAACTAATATTTGTACTTTAATATTCTTTCTTTGAAAGAAATAAACTAATATAATTTAATACATTGTCATTTAAAAGCACTACTTAAATAAATTCAACTTTTTATAAACTAAATTATGAACTATATAAACTAATTTTTATACCTTAATCTTCTTTCTTTGAAAAGAATAAACTGACATAATTTAATACATCCTCCTTTTAAGGTAATTTTTAAAATAAAGCCAACTCTTTATGACAAAAAATATGATAATTAATAAAACAATGAACTCAGGCCACTTTCCTTTCATGACATTACATAATAGAAACCTCAACAATGGTAAACATAAGCATGTTAATTTTTCTGCAGGCTTTAAAATTTACATGAAGAAAACAGATTTGTCCCTCCATCTAGGTAAGTAAATTAACAATTAGAATACAAAGTATACTATGAATAGTATACTAGTATATTATGAATGTTCCTAAGTGAGAAATTGGATTTAATCACACAAATATAGATAGAAGCTAGCTCTATCAAATTCAGAATATATCAATTGTGTATATTCAGGAAGTGATGAATAGATCATTTTAAATTCAGCAAATCCCAGGTGAAGAAAAGTAGTTTTTGCTGAATCTAGAACAGGTAAAGACAAAGAAGACCTGAATTGAGTGAATCATTTTAATTTCATTGGCAAGTATTTATTGAACACTTTTTACATATAAACTTCTTTGCTACCCAAAACAAGAAATAACAAGGAGGAAACAGCTCCTGACATGAAATAGCCTAACATCAGTATGATTCACTTAATTTAACTTAACAAGTATTTACTGAACACTTTTTACATGTAAGGTTCTCTGCTACTCACAACAAGAAATAACAAGTAAGGAAGAAACAGCTCCTGATTTGAAATAGCCTAACATAAGTGTCATTCATAAAGCATGAACATAAGTTATTGCAATTCAACTAAAGTAAATATAATCCAGGAAGAGGAATAAAGAGTTATGGGAGTTAATGAAACATGAGCCTTGTCAATCTTTCATTCACTTCCCTGTTTGCAGAATATATTTTAAACTTTTTATTTTATTTTATTCATTCGTTCATTTATTCATTCATTTTTGCCAAACTCCTAAGTATCTCTCTAACTCATCTCTTCACTCATTTTGCTACAGTCTCAGCATGACTTCCAGTTCCTTAGAAACTTCTTTCTGTGTTAATTTTTTACAATCTTCTCACTATCAAACCTAGATGCACATGAAAAATCACATGAGGAAACATACTCAAGCTCCTCTCCCAGGCTTTTCACTATAATTAGTCTAAGATTAGAATTGAGTATAGCTTCTAGCTAAATCTTACTCTGGACTCATCCTTGAGTATGTTACTTGAGTATGTCCCTTGGAGGGGATCCCTTCTGTATCCATTTTTCATCTCCAGAATGGTTGAGATTCAGTATGTTTCCTTAGCACCCTGAGACCACCTCTAAGCTAATAACTGATCATACTACAATACTCAGATTTAGCATTGGACCCTTTTACCAGCCTGGAAATTCCCCAGGGAGCACAATAATCTTCCAGTGTCTTCTCATTGTCTTGGGATAAAATTTAGAAACTTTACCTATGTAACCTGCAGTCATCCAGTCCAGCCTTCTTCCACCTTTCCTTTGCTCGCACTTTCCCCTCTACTTTTCTTCTAGATTTACAAAGGTGTTAGGTTCTGTCCTCCTCACTCTCCTCCGAACCTTCTCTCAGTCTGGAATGTTCTTCCTCGATCCCCTCCTCAGATGACTATCTCTAATCTCACAGGCTAGCATACATATTATCCCCCTTGAGACCTCCAGGCCTAACAAACTAAATTTTGTAGATTTTTAAATCTATTCATGACATCCTATACTTTTGCTTTATAATACTTAAATTCAATTCTAAGTACTAACATATTCAGTGTGATTATTATCTATCTTTCTCACTAAATTAAAAGTTCACCATACTAATATAAACATAATGTAGATGTTCAGTAAATATTTTTTTAAGGAACTAATGAATTAATGTGCATCTGCGCTACCATCTAAGCTGATAATAACAGTCATAAACTTGGAAATAACAAAACAAAATTAATTTAAATAAATAGCAACTTAGTGCTATATTTTATAGATTAATTTTTTACTTTACTTTTTCTATAGTACTAACAATACAACTTGAGGTCTTCACTAACCTTGAGAAAAAATTCAAACTGATTTCTAAGGATATTATGGAACAAGTGGCAGGCTATACTAGATAGCACACAATAACATATATTTTTAATTACAATAACGAATCTATTGTGAATATTACTTACAGTTGGTAAGAATTTTACAGGTACATAAACAACATACACACCTCTAATGAGAAAATTTAATCATAATTTCAAGCCAAGTACATATTTTAGAAACTATAAAATACAAAGAAAAAAAAGATGGCTTGCATGTTAGTAACTAACTCTCAGTAATACAAAATTATAAAAAAGCCAAAGCCTTTGATTGTATAAATTTTTAACTAAATTTTAAGCATTTATGTGTATGTGTGCATGCATGCATTTGTGTGTGTGTGTGTGTGTGTGTGTTACGTACATATGGGTATATATGTATATTCCTTAATCTGCAAAACATGTCGCATGTATTATTGACTATAATTATGACCTTAATTTGACCACTTTATGTTTCATGTTAGAAATGGTAATATATTTGAAAAAAGTAGCTAGTTTTATTTTTACATGACTATATCTACAACTCTCAATAAAATTGCCAAAAAAAATTGTCGTATCTAAATTTTGAGTTATCTGTTTACTTAAAGCTGTGAAAATTGTACCAAATATACTATATCTTTATTCCTAAATGCTCAGTTCCCAGTATTTTTCAGTCCTTAATGTTTTAAATTGCCCATATAATTTCAAGAAATGAGAGGTTGCTAGTCTCTCATAATTCAAAATGAAATGTTATAACACAACATTCACATCTTATGAATGAAAGTCTATCAGGAATTAAAATATTAATAATACAAAGGAGAATCTTTCATTTACAAATATATATCTTTATTTTTGTTGCCTAATCTTAGTGAATCTCATCAAACAAAATCAGATCCTTATAAGCTACCAAATTTGCTATATACCACCTCCCTTGAAAAAAGGAGAGACAGAGAGACGGAGACAAGTTTTTACACAGATAGATCCAGAAAGGATGACTTCACCAAAGAGAGTCTTAGTTCTATTACAGAAAAAAGCTGGGAAACAAAGTATCAAATCTTTGTGGCCATCATCTCTTTTCCTTATTCTGAAGACTTCATCTTGTTGGAACTTGTTTAGATTGAGTGTGGCTTTGCAAAGTTGTTACTCAAATATTTCAGGCCTTCCTGTGATCTAATGCTTTCCCACGGCAGGAAACTTTCCTCTTTGTGTGAGATAAATACCTAGAAAATATGTTTTAAATCCTTTTCCAAAAGGCATTATTAGTATCATGCACTCATTTATGAAGGCAGTTCAACTACTCTATTTATCTTTTGATTTAATGCATCCATGCTACTTAAAAATTATTTTTTTATGACAATCACCATTTTGCCAAACCAAGTTAACCTTATAAATATTCTTTTGGTTAACTCGACCCCACTTTTAAAACTTGAAATTAGAAAGGCTAAAGTAAGAAATTGGCTGCAGTTATATAAATTTACAGAAATAAATTGATTGGATTAGGGTGTAATAAAGTTAGTCCACTGGTTTTGTCTAGCTCCTCAGGCTACAAAATGTAGACATATTTATATCATGCAAGTTACAGTCCGATCTAGTATTTATCAGTTTATATGTAGACATATTGTAATTAAATAACTTCTCCAACTCAGTATACCCTTACATGGAATGGAAATTGAAGATACTCAGAAATATTGTAATAGGATAGCGTGTTAGGAAATCACAATGCAGAAGAAAAAGAAGAATCAGTCTATCGTATTTTCTTTTGAAGTATATATCTATATTTCTATTCTAGATTCATTCACTTTCTATTTTTCTAGTAATTTATATATGTCTGATCAGCAAACTAGTCCTTCTTGAGTTTACAAATTATGAGATTGAAAGCTCCTTCATCAATACTATGCACAATTTACTAACCTAATTACAAAACCAAGAGAATGAATTTTATGAGGAGACTCCTAATATCAGGAGCATCCTCCTCAATATCATGTGCTCTGTATTACAGAAGATGAAATATTACATGCAAAAGAGTTTGATGTTAGTAGAAAGAAGCAGTGGAAGTTGAATAAAGAAAAATATAAAAAAAAGAAACTATAAAAGTAGTGTATAAAAGTCATAGAAGGGTGAGTTCCAGGTGAATAAATTTTATATAAGTTGTTTCTAAAAGAGAATAAATGCGTCTCTAGTTATTCCTGTTCCTTAATTTTACTCGTAGGCACTTAATTACTGGGGCACTTATGTCATTACTGATGTATTATATTTTAAGCATATATACACTTATATATCTTATACACAAACATATTGACACATGTATATATGTGTGTACATATATCACATACATATTGACATGATTTTGTAAAGTTAAGCTCCTCTCAATCTTTGGTGGCAGTGATGTTATGGCATAATGCACATATGCTTTCAAACATTTGCTGTAATGTTGCCCCACAGAATGACAATAACATAAAATTGATAAAATAAAACCAATTAGAAACTCTAGGAATTGGCCTTCATTATCTCACTGTCTATCTTAACTTATTTTTAAGTTCCATATAATTGAGACGGCTCTATTCTTTTTCTGTCTATCACTCTCTTATATCAGGATCAACAAATATGAAAAATTCTCAGGACTGGGGTAAAGGAGCCAACACATAATTATACAGCAAACAAAAATTTTCACTTGTACAGTCTCCTGTGGATCTTTATCCTCAGGCCAAGTAGCTAATTAACTAATAAGTTGGTACAGAGA
>NW_011888807.1:14270440-14285704 GCF_000151845.1 Pteropus vampyrus
TCTATTAATCTCATGCCTTAAATACCCTTTCCACCCTATCCCCAACAAAACCACCACTTGTCCAAGTGGCAATCACAACACTCCTTTTGTAAGACTCTGCTCAGGTTATTTGCCAGGCATAAAGCTTTCTCACAAGGTTCTGAAGAGCCTTTCAGGTTCTCAGTGCACTGTACAAATAAATACCTCAACTGCAGCAGCTCTTGTGGGCAGTGATTTAACTCAGCCTGAATCTAAAGAGCTCAATCAACTGCATGTAGTAGGTGCGCTCTAAATGTATGCTGAAAGAATAGATGAAGAGTGACGAAGCTAGAGAAATAATATCAGTGGGGGGAGGATATCCATCTTCTGGTTTCATTTGCCTCTTGCTCCTCCCCACAACTTCTTTCTTCTATTCCTCTAATGTAAAAGGAATTTGTTTATATTCTACAGCAAACTGTTAACCCTTAGGCCAAATATGGCCCACTCCTTATTTTGCTATGACCATTGGGTAAGATTGTTTTGTTTTGTTTTCCATTTTTAAATCATAAAAAAAATCAAAAGAAAAATAATATTTTGTGACATAAAATTATTTTAAAAATAAAATTTCTCTGTTTAAAAATAAAGTGTTATTGAAACAGCCCTGCTCATTTATTTATATATTGCTCATGGTCACTCTCTCCCTACAAGGGCAAAGTTGAGTAGTTGTGACGGAGGAGGCCCTATGGCCAGCAAAACCAGAAGCAGTTACTATCTGGCCCTTAAAATTCTGAGACACCCAGTCTAAAGCAGTAGGCTCCCTTTACTAACAGAGGTACCAGGAGCCTATAAAAACTGGATAGTGTTGATGAGTGTCGGCAGTCAGCTCTGCATTCTTTCTGTTCTCTTGGATTTATCATTAATGTTATTTTAAAAAAAATCACCAAAGCTCAGATACTTGCTTGTATGTTATACCCATCAAACAACAGAAAATGTTTGAAATCAAAAAAGTGATTTTTAAAATTCAATTAAAGTGTATTGTTTTGCCCCCTAAATAATGTATTTAGAATAATAAGACCAGAAGAAAAACACAAATAAAGAACTCCAATTTATGCAGTCAATCTTAGGTATTATTTTCCACTCCTGTTATCATTTTGCAGCTCTCTATATAACAAAGACTATCATTTTTTTTTCACATTTCTCTTAAATCGTATAGCCTCAAAGGGAATATGTCTAGTGAAACCTCATCAATGTTGAAAGTAGTAAAAGGATTATGTTCTGGATCTTGTTCAGCCAATGAGTCTGGTTATAATTCTCATCTATTTACATAGCAGACTCATATTGTTTATTACCCTTTCCTATAATTTAAGTCAACAATACTTTTAAAATAAGAGTATTTTCCATCTAACCGCAACTCATTGCTTCAGGTTTTTCTAAGTCAGTCATGAAAACTGGTTGGTGAAATATTTTAAACATGGTTACATTTTTGCCAGTTGTTTCCCTCAATATTTATAAAGGATTAATAGGGTTTATTTTAACATTGTTTCTAATCTGCATAGTCCAAAGATATACAGAGACAATAAGTATATCTTTCTCTAGTTTTACATTGACCAATATCTTCCAAAGGAATCTCTGTACTCACTACTGCTTCTTTTTTTCCCAAAATTTCTCCCATTCTCATGTTCTCACAATGAAGTGCAAAATGAGAGAAGTACTATTTCAATTGCACTTAAGTCACATTCAGTGAAAGAGAATCTCTCTACTCAGTGATGCAATACTCCCTAAATGGGCACTATAATCTCATGACCTTTAAACTGGGACATATAACACTCCTGATTTGATTCACATTCTCTCCTTGCCTCCACTCCCATATTTACCCCATGGGCCTTTTCAGTTTTATTGCTTTCCTGGCTTCTCCCTCCAGTTAGATATCTAGATTTCTGATTATTTCCCTCAAGAATTAGTTTACACTTATATACCAAATAAAGTATTTGTTCTCACTCTACTAAAAATTGTTGCTGCTTAAATTTTTGTAAATCATTTTTGTTTTCATTGAATGGGGAGAGAGATTAGGGAAAGGTTCTGATAGCTTTCTAATGTTGGGATATGTTATTATTATTATTTTTTTATCATTTTACTCTTTGTTATATCATTAATAAAGATGTTAACTCAGACCTCACTTGAAATTGATCTCTAGACATCACCCCAAATCATTACATTTTCAACCCTGATTGCCCTTGGGTATTAAGAGGTGGTTACTTCTTAACAAGATATTTTACTTCCACAGAGTAAAAAAACAGTTTACAGGAAGCATAATGCAGAGTCCTTTAAACATTGTTTGTTCTCATTTTCTAACTGCAGTAAAGGCTTTTCAATGAACACAAGTACATATAGAAGGACCAGGCTAGGCTGCTACATTAAAAATAAATTTGAAATGTAAAATAAACATCGGAATGAGAATAATTTTAAGAGAACACTAAGGCTTGTCTTAAGTTGCAGTTGGTATGATATTAGAATCATGTTGAAAACCAGTTTAAAAAGTATCATCTTGCATTTTCTAGTTGCCATACACAGGCTACCAAAACAAGAAGCTTTTCTATATATGTATCTCAGATGGTTCACAAGATTTCTAAATCTTAAGCAATTTTATTTGAACTATGCCAAACACCTAATGTAATCAAAAGATATAAAGACAGGAAATACAGATTATCAAGATAGCATCTCTAATCCCTTATGCTAAACTAGCCTATAGGTATATATAGCTTATTGGTAAATCACAGACTGTCCCTTTACATCCAAGTGCTTGTGGGAAACAAACACCTGCCACCCTTAACACTTTCTCATTAGATGTTTCTCTAAAATCTCAAGAGCATTTTAATTAGTTTCTTTATCAAACAAACAAAAATGTGATTTGGATGCTGAGAAACAGATAAGCGTAGACTACATTTTAAATATAATTGCTAACTAACATCATGGTTTTAATTTGATGGTCATCACAAACATTGCCAAAATATAAGAATGGCTTAATTTTTTATGTATTCATTTGGGATATTTTTACCATTTTGATTTTATCTGACAGTAGCCACAATTAACAGTTTATGAAACACTATTTTTTGAAAGACTATTGCAAGTATTGAAAAGTTAGCAACTTCTTTGTCAAAAGCTTTGACAATGTATAAGATCTAATTTGCAAAAGAGCCAAAGTATTATGAAGACTTTTCTTGTCTGCTTCCCCCGCACCCCCATTAAAAACAGAAGGTATTAATCACTCGATTTCAAAAGCAGCTGACTGATGCTATTCACTGGATAGGGCATTCTCACTAATGTGGCCCCATGAATAACTCTCAAGGCTTTTATTATTGCTCTGAGTGGACTCTTAGTAGCACAGCCTCCCTTTAGCAATCCTCATCCCCTCAGGCTCCAAAAGGATTATAGATAGCTGCTGAAAAGAAAGCATCATTGGTAAAAACAAAAGTTTTTAAAGAAAAAAATGGGAGCAAAGTGGACATATTGGAGACAAGTCATGATTCATGGCCTGTACTGTGTTCTGCCTCTCTTTCTCTTACTCAATGCACTCTTTAGTTTTATTACTGGATAAGAAGAGACCAGACCAGTGCACTTCTCCTAGCAACCAATATCAGTCAGCAAAGAAGGCATGTCATCTGCTCAAAAGGAAAACGGAAGAATTTGGGGTCATACAAAGCCAGACACATGTTCTTTTGCATTTGATCCCAAATTGATTATCAGAAAGGATTCAGTAAATGCTAAATAATTCTGTTTTATGTGAATGTTAACAATCCATAGAACTAAATATCAGCTTGTCGCTTGCTATATAGTAGTTTCAAATGCTGGTCCAATTCATTCATTCAAATGTTCGGTTTTTCACTTCTCCAACACCGCCTCCCACCCATTATTGTTGATAGAGATTGCATTGCCCCTCCCAGGTATATCTTTGAACCTCCTGGAATATTTCAAATGTAAAGATTATTTGTTCAGAAAGCAATTGTCTGGTCATCTTATTTGCACACCATGTTTAGCTTCTACTTGGAAAGATTAAAAAAAATGCTTTCTGAAAAGTGAACAAACTTGGAATTTAAATTTAACATGATGAGACATTTACTGAGAGCCTCAAAATATGGAGAGCATTTCATAAGATCCAACTGATGAACATCACAGATGTTACAGTTTAACATAAGAGTACAATAATTCATAGCCTGGAAAATGTCCTTCTTAAAACAAAAGTTGCCTGTTGGTTTGTGGGTAGAGGGCAGGCATCAAACAACTCAGAAGTTTATTCCTATCTTATAGCCATGCATGTACGGGGTGGTTGGATTAGATATCTTTGCCCAAAAAGCTGTACCCACATGTTATACATACTTTTCCCATTCTTTTTTCTTTCATTTTGTATTACAAGTTGACATTATCCAGGCTTTCAAATCACAAAGGCAGATTGAAACACTTAAAAAACATACTTAGCTATCAAATCACCTACATGTTTTCATGATAACCAGTGAGGAACTTCCCACTTAAATGTGTTAGCACGTCTTTTGTTTTTCGTTTTTTGTTTTTTTTTTTTTTCTGGTGAAGTTATTAAGCAGCATTTGTGAAAAGAAAGGCTGCAAACCCTACTGAATGACAGCTTAAAATTTGAGAGTGCAGGGCTCAGGTACCATAGAAATACTTTATCATTGTTAGTTTTTAACTCTTGAAATGATCACTTCAGTGAAAAAAGTAGTTCTGAGAGCATCAAATTCAATGATCTAACTCTTTGTAATCTATTTCTCATGAAAAAAAAAAAAATGCTGAGAAATTTTGTTACCTGGCATTTTCTTTTTAAAAGGTTCCATTCTTACTCAGCTTCTCCTGCAATCAATGATTGAGATGAGGAGGGGTTCTCATAATTGGCATTTAGGTGATGGCTTCTTATTGAAGTTGTTGACATCCAATGATATGTTGGACAGACAAGCCGTTACTTATTTAAGGAGAAGAAGGTCTCTAGTTTAACAAACCAATGATGAACTCGGTTTTCAATAACTACACTGTTATTTGCCAATACATTAAAGTTCACTTTAACAAAGATATAAGATACAATGTAGAATGCATGTTACTAGGTACATCCTGAATTTCCCTCAATTTACTATGACCCTAAAAACTACATTTTATAATTATCAGTATACCTAAACAAATTAGTTTGACTATATCTAGTATTTGCTAGTATTTATAAATAAACATCGTAAAACTTTAAAAGTGTGGCTATAACATCGACTTATAAAATTAATAATGTTTTCTTTATAAAGAAAACCTCTTAATTTTTGAAAGTCAAAATTTCTCCCTTTTTTATCCTACTTATGAACATTTGAATAGATTATAACTGTAGGACAAGTTTTGGACAAATTCTTTAAGTTACAAATTGTTTTAAATGTGTGTTCCTTCTTTAAACTTAAAAAGCGATATGATGGAATAGTTGAGTTATAGTCCATGTTCTCCAGCTCATTTCCAAAAGGCCTGGGACCAAAAACTAGGGAAAGAAATCCCACATTAAGCTCTACAAAAGAAACTTAAAAGTAGCTATTGACTCACTCTCCTGAGTTAAAATTGCTATGTTGCATATGGTTCTAGTGACCATAATGACCATAAACTAAATATGCTAGCTTAAGACTACTGTTTTTACAGTATTAATTTTTTAATTCTATTTATTTGTGAAGTAATAATAACTACCATTGGTCATTAATGAATGAAAGTGGATATGAATCATAAGACTAGTGAATTTTGCCTATGATCTGTATTCAGGTCATTAAGCTCACAACAAAATACAGGAATATACCTCATGCATATTGGACAATGAACCATGACTATTTTCAAAGATGGATGCTTGTGGTTTTCAAGAATCTTTACAGGCTAAATTTTCCCCTTCTATTGTACTCAAACGTAATAATAAATGATAGGACATTCAATTAAATAACATAATAATAGAATTTCAGGCTCAGTGAGACATTGGAGATTACACAGTTAAATCTTATCTCTTGTTGTTGTTTTGTTTTGTTTTGTTTTGTAAGGATCTCAAATTATACATTCAATTAATATGAAAGCTAAAACTGGAGTCCAGAGCTTCTGGACACTCATTACTATCATAACAATGATAGTAATGGTATTGTTTTATTTGAGTTATCTTTTCTGATATACAGAACCATTCAATATACAAATCTGATTAATGGGTAATTGTAAAAAATATTAGAATCAACGTCTATATTGTATTAAAGATAGATAAATGGGCTATCTAGAAAAAAATGTGAGTAGAGTCTGTTAATTGTTTAAAAGACTTTCTGTACTAGGAATGTTTACTTAGAACCCAGTAGGTTTGTCTTATACAAGATTTATCTTTATGGTACTTTATATCAAAAGTAAAGCATATTCTGGCTAAAATGTAAATCTGACAACATGAACCCTAATGCAGGCTTTACAAGCATGTTCCATTTGTTAACCAATTGATTTTGTAGTATGCTACTCTTGTTTACTCCTTTCATTCACAATACCACTCACTTGGGAATCCCATTTGTTCTGTAATCAGCATATAATGTAATGGAAAAGCACATGTCATAGCATGTTTGTCACAGTAGCATAGTATGGCCACAGTGAGTCCCTTAAGAGATAAAAATTCTTAATCAGTCACTTGAACTCTCATGCTTGAAAGATTATATGCAAATTATAATGAAATGCTCATTGAGTCCAAAATTAGCCTGAAAGCTAAAGTCTTCTAAACTTTACTTCTAGTCTGTACTAGGAAGGAAATAATAATAAAAATATTACTACTAATAAAACAGTAATAAATAATTCTTAAATGGTGCTTACTACTTTTATGATACATACAGCATACATGTATATTTCTATATATGTATAATACATATAATATATAATATATATTTATTTCTTTTATCAACTGAATGATATAGACACTATTACCATGCCCATTTTACAGAGAAGGATACCGAGGCCTAGAAATACTAAATTACTTGCTCAAACACACTCAGTAGTGTTTGTTGACTATCTTTCAATAATCATCTTATACTTCTTCTCTTAAAGACAAAGTATATCACAATTGAACTAGACTTCTTGCCTTTTCCCTAGTACTCCTTTGTCATTTCCATGCTATTTCTCTTGTTATTCCTTTTACTAGAATGCAATTTACAAATTTTCTGCCTATTAAAATCCCACTCTCCCTCAAAAGTCCAGGTTAAGCGACTCACTTGGTGTAAACCCTTCTTCCCAAATTGCACCAGCTAGAAATCAGCTATTCCTTCTCTGAGTTTCCAGACTATATTGTATGTACCTTCAACTCCCGTTTAACAGATACTACTTTTTGTTTTGGTGACTTGAACACTTTTTATCTTCTCTACTAAAGAGTACTCTCCTTAAAGGTGGGAATTATTTAATAGATCCATTTGTTCCTCATTGAGTCCCCAAAATGTTGCCTTGTTTATAAATAGACATTCAGTAAGCATGTGTTAAAGCAAATGAATAACTTCATAGTACCTCAAGTTAACACTCTTGTTGACATGTTGACATGTTCAGAAAACAGCTGGTCATTTTCGTAACATGAGTCTTGTTACAGAGTCCAGGGCTGAGAAGCTGGAAATGGTCTCTCAAGAGAAGCATGGTTTCAAAATGAAACAGCCCTGGATTCTAGTTTCAGCTCTGTCACTGTGATAAAGTCCAAAAATTCTCTAAGTTTCATTTTTTCATATGTCCAACCAATGAGACAGATGTACCACATAATTGTAAAACTTCTTCTAGTTTTGAGATGCTATCATTCAATGATGTATAATTAGTATTGCTAAGATCTCTGCTAAGGGTGACAAGTTCAATTTGGGTTAATTTCATTTTACAGGTCAATTGAAGAAGACTTAGAGAACAATCACTGAAGGGATTAGAAATTAGAACTATTAGAAAATTAAGGCATATTATTATAATACAAAATTTTTTCGCTAAAACATCATATGTAACTCAGAAAGGTCATTCAACATTATCTTTCCAAGGTAAATTAAAAGAATATATTTACCTCATACATTGCCAGTGGGAATGTAAAATGATACAGCTCTTTGGAAAGTAGTCTTGCAGTTCCACAAAAGGTTAAACATAGTGTTAGTATATGACCCAGAAATCCCACTCCAGGTAAACACCCAAGAGAAATAAAAATATATGTGTACACAAAGATTAATACATGAATGTTCATAGCAACAATATTTATAACAGCCAAAGAGTGGAAATAACCTAAATGTCTATTAATAATTCAAAGGATAAACGACACAAAATACTATTTGGCAATTAAAAAGAATGAAGTACTGATAGATGCTACAACATTGATAACCCTTAAAAACATTAGACTAAGGGAAAGAAACTTGTCACAAAAGATCATATATTGTATGATTCTCTTTACATAAAATGTCCAGAATAGACAAATCTATAGAAACAGAAGGTAGACTAGTGGTTTCTTAGGGCTGGGAAAGGGGTAGATGAGGAGCATGACACAGGGTTTCTTTTTCTTTCTTTTCTTCTTTTTTTTTTTTTTCTTTTTGTATGGTAAAAACGTTCTAAAATCAGATTGTAGTGATAGCCACACAACTCTGGGAATATGCTTAAAACCACTGCTATAAGCTATATGGGTGAATTATATAGTATATGAATTACATTTCAATAAAGTCTTGGGAGAAAATACTTAAGTAGAAAAATTTAGAGAATGTCTATGTTGGCCTTTAAAAAATACATTTTTCAGTTCAAACTCCTTGATTTTCTTAAAATCAAAAGTAGGTCTATTAAACTGAGTCTCAGTTTAATGCCAGTGAGGGTAAATAGGGTCCTATCCAAGATGTTTGTCACAGCAGATAGGGTTAGACAATGCCCATTGTTGGGGACATTACTTTTTGCCTATAAAATTTTTATTTTTCAATTATAATTGGGATACGATATTATATTAGTTTCAGGTATACAGCATAGCGAATGGAGAACTATATAACTCACAAATTGATCACTCCAAGAAATCTAATATTCCTCTGCTTCCATACATATTAATTACAATATCATCGACTATATTTCTTATGCCACACATTGTATCTCCATGACTATCCTGTAACTACCCATTTGTACTTCTTAATCCTTTTCCCCTTTTTCACTGCCCCCCGAACCCCCTTTTCATCTGGTGACTCTCAAAATATTCTCTGTATCTATGAGTCTGTTTCCCTTTTTTGTTGTTATTTTGTTCTTTAGACTACACATGTACACGAAATCATATCGCATTTGTCTTTCTCTGACTTACTCCATTCAGCTTGATACCCTCTGCATCCATCATGAAATATCTTCTTTATCTTTTTACTTTTAGTCTGTGTGTGTCTTTTACACTGAAGCAAGTCTTTTGTAGGCAACATATTTAAGGGTCTTGTTTTCTTATCCATTCAGCCACCCTATCTTTTGATTGGAGCACTTAATTCTTTTTCATTTAAATTACTTGTTGATAGATATGTAGTTATTGCCATTCTTTATTCATATTTTTGACACATATTTTTTCTCTTAAAGAAGTCCCTCCAGCATTTCCTGTACTACTGGCTTGGTGGTGATGAATTCCTTTAGCTTTTTCTTGTCTGGGAAGTTCTTTATCCTTCTACTCTGACTGATAGCTTCTCTAGATAAAGTAATCTTGGTTGTAGATCCTGGGTCTTTGTCACTTTGAATATTATGTGCCAAGCCATTCTGTCCTGCAAAGTTTCTTTTGAGAAATCAGCTGCCAGTCTTATGGGGGCTCCCTTGTAGGTAACTAGCTGTGGTTCTCTTTTCTCTTTGACATTTTAATTATGATGTGTCTTGGTGTGGGCCTCTTTGGGTTATTTTTTGGGACTGAGACTCCTGGGGTTGTATGTCTATTTCTTTCACCAGGTTAGGGAAGTTTTCATCATTATTTCTTCAAATATGTTTTCAACTTCCTTGCTCTCTCTTCTTCTTCAGGTACCCCTATGATTCAAATGTTGTTAAGCTTTATATTGTCCCATAGTTTCATTAAATTATCTTCATTTTGGGGGGATTTTTTTTTCTTGTTACTGTTCTGATTGGGTGTCCTCTACTATTCCATCTTCTATATTGGTGATTCGATCCTCCTCTTTCTCCACTCTGTTGATTCCCTCTAACGTGCTTTTCATCTCAGATATATTCTTCATTTCTTACTGGTTCTCTATTATAATTTCCATCTTCACTTTTATGTTTTTTATCTCTTTGTTAAAGTTCTCACTGAGTTCATCTCTTCTTCTCCTAAGTTCATTGAGCATCCTTTTAACCAAAGTTTTGAACTCTGCATCTGTTAGATTGCTTGACTCTGTTTAAATCTTTTTCTGGAGCTCTGTTCTGTTCTTTCATGAGATGTTTCTTTATCTTCCTATTTTGGTTGTCTTTCTGTGACTGTTTCTGTGTGCTATCTAAAGCTCCTAAGTCTCCCGGTCTTAATAGCAGGGCTTTGTGGGGCCCAGCAGCACAGTCCTGAAAGGGGTCCAGCTGCAGGCCAGGTTTGGCCCCAGCCTATGCTCCTCTGGGGACACCTGATAAAAGTCAACAAGTTATCCACAGAAGGCTGCCACCAGTACTGTGTTTATAGTTGCCTCAAGAGGCCACGCCAGAAACCGTGGTTGGCTGCTGCAGGTGTGGGGCTTGAGCTGCTCAGCAAGGGGCACAGGGAATGACGAGATCACCACTGGATATGGTTTGGGTAGGGTCGCAAGTTGTGAGAGGCGGAGTTTCAGGTAATCTTCTGAGTGGAGCGACCTCTGTTATCTAGTTTGATGATGTCTCAGCTCTGCACCTGCATCTGCACACTGAGAGTGGGGAGGGCTCAACCAAGGATCAATGGATATCTCTGGCAATTCTTCCCAGAGAAAACCTCTCCTCCAGCTCTCTCACTGAAGGTCTACAACTCAGTGTTCCCCTGAATGTCCCTGGTGCCCCTCCACTCCCACGAGCAGCTGCCCCAGCACTGGAGCTCAAAGCAAGAGAGTCGGTCTCCCTGAAAGTCTGGTCGGTTGTAGTCGCAGCCCCTTTAAGAGGAACATTTGTACCCGCCAGCTGCAGCTGCTGTAGCCTGTGTCGCATTCACCCCCATGAGAGTGGGAAGCCTCTCATTTCCAATCCTTTTTACTGTTCACAGGTGATTTCTTAATTCTCTCCCTAGTGGTTTATCCAGACCCCAGGTGACTCTGCTTGCTGTTTGCTCTGTGGTTTTGTCACAATTTTGGTGCGGTCGCAAGAAGAAATGTACAAAGCCTCTCCCCTCTACGTCATCTTGCCCAGAAGCCTCTAGCTCTTTTAAATGCCTCTGGGAATGTTACTTCAAATCTTCCTCTTTTATTCAATTATTAGAGATCTATATATCTGGAGACTAATTGTAGAAGTAAGCTATTTAATTCTATCTCAATACTAGAATAATAGTTTTTACCTGTTGCTAATGCTTAAATGGAAAGCTGCTCTAAACGTACAGAAAAGTCTCAATTTCTGGAGTAGTTATCCTCATACAAGTTAACATTCCTTAGTGCAGTGGGCGTGTGTATGTGTCTTTTACTGTACATCAGAATCATTAAAAGGAGTGTACTATTAAACTATACACATTACTCAGCCGTGTGATAGAAAACACAGCAGTGTTATTATGAGAATTGGGGCAGAGTGACCATGAAAACCACCATCATAGAAAATATATTTGGTTAGATGAGGCATATCAAAGCAAATGGTCAATTCTGTATCTCCTGCCAATTGAAAGGAAGAATATTAAATCACCAGAAATCATGATATCCTTTGTGTCAAAATATGCATGTTTGATAACTCTACCTATCTATTTATCTACACACACACACACACACACACACACACACACACACACGTACACACATACACATCACAATATAAATAAACCTAGTTCAAAAGGTAAATGCTTCATGTATTGGGCCGGGGCGTAAAAAAAAAACATCTCAAAAGTACTCCATAAGCACATTTTCACCCACTGAACAAATATTTGAATATCTACTATGTGTTATCTTGTGCTCTACGCACTGGAAGAACATTGATAAACATGACAAATGTAAGTCCCTGCCATAGGCGCTCAATGTTAGAGTCAGACAATAAGCTAACTAACACCTCTACCTATCCAGTGAGAAAACAGTCTTGTATAACAGAGATAGTCTCTCTTGGGAACAGAAGGCAGGTTTGTTTACTGTTTAATATAGTCAAGAAAGTGTCTTCCTCTAGGGTAAAAGTTAGGCAGGTTTACTTATTTCTCATTATAAAAGATTTGGGCTCTCAAGCTCAGGGTTCTTCAGCTGTGAGGCTAATCCACTATGTCTGCATCATCTACCTGGTACTCAATACACTGCCACCAAAGAACTTCAGGGTCAAGATAAATTAACACAGACACAAAGTTATCCTGCTTGCAGTAGCATAACTAATGAAGTCCATCATCTCTTCCCCGGAAGTCTTATGTCTTCTGCCAGCATTCATGAAGGTTTGGCAGTTTAACTTCTTAGCTTGCGAGTAAGGTAAGACGTCAGTCCTTTTACAATTGCTGATGCACACAACACATACACATACATCTAAGAGGTGATAAGTGATATAAAAAGTTAAGACGGGAAAAGGGGGCAGTCTGATAGCATTTTATGGAGAGTAATTTTAGATTGGGTGGACCATATTTCTGAAGAGATATTCGATAGAGACTTATTAAATCAATTAAAAGACTTATCCAGACAAAGGTCTGAAGAAGTACATTTCAGGTAGAAGGAACAAATGCAAAAGTCCTGAGTTAGGAACAGAACAGCAAAAATAAATTTCCAAATCTAGGTTCTACATAGAGAGTGTGAACAGATGTGAGGTAAGGGAGGTAGGGAGGAGCCTGAATTTGAATAATCATAAACTGCTGTGAAGGTTCTGAGCAAGGAGCTGCCATGATCTTATTTACATGTTTTTACAAGGTCTCTCTGGCTACTGTGGAGTGAACTAACTGAGATGGGGGTAAGGTATAGGGTTGGGAGAAGCAGAAATGAAGCAAATGATCATTTATCAGGCTGGTATAATAGCTCAGATTTTATCCAGGATGGTAGTGGTTAAGTTAGTAAAACACATTTGCTATCTAATTATTTGAAAATGCATCAAAATAATATGATGAATGAATGGATGCAGAGAGGGATGGATAAATGGACAAATATATAATAATCAAATATAGTTAAATAATCGTAGACTCTAAGTGGGGATATCTGTTGTTCACTGTACAATTCTTTCAATTTTAATGTATGTTTGAAGATGCTTTTAATAAAATGTTGGAGGAAAATCACAAACACAAATAAAATTATTGGTATTTCAAAGGGTTGTAAGAATTAATAAACAGAAATCTCACTTAAATTGAAATAGGGAGGTCAGAATAAAAAGTTCTCACACCCTGCTTGGATCGCAAAGCAGAACAGCAGAAACCCTGTTTGTAATAACCCTTCTCAACTTCCTTTTTGTCTCTATGAAAGAGCTTCCTCTTTGTTTTAGCGGACTTACACATGGCTCACCATGGTTGCATGTACCAGGCTGCAATTCCTTGTTCCTAAATAAACCCATTTTGCTGAAGAAATACATGGCTAACTTGTTTTATGGTCAACAGGGTTTACCAGCAAGTTGAATATGGGCTGTGTGAATGAGTCAAGAACAATTCCTAGTTTTGGGTCATGAAAACCTCTGTGAATAGTGATTCCATTTACTGAGTTGGTGATTATTAAAAAAAAGGAGCAGATTCTATCCCAGGCTTCAGTTTGAAATATTCTTATCAGACATCAAGCAAAGGTGTCAAATAGTCAACTGGATCTATCAAGCACTGTCCAGGCACTGGAGCTACAATGGTATATATGAGAGCCAAATTTTGCCTAATAGAACTTATATTACTCCACACAATAATTAGGAACATTTGAAAAGTATCAGTTTAAAGATGGATTTAAAACCCATGCAACTAGATAGAAGATCTTAAGGATTAAGTGCAAATAAAGTAGAAAACACTACAGCTTGAGGCCTAGGTTACTCTAACACTGTTTTCAATTAGAGATAGGTATTCTGGGTGAGTATGCTACACTTTAGATGCTATATTAGATCTCTATTATGGTAAAGCACACTGCTGACACATTAAAAAGTTTGTGAGAATTTCCCCTAAAAGACTTTATGTAATGATTCATTCATGTTTTATTTAATAATTAAAAAACAAGAGGAAAATTAGTATCAATATCAAAGTAGTGATTTAAGTTGATACATCTATACCTGAAATACTCTAAGAAACATAACAATACTTTCCTTTAGAAACAAATCTACAAAATGGTACTCTGTAAATTTCCATTGTCTGCTTGAACTATGCCCTGTAGGCTTCCGTCTGCCTAAACTGGAAAAAGATAGGCTCTATAAGAACAAGTCTGCAGAAAGTTATACAGCATGATAAAAGAAAAATGATGAGTCAAGATCCCAACCGTATATACCCAAAGGTAAAACATTATTGCAGATTTTCTAAATTATTCAACAAACGCCCTCACCTATTTCTCCACCAGGTCCAAAAAAGGAGCAGTTGGAAGAAGAAACAAAAGAGAAAGAAGAAGAAAAAGTGGAGGAGTTGGAGGAGAAATAAGTAAAAGAAGACTCTTTTTTTTTTTTCTAATGCTCTACAAACACCAAATTGTACATGGGAAGTAAATGTATCCCCGGTAGATTGCAGGAACTACTGACGTAGATATTACTAGATACACACATCCAACATACATAAGCTCCTTTCATTACTATAGATGTATCCAAATTGATGCAATGTGCTTACGTATCCATATTTTTATTATCAAAGATGCTATTTTATACAGGCTGCTCAAGGATGAGATGGCCAGAATTGTTCTTTCCATAAATCATGACTTTTTTTCTTTTCTGTAAGGTACTCTTTTTTGATGTTCTAAGAAATCCTTTTGGTTTATGGTCCACATGTTGCCTGGAATCAAAGGTTATTCAAACAAAGCCAATTCAAACGTGGTATTACTGCACAGTCCCAAAAACAAATTTCAGGTTACTTATATGCAATTCAAGTTCTAAAATGGACTACATATGGCTACAATAACAAGCCTATTACTGAAAGAAGCACTTTAGCAAAATGAATAAGCCTGTATGAGATTATACATCTGCACTTTACACACACATTATCTTGATCTCTCCAAATATAATGTGTCCCATTTCGTTTAAGAATATTTAAGGATTAAAGATGAGAAAACTATTTTCATTTTAAAAACATTTTTT
>NW_011888807.1:14285754-14326707 GCF_000151845.1 Pteropus vampyrus
AAATTTCCATTGTCTGCTTGAACTATGCCCTGTAGGCTTCCGTCTGCCTAAACTGGAAAAAGATAGGCTCTATAAGAACAAGTCTGCAGAAAGTTATACAGCATGATAAAAGAAAAATGATGAGTCAAGATCCCAACCGTATATACCCAAAGGTAAAACATTATTGCAGATTTTCTAAATTATTCAACAAACGCCCTCACCTATTTCTCCACCAGGTCCAAAAAAGGAGCAGTTGGAAGAAGAAACAAAAGAGAAGGAAGAAGAAAAAGTGGAGGAGTTGGAGGAGAAATAAGTAAAAGAAGACTCTTTTTTTTTTTTCTAATGCTCTACAAACACCAAATTGTACATGGGAAGTAAATGTATCCCCGGTAGATTGCAGGAACTACTGACGTAGATATTACTAGATACACACATCCAACATACATAAGCTCCTTTCATTACTATAGATGTATCCAAATTGATGCAATGTGCTTACGTATCCATATTTTTATTATCAAAGATGCTATTTTATACAGGCTGCTCAAGGATGAGATGGCCAGAATTGTTCTTTCCATAAATCATGACTTTTTTTCTTTTCTGTAAGGTACTCTTTTTTGATGTTCTAAGAAATCCTTTTGGTTTATGGTCCACATGTTGCCTGGAATCAAAGGTTATTCAAACAAAGCCAATTCAAACGTGGTATTACTGCACAGTCCCAAAAACAAATTTCAGGTTACTTATATGCAATTCAAGTTCTAAAATGGACTACATATGGCTACAATAACAAGCCTATTACTGAAAGAAGCACTTTAGCAAAATGAATAAGCCTGTATGAGATTATACATCTGCACTTTACACACACATTATCTTGATCTCTCCAAATATAATGTGTCCCATTTCGTTTAAGAATATTTAAGGATTAAAGATGAGAAAACTATTTTCATTTTAAAAACATTTTTTCCACAAGTATTGTAAAATTATTGAATTGACAGATGTGTGGGATATACATGTAATTAAAAAGTCTTGTGATGGTTCATTTTAGTTCCCTGCAAATGGTTGCAAAACCATATTTTTTTAAAAAATAGAATCTGGAGAACAAAGGTGAAACTCAATACATATTCTCCTATTATTTAAAGAAAAATCTGCATTTGGTTAATTAACCTGTATAAAATAATAAAATGTGTATTTACATCCCAAATAGAAAAAGTTTGCCTGTTGTTCTCAACTAACTTAATATTTATTCTCTATAGATTCCTACAGACACAAGATATTGAAAAATCATAAATAATATTAGCACATACCATCTATGAGGAAGAAAAACTCTAACATTTTTCATATACCATAAAAATGTACATATAAATAACCCAGCAAGCAAATTTCAATGCAAATCTATGTATCATTTGTCACTGAATAAAATTAATTTCTGTGTCTAGCACAAGGATAGTCAGTATATCTTTGAAATGGTACAAGGCTCTCTGAATTTGAAATTCATGGGGGGAATGAGCACACACTTCTAAGAGGAATAATAAGTAAACAGAAATCATAGAATTCTGGAAGAGTAAGAAAGCTTAGAGATCCTACCAAGAAACCCTCTCATTATTCTGTGAACACTCAGTGCCAGGGTGTTGAAATGGCCTAGAGGGCAGTGTTGTCTACATCCCAAATTTCCAACAATCCCCATGGAGAGGCTGTCATCATTCTGGAGTAAATCAAAGGCAATTCAGTGACAAATGTATGATTTACATAGTGATTCAGTAAGTGTCCACAATTTTCCTTTGCTTTTGACATAGATGCTCAATACAAAAATTAGTTACACACACGCACACGCGCGCGCACACACACACACACACACACACACACACACAAATTTAATGCTGCCTTTTCAACTCCTCAATCCTTTTTTACTATATTTTTTACAACATTATTATGAATTTTGCTGAATAATTTTGGCCCAGACATAAATTCCTCCTTTATCCTATAAAATTATTCAGAACAAAGGTCCTAGGTGTGTCTCTGGGGCAGGAGGGGCAAGGTGGTGGGGAAAGGAAAGAAAGAAAGGAGAGATAGAAGAGAGAGAGGCAGGGTAAAGAGAGGGAGGGAAGGAGAGAAATAAAGAGAGGGAGGGAAGGAGAGAAATGATGTCTTGCTACTGCTGTTTCAGCAAGCTGGTTAATTGCATTTGTTTCATATATCTCCAAAACTCTGGAACATTAATTACATTCTGTAATACCAAGCTCTTCTGATTCTCTCTGTCACTTCCACTGAGCAATTTAATTGTATTACTCCTAGCCATACACTGATTTGGAAAAAAAAAAAAAAAAAAAAAGCCTTGGTGAAAATTCTGCGTTCTAATAATATATAGTTACTGCATGTATTTCTGATATTGAAATATGTAAATTAATGTCTTATAATGACATGTCATCTAAAAAGTTATATGAAAGTCATCATGAAAATGAAACACATTTGAAAAAACATGTAAACCTTTTTGTTTACAATGTAATGTAATATAATGCAAACATATTATGAAGGTAAACGTATTAAAGAAAGCGCATGGTGAATGATTAGATATGATTATAGATATTGCCACACTATGATTCACAATTATTAATTCTTAAACATCTACTACTTAGAAGGGAAAAAGAGAGAAGCAGCACTGTGCCCACGAGAATGCCTTTCCTACTATCGCTGGGGGCAAAGGTACTCATGTGGTCCACGATTGAAAACAGCCACTTGACAGTAGGTAAACTCATCTGTATTGCCTCATGTTTATAGGAAGGCTT
Source organism: Pteropus vampyrus (assembly GCF_000151845.1). Taxonomy (NCBI): domain Eukaryota; kingdom Metazoa; phylum Chordata; class Mammalia; order Chiroptera; family Pteropodidae; genus Pteropus; species Pteropus vampyrus. The sequence continues at coordinate 14,288,514 of NW_011888807.1, forward strand.
CCTTTTTTTAGTCCAATACATTGGTTTTGGTGCAGCAGTAGCTGCCAGGAATAAAGTTAGCTCCTACAGGCAATGTCCCAAATAATGAATTTGTCCACAATGCATATGCTGGAGGAAAGTTTATGTAGCAACAAGCAACTATGATGGCTCAAATATTTGGATCAGTACACCTCAGATTCTTTGCAAGTACAATAATTTAAAAACTAATGTACCATAATTCACATTTTTGAGGGGGTGGGAATCCTCTAGTCTTCTCTTTAAACCAATTATTTCCACTGATATAAACATTTTAAGTCCCTAGAAGACTAATACCAAATGTCCTTTTGACTTTCTTCTTTGAACAAGCAAAAAAAGCGTGTTAATGATTACTTCTACTTGTCATTCAAAAGAGCTCCAAAAAAAAAAAAAATTTTTTTTTTCAGTCCTCTCTCAAGAAATTGACTTCCAATGAAAATATCCCAGAAAACCAAATCTGAACAAAAGACAGGAGAATCAGAGGCAGAACGCCGGGCTGCTTGACAGACTGACTCAACGTAGAGGGAGACACCTCCAGCACCTGTTTCGGATCCCCATTGTGTTTGCCCCTGGGGACAGAGCTAAGTGTTCCATGCCCATAGCCTGCCCAGAGCTTATGCTTCCCTTTTCCTGGAGCCTTGCCCAGACTTACTTTTGATAGTTTTCCCCCTATGATCTAAATTCTTCATTCTGATTTCATTCTAGGAGGGTACTCGCTAGAACGAAAGGGATACACATTGATCCCCGAGAGACCCTGTCCCATATTCCTAACCCATTGAACATTTATTAGAGCATCTATTATTATTATTTTTCTTCACTTGAATTTCTAAGCCAAAGTTCAGATACAAGAACACCAAACAGAGAGCAACACCAGAGTATTAGACTCATTCAAGAGATTTACTTTAAAATTTCTTTTTCTAACAAAACTATGAACTCATCATTTATTAACCAACTCCTCTATTAGTTAAGTAAATTATAACAATAGGTGACTACTAACATGTTCCACTTGCAGTAGTTTAGAAACAAAAGATTTAAAATTTCTGTCCCCAAACATTCCCCATACCTGGACTAATACACATAATGTCATTTTATTCATAGTCTACATTGCATTCAGAAAGAAACGTTTTGTTTTGTTGGGGTTTTTTGGGGTGAGGGGGAGGAATAAAAGCATTTTTAACTTACCATCTACCCGAACATATAAAAATCCACAGAGTAGTAGTTGTGTAAACATCAGCCGACTCATTTTGACATATTAAAAAGGATCCAGATTTTTAAGAAACCAATCCCAGAGAGCAAAAGTACAAAAATAAGTATCAAAAGGAGAGGTAGGTCCAAAGTTCAGACTTTTCTAGATGCTAATTAAAGTCAAGAAGAGCAAATCGCAAGATCAGAAGGGGTTAGTGGAGAGATCTTGAGTGGGCACATTTAGATCCATCCAAATTAACCGTGGGCACTCCAAAGGCTGCTGTATTTCCACATTCTGGCTTCTTAAATTCCCACAAATTCAGCCCAGCCGTTGGGATTATTCAAGAGTGTCTAACGCTCACTCCTCAGTCTCCACTGCAATCCAAAGTCAAGTTCTTTCTTCAGAAGTCAAAAAGATGAAGGGAGAGAAAAAAGACCTAATTCCTAGAAAGTGTTCCACAAACTTGCCAGCGCGCTGCCGAAAAATCATTGGCCTGCCTACTGGTTTTCTTCCCCCGGGTCTCCTTCTCGGTAGCAGCTCCACGTCCAGAGTTTTTTTGTTTTTTTTTGTTTTTTTTTTTTTCACTTAACTTCCATAGTCAGGATGTGTCAAAGCAACACTTTGCAGGCAGGCCGACTTGGCGGGCCTCTGCTTTGCAGCCTTGTTGCCTCCCTTCACCTCTCTCCTTTCAAAAAGAGAGGCAAAGGGAAATCAAGACGACTTGGGTGGAGAAGGCGAACTCCTGCGTGGTGGGGCTGTAGGGAGGGAGGGAGGGAATAAGGGAAGGAGGGGAGGGAGGGACAGAGCTGAAACTGCTGCCACCCCCGCGGTGCCGCCACAGAGCGACAGTGAACACAGGCGGCTGCGGGCCAGAGCGAAGCGCAGCGAGTGAGCTCAGGAGGTGGGGAACGGAAGAGAAAGGGAGTTCGCGGTCCAGCCGCCAGCTTGGGTCCCGCCGCCAGTCCCCGGGTCCAACTGCCGCTGCTCCCGCGGTCCCGCAGCAGAGCGTCCGCCTCCTCCTGCAGCTGCGGGCGGTGGAAGGACTTAGAAGAGGGAAAGCGAGGAGGCGGGAGGGGAGGGGAGGAATGAAAGCTGCAAGGCGTCTGCCCCGGGGAGGGGAGAAGAATGTGGGGGTGCTCTGAACCCTCCACCTCCGCACTCCGCTACGAGTCCGTGCAGGGGGCGCCAGCCGGCTAGGCAGCGAGTGCGTGCGCCGGGTGGGGGCGGTGGGGGGAAGGACTGGAGAGCCGAGGGTCCAAGGGGGACGAAAATTAACAAATTCGGAGCCGAGGCCACGGATCAACTCCTTCCCCTTTTCTACGCCTCCTGGTACCCCTCCTTCCCGCCTCGGGAGGCGATAGGTGGACTCTAGCCTCCTGCTCCTCGCCACGTCCGGTTTAATGGGCAGGTAATTTTCTCGGTGAGTGATTTCATGGAAGCCTTTCCTAATTATTCACCCTTCCGTCTGCCGAAGATGCACGCGCTTTCTGGAAAAAGATCATCCTCCAGGACCCAGGGCGCAGCCTCATTACCCGTTAAAATCACACAAGCACTCACTCTTCACCTTTTAGCAAAATGAGAAGGTGAGCGGAAGGGAGAAAAGGAAAAGAAACAAAATTCTCCACCTTTTGGAGCGGAAAGGTTGTGTGGGCGTGCTTCCTACGTCGTTAAAAAGGCACAAGAAAAAAACAGGGGTGGGTGTACAGAAATCTCTAGCCTCCACTGGCTTGTTTTAGCCAAGATCTATGGCCCCCCGAGGAATCCGGGATGGGGGGAGGGTTGGCGGGGAAAAGGTGGCATTTCCTCTTCTGTTATTCGGTTGCCTAATGACCCCTCAAAGATGAGTGTGACGCAGATTGTGGGATGCAAGGGAGTTGAGCAGAAGACGTTTAGGATGGGGAGCGGGGATCAGAGAGCTTGGGGGTGAGGGTACCCGAAGCTCTCACCCTTCAGAGTAAGGAGGGTACCTCTTGCAGGCACAACCGGGAAGCAGAGGTCGAGGAAAGCTGACAACCCGACTAGGTTAATAGAAGCTCAAAAAGCCGAATTCCAGCCCAAAGGTGACAAAACCCTGAAAATTAACCCACCAAATACAGGCCATTCAGGACTGGGGATGATTAAGGAAGGCCACATTAGATCAAAGGGATGCCGGAATCTGCCGTGCCGCCGGTGTGGCCAGTGCGGCCGGGCCCACGTGTGATCACAGACTCTCTGGTAGCTGTTTGATGCTTGTTCGGGTGATTAGAAGGCAGGTTATAGAAACTCACGCAGATCTCCAAACCCAACTAAGTCCTAGACGGTGAATCTTTAGTTCCCCCTACTGGAAAATATTAGGAAAGATTCCCTCCGTTTTATGAGGCCGTTTGAGGCTATTGGTGGAAAAGCCTTTTGTTTGGTGTACACATTTTGGTATAGCATCTTAATTTAGCTCTCCCTTGCCTATTGTGTACGTGAAATTGTGTGTTTCAAAAAAAAATGGCCAGCTACATTCAAGCAATTAAGAGAGTTCTTATGGCACCTCAGCATGCTCGAAAATTATGGTAATGAAACATTCCTGCAAAAGAATAAAACAAGCCACTTTTCTTGTGAAGCATTAAGAGTAATTTAAGCACACTTTTGATCTACATTATTTAGGTGTAAAAAAATGCATTAGTGTGCTGAATTTAAATCACTTGCATTCTTACAGTCATAATTCTGAATTTATTATTGTTTTACCACTATGAAAAAAGACTAAACTTTTTTTCTTCAAAGGGTCAAGTTTAAATTAGGTAATACTGTTGTCTTGGAAAAGTCAAAAATGAATTGGGTTACCATCTCTCTTAACTATCAGTAATACTGAAAAATAATTGATGATTCTTTAAAACTTTCATTTCACACATTCTGACTAGGTTTAAATTCAAAGATTGGAAAGTCTACCTCATTTCTTTAAATAATGTGCTTTCATCCCCAGTCTCTATCTCAGTCAAATTTCCTTACATGGGTGCAATAAAACACATTTGGAAAATAGAGTATCCCTAATAAAATAATGCAGAAATTAACAAATTACACTGACTTAAAACTCTTTAATTTTAAGATAAATTTCAGAAGGGAAAATATTGAAATATTTCATCTGGGAGAGTTTTTCATGGCTACTCATTTATGGGGCAAAAAAATAGATTTGATTTCATGCTTATTATATTCACCATCTATAGATACTTTTCCTTAAGTGATTTATAAAACCACTCAATGACAGAAAAGGTATGTGTGGGAAGTAGGGGCAATAGGTTGAAGGAGAAAAATGGGCAGAAAAATGCTGCCTCATATCTCACAGAAAGTTGTCCTTGTGTAGAGTATGACAAATCACCTTATACAGAGAAAAAGTTTATTTAAGAGACATCTCTTTGGTTATACTATTTGCTTGGCATTTGGGGCCAAGCATCATCATTTTGCATTCATAATTACCTACTAAAAGTGACAGAGCACATCACTGATTTCAGTCTGATGCTACCTTTTCCCCATGCATTACCTACATTATGTAATACTGTCTAAAAGAAATTTCGGGGTCTATATTCTCTGCTTTTCTTAAAGATAAACTCATAAATGATGTTTTAAAATAATATTTTGTCGGTATCTCATTTGATATGAAATGGTACCAAGAAAAACTGATGATTTTATAGGAATCTCATACCAAATGATAGTTTAAGATTATAACCAAAACTCTCATACCACGTAAGCAACAGTAATAGTAAGAGTAGTGTCGACAGACAGAAATGTAATATGGACATTAAATATAGGGAAACAAAGACATCACCTTCCGGGAAATTTGATAAGATCTGTATATAGAAATGTGTATTTCAATTAAATTAAAACCTGAATGTTCTAGTAGAAGTTGGAAATTCAATTTTAACAGTGTCAGCTTTAAAAAAAACTTTTTTTAGGTTTTCATTAAGACAAAAAGCCAGAAAAGGCTTAGAACAATGAAGCCTCACCACCACCAAATTAGAAGGTTTAAGATACAGAAAATTGAATAGGCATTTGGCTTCAACATCTTTCCAAATACAAATTGTTTTTTCTTCTCTAAACAAGCAGCTGAATAAAGAGAAATGTACATGGAAATCTAGGCTCCTTTTATGTAAAACTTGGAATGGTATTATTATGAGCTCAAAATGTGCCTACCAGATAAACATATATTTTAATACATCTAAATACGACTATGTGTGAGACTATAATTAACCCTAATTTGGGTAAGGTGATCAAATGGCCTTCTTTGTGATTGCACTTCTGAGTTGGCATTCAGGGAGAACCATAAAATACCCATCTGAAGGCAATCTGCACAATATAGGATATAAAATAGTAAATATTTATTTTCCATACCAGATTCTCTAAGGATGTAGTATAAATCGAAAAACGCCAGTTCATTATTTTTACTCTTTCCAACATTCTCTCATTACAATTGCAAAGTGATATATGTAAATCAAAGGTTTGATCCATGGTAATAATTTCAATATCTGCTACAATGTGGTGAGCACTTGCTATATGTCGGGGGTGATTGTAGTTTTTTAAAATTCATTATACCTTTTAATTCCAATAAGAGCCATAAGTGGTTGATATTATTCCCATTGCACAGATGAGAAAAGTGAAGGTTACATAAATAACCGAAGTTATTAAAAGCTGCAATCTTCCTTTGAATCTAAATCTGACTACAAAATTTATGCTTCTAAGTGCTAAACTATGCTTCCTGGGATTATTTTAAGACAACTTCCACATGTAGAAATTCTGTAACACTTTAATAAATTGCTTTGATTGATCAGTTTAAGAGAATCCTTGATGCACCAAAACATACAGAAATATGTGACCAGTTTTTGTTTCCAAAATTGAAGAATCTTTTTAAATCCAAAAGAGTACTGTTTGTTATCTGTTCAGTTTGAAATTTTCTATGTAACATTGTCTTATACTACTATGCAGAAACACTACATTTAGATGAAAGGTATAAATCATATCTACAAAAGGACACAGGGCAATTAAAATAAGGGAAGCATTAAAAATCCAGATCACATGAGGATGACTCATTCGCTCCTAGGTGTTTTTTTTTGTTTTGTTTTGTTTTTTAATTCTCTCCACCTTGTTCCAAAAACAATTTGAAGGAGACAAGATAAATTGCATATTGCTCTTCTGAAATATGTTCTAAATTTCTGATGTCAACCAATTCATTTTCAAGTATCCACTAATATTTCTCTCTGTATAATAAGTCTGCCTCTATATGTATCCATCTATGATTAGCACTTTTGGTATATTACATGGAGTTACTAAAATATTCTATTTTTAAAGATCTAAGATTTAAGTTGACTGAAACACAGCAGTAGTTCACAAAAATAAACTGTTTTCTGCCAAATTCCATCACTTGTGGTCAAAAAGGATTTTTCTTCCGTAAAATCAATTTGGAAAATTATTTTCTATCTTGATTGAAAATTTAGTAATACTTTCAAACTTAACACAACTTTTGAATAAATCAAATATTATACTAAATAATAATATTTGGGCATAATTTTTCTAAGTGCATATATCTTAAAATTTGGAATTTGAAAAACACATAAAGGTATCTCAGAGTTTATGGTTGAGATTTTGTCTTCATAATGCCAGTTCTCCTCATTCTGGGGTTGCCCATTTCCCCCTCTTTCCATCTTAGTAATGAATGAAACTTCAACCTCTGACATAGTTAAAAAGTAGCTCTTTGATAAGGAAGATAACCTCTATCTAGATTAGGAAAGCGTTTTCAAAAATAAGCAAAGTTTTCAGCCTCACAAAAATACAAAATTATCTCCAACTATAACTCTATCTATGTGGCCTCAAACCCGTGACAGGTTAGACTTCATATGTGTGTACATTTTTTCCTGCTTATTATTTTATTATTTCTATTTAAAACTCTCATGTTCTTACTTTAGTACATAGCCTAATTTCAATGATGTTAAATAATACACTTTTTTCTATTTTTACACCACAATATCATGAACCCAAGAAAATTACTTTGATTCTTTGCCAAACTATTTTAAGTCCATCTGCTCCAATTTGGACTTCGTATAATTGAATTTTAGTAACACATAACTGTAATCCTAATAAGAAGATTTTTTTTTAATCTGAAACGGAATTTTTGTTGTTCTTAAAAATAGGAATTGTCAAATTAAAAAAAAAAAAAAGGCTCATCATACCTATAGGTCCCAGATTTTTAAAGTTATCTGCTCACTGAGTTGCTTTTAGATATATTTAATAATAGATTCTTCAAATTTGAAAGAAGTTGCTTATTCTCCCTTACAATAATATCATGGAATTAATCCAAGGGTACATGTAATCTAATTGAACTGTCTATGGTTCTATCACACTGAAGAACTAATCTGCATGGGAGCAGATTCTGATTTTCTTCCAATACTCAAATGACCTTATTTCTGCCTGATGAAATAATTTTGGACTGTCTGTGGAGTATTCGAAGTCCTTTTTACCACAAATACTAGGTTTTGAGCTGTTACATAGCAGCAGAGACTCTCAGGTATGTAACAATTAAAATTTTATATAATTTTTTATATATTATATAAAAAGTAATATAATTTTGTTTTAAAAAATGAGAAATGTAAATACACATTCTCTTCTTTAAGTGGTAAAATTAAATATATGGAAGAAATCATTATGGTCCAAGTTTATAGACAAATCTGTAAATGAAAGAAAAATATATAAAATACTTTATATCAAAATATCTCAGTTTGAATGAAAAATTTCTCTCTTAATCAGTTTCTCCTAAATAATCTACTCAGAAAAAAGGAGTATAGGAATGAGTGTTTTTTGTTCTCTGAGTAATTTTGGCTTTTCTATTATATACTAATATTAATGTAAGGGAATCAAGAGATCAAATGGTTAAAATTGCAAAATGCTAGTGTAGTTTTAAAAATAAAAACAAGCCAATATGATATGGAAACTGTACCATTTGGTACAAATTATACAGTTTCCATATCATATTGGCTTGTTTTTATTTTTAATATACTTTATTTTAATTAATTTCTTATATTCTGTAGAAATGTGAAATTTAAATATGTTTACATTTTTATCTAATATAAGACATATTAAGTATCTAAATGAATTTATGTTTTTAACAATGAGAGAAAAGTTTCACCAAATATCTATCTTTTACTTTCTCATTTTCCTAAGACTACTCATCCATGATTTTTTCCTTCAGCGATCTGGCAAACATAAGTGTTTGAGGAACTGATTGGTATAGACAGAGTCAATGAAAATTATGTAGCATGATGAGCATTAAGGGATTTTTGTTTTCTTTCGTAGCTTGTCTCTACGGCTGGCTTAAGTCCAGGTTATTACTTAACTATTATTTTGTTTCTCCCTTCTCCACTTCCCACCAAACACACATTAAGAAGACATTATATCACAAAGCTGGAAAAATTAGTCATAAGGTTTTAGCAGTCTATTTTCCAGCCTTCATTCTGAATCATGTTTAAGTTATCAAAAAGAGATGAAAACTTACTTTATTTTAAAGACTTCCAGGGATTTTACAACATTCTTAAGTTCACCATTCACTCATCATCAGGAAAACTTTCGTTTTCTGCAAACTAACTGGGAAGTAGCTTTTCTACTTTATTATTTCTGCACAGAGAAGGAATAATGAATAAGCGAGTAAATGTGACTGAGAGCTAGAGCTCTGGATCAAGTAGATCTGTTTTCAAATCTTGGTTATACCACTTACAGTGTGATCATAACAGTTGTCTCAGCCATAAAAAAAAGATAATAATAGTGCCGACTCTGAAGCGTTTTTTAGATGATGCATTTAAAGGACTAGGCATGATGTTTGCTTTAATTGGTTTCTAACACATAGGGTTGTTAGTATACTAATGAATCTCTACCATGATGACAAGCTGTATGTTAACAAAGAATTATTTGTTTTCCTTCTTCCACAGAGAGGTTGGTCAAACTGCCCAGTATTAGATTAGATCATGTAATTGTGTTGATTAGATCATGCGACTGAGAGCTGGCCTTTGAAATGCAGGCACTTAGGTCTAGCCTCTAAGATACCTCTCATACTAACCCAGTGCTCTGACTGTTCTGTCATTCATTGGGCAACCAAATCCTAAATCAAATACCAAGCCACCAGATGGAATAAATAAGTCCCAGAATGAGTATGTAGAGCAGATTATCGCACTCGCTCCCAAATGCTTTAAAGTTTGAGTAGAAAAAATATAGTAGCGTATCCAGACAAATATAATCAGTTGCTTGGAATATTGCCTAACATTTAAATGGAAATGTAATATATTTTTTTCACAGGACATTAGACCACAATTAATATTATAACAATATCTAACTTTTAAAAACTATTATGTGGCAAACACTGAAATAAAACTTTTATATTTATTGTCTTATTTAATTATCACAAAGTATATGAGTGTGGTATTGGTTTTAGCTCCATAATTAAGAATAATGAAAAATCAAATTGATGAAGAAACTTTGAAAGTGTCATAATTTGAAGCTGAGATTTATATCCATTGTCAACAAAGGCTGTGATATCTCCCAAGATAGGTTAGGTTTTTCTACCGCAGAGTTTCTCAAAGCTTCTTCTTTTTTTTTTTTTTTGGTTACTCTCTCAGGAGGATTTTTAGACATTTCTGTCTTAATCACCTCCCCATGGAATTTCAATACCACAGAAACTGTCTGTATGTTTATGTGTGTATGTATACATAAACTTTATACATAAAAAAGTACATTTTTTTTTTTTTTTTGCTTCCAAGAACCAATTTTGCCTCACACCCATTTAGAGTGCATATTCTACAGATACAAACAATCCTCAAATCTCAAGCGAGAAGAGTTATTTCTTATTATATTGTAAGTCTGCTGAGCACTTTGAATCATCCTCATTCTAGAACCTAGGTTACTGGAGCACTTATTTTCTAAACAAATGGAAAGGCAGAATACGGTTGTTACATCCTCTGGCTGTAAACAAATGAGACTATTTTTTATATTTTATTACCAAAGCAAGACAAAAGACCCATCTTACACCCCTTCTAACTGTACTTACTGTACCATATATCCACCCCCTGAAGACTTTTTTTGCTTTTGGAAGAAATTATTTAAATTCATTATGGTAATATGTTTTATTGCAGGCTGAAGAGAAACCTTGATTATTATATGTTTCTATACTGTGCTGAACAGTGTCTTTCAAACTGATGTCCACCTAAAACCTCAGAATATGACCTGATTTGGAATTAGGATCTTTGCAAATGTAAAGAAGTTAAAATGAGTTCATACTGGAGTAGGACAGATCCTAATCCAATGACTAGTGTCTTTATAAGAAGAAGGGAATTTGAATACAGACACCAAAACTGAAGGGAGAAGACAGCTATGTGGAGACATTGGTAGAGATCGGAGTCATGCTGCCAAATTCTAAGTAATACCTGGGGCCACCAGAACCTGAAAGAGGCCAGAGAGAATTTTTCCCTAGAGCCTTCAGAGGAAATATAACCCTGCCAACACCTTGATCTTCAGGCTCATAGAATGGTGAGAGAGTATTTCTGTTGTTTTAAGCCATTAAATTTGCAATACTTTGTCATGGCAGTCCTAGGAAATTAATACAGCTGTTGCCTGTTCTAACAAATTTGAAATGAGAAAAAACTTTTAACTTATTAAAAGCCAGGTAGATGAATGATAAATTAGGAGACTTGGAGAGAACAGTAATATGCATTCTGAATCTGTTTAAATCAAAAGCTTATCATATATGAACCTAGAGAGTACTATGCTAAGTGAACTAAGTCAGAGAAAGACAAATACCATATGATTTCATTTATATGTGGAATTTAAAGAATAAAATAAATGAACAACAGAAATGGACTCATAGATACAGAATAAACTGATAGTTGCCATATGGGAAGAAGGTTGGAGGGTTGGGTGAAAAAAGGTGAAGGGATTAAGAAGTACATATTGGTAGTTACAAAATAGTCATGGAGATGTGAAGTACAGTATAGGGTATATAGACAATAACGTTGTAATAACTGTGTATAGTGCCAAATAAGTACTAAAATAATGAGGGGGATCAGTTAATATTTTCTACAAATAATATTATGTATAATATTATATAACATATATTATTTAATATATTTAAGATATAATATTATATTATTAACTACTATATTGTACTACTGAAAGTAATATAAAACAATATTGAATGTCAATTGCATTTGAAAAAATACTTTAAAAGTTTATCACATATGTACATGAAGAAAAATAGACAAAAGCATATATAAATACAAAGAAAACAAAAATAAGAGAACAATTAAATTTTTTAAAGTTTACTTTGAAAGATCTATTTCAGAATTTCAGAATGTAATGCTATCTTTAAGATCATCTATTATAATTTTATTATATAGCTCAAAAATAGGAGGTCACTTTAAATTAGTAATAGAAACCTTACCTTATCTTAAATTAGTCTTTTAAATTTATATTAATTTAACATAGACAATTTTAGAATTTAGATATTGACTTTGCTTAATTGTTATTACTACTGCCGGTGATTTCTGATTAAAATTGAATGATATACATATTAGTACATTTTAAATTCTTTGTATAATTAAAAACATATCAAAATTTAAAAATAACTCCATATCATGACAATATTAGAAGAAATAGTAAATACTATAGTATCTATGTGGAAATATTAAGTAAAATATTCCTGGTTTTATTGATGTTTTTACAGAATGCCTCTTGCAAAATGTAGCAGTTTAGCACAGAACCAGATTTATACAACTGCCTATGATAGTAAATATATAAGACAAACTATTTCTTCTGTTGATTTATTTAATGTAGCCTTAGAGAGGAAGAAGTCTTAATTCCCATTTTTTTTTTTTTTACAGCTTTTCTGTTTTAAAATAAAGAAAAATATTGCTTCTTGGCCTTTTGGTTAATATCAAGTGAAAATAAAGAAAAAATTAGTCAAATCTCAATTTCTCTGTTACTGGTCCAGTTTCCATATCAGATTTCTTTCATTCAATTAAAAAAATTCAAAATATAATATTATTTAAACTTAGAAACTTTCAAAATTACTAAACACATTGCCTATCTTGGCAACTTTGTTATATGTACATTAGCCCTGACAGGAGCCATAATTATAATCATTAGCAAGTAACCAGCGTGCACGTGCGCACGCACACACGCACACACACACACACACATACACACACACAGACACTGGGCCTCTTCCATCAAATTAAAAAATATATATATAGTCTCATAAGTCTGCTACTTTCAATCTAAAGCAATATCCATAACAAAGATTGAAATGTATCACAAGCTATATTTACACAGAGAAACACACATGAAATCAAGACCAATATCTTGAACCAAATTCATAAATAGACATGCTAATCAATGATACTTTGCACAGTGGTTCGTGCTATGTGTGTTTCAAAATCTCCTGTGAAAGGGAGGTGCTGGAAAAAAGAAAAAAATTATTGATTGTCTTATAGCCAGCAAAGTAAGAAAATGGAGAAGTTAGATATTAGAAGATTTTGAAAAGAAAGAAAACATTCATAAATATTCAGCCCCGTACATAATAGCGTAGGGCCATAAATGGAAGAAAGTGAGAAGACTTAAATATGTAGAACCAAAAATAAGGTAGACAAGGATATCAGATAGTTTTATAAAGTTTTCGGAGGACTTAAAACAGATCAGAGAAGGATAAAATACTATTTATCATGAACAACAAAAAATCGAGGCTCTGAGAAGTTAAGTAACTTTGACAAAAGTACAAAACTAAATGAGTTCTGAGAACTGATTGATTGAGAATTCATTCCATTTCCACTAAACCGTGTTAACTATTATAATGTTAATCATTATTGTTTTCTGGCTATAGACAAATATTTTAAACTTGAGAAAAGCGTTGACAATTAGTGGACTAGGGGATTTCAAGAGCAGTTCCTGGTCTATTAACCTTGATTGGATATGAAAAAGGAGTAGGGAAATGAAACAGAGGAGAAGGAAAACAAAGGTGGGAGGACAGAATAGCAGGAAAGTAAGGAAGTAGAGAGGAGTGTTTGATAAGTTTGGTTTCACTAAAACAAAACCTAGATAAAGCCATGAGATTCAATATGCCTTAGACTTCTCATTTTGCTTTGTAGCTGTTACCAAGTATTCTTTCTGATTTCTGTCTACCCGCTTTACTCTTCTCATAAGAAAACAGAGATATGGCCTCATTTTTTCACACCACAGAACTTTTGAGCCTGTTTAGCTGTAATTTCCTCCCACTCCCACTAAATTAAGTATGCTAAGTGGGTCAGAGAGTAGTACTTGACATTGGTACCCTTACTAGAGTTCTGAGTTTGCCTTCTATAGTCCTTAAACTAATCTATTCTTAGAGGACTATACTAACTGCACTAATAAAGTACTTTGCAGACATAAATGTGGCAAAGATGTTAACAGTTTCTATCATACTATATTGAAAAAGTTAAAACAACTTAAGTTCTGTGTAGCAATTTTTTACTCAGAATTTCGTTTTACATTTATTGCCCAATTTACTTTTGTTGCTATATATGTTCTCTCGCATATCTAAACTAGTAATGTCTGTGTGTGTTTTTTGCATGAACTTTAAAAGCAATAGTTCGGCAATTCAGTATCAGCCCCTCTCACATATACAATGCCAATCTTACTGAAGATGTCACTTTCTGAGTGTTTGGACCATCAGTCTGACAATAGACCTAACTGTATTAGGGGCTTCAGGGGGACTTTTCCTACCTATTTCCCTCAGACTGAGATTTATTTTCTAATATGATGTTGTCATCACTATTGTCATCAGAAAGACATATAAAGGGATTGTTAACATTATTGTTTGTCAGACTTCTATATTAATTTTCCTTGAAATAGTATTGCCTCAACTGAGGAATAGAATTATATTTTGTCTTGTCTCCAGAAATGCTTTTAAATTAGAATTGATGTTTGAGCTACATTACTCTTCACTGCTGATGTAATTTAAGTTTTTATTTATTTGTTTATTTTTTAATTTGAATGTTTGGTAAGTAGCAGTATGACTCTATTCCTCTAGTTACAAATCCATTAATCACTCTCCCTCAAAAAAAAAAAAAATGTTTTATAACAGTAGCTTTTATTCCAAAGACAAACACCCAAATATATTATCTTAGTAAAAGTGTCTGCACCTACTTCTGGATAGGTCTCTTAGGCATGAAAAACTTTAGTGGTTGGAATAAAGGGGAGGTGGGGTAGATGATTCATTTGTTCAATTCACTCAACAAATCTTTATTGAGTGCTGTTGTATGCCAGGTTACAACAGGAATAACATTTGCCTCATAAACACACATTGCCTTTCTGGGTTTTAGGTCCTCCACCTATAAAATGAAAGAGCTGGACGATTAACTTCTAAAGACTAGTCCCCCTAGGAACAGACATTCTATTATGTATTTTGGTCATGGAGAAAACATTTCCAAGTATTTTAGCTCTTATATCAATAATTGGGTCTGAGCCCTTTGCAGAAGATAAAGAATCATTACTTTGTGTTTCAGATTCTGTGAAATAAAGTTACTTTAAAAGCTATGATATTAAGTGGTATTTATTTTGATAGTCTTTCACTGACACATCTGGTCTAATCCATTATTCTTGTATTTATGTGAAGCTGTCAGACTGTTAGCAGTTTTTCTTCAGGGCCAAGTGAAGACTGGAAAGTTATGGTCATCCCTAGTAGCTGGTTCATCTGTTCCAAAACAAATGAATACTTTACCTGACTTATTCTGATATCACAAGCTTCTATTAAAATAAAAGAGGATTCTAGCATCCCTGATATAAAACAGCTTATAGTGATACAGATATGGATATCATAATGGTTAGAATTTATTCCTGGATATTAAGTAGTCTATAGGGATTTCATCGAGTTATAGTATTAAAAATCAGTAGGACTGAAGGAAACTACAGTAGGAGCTCATGATTAAAGCAAGAAACAAGAACTTAAAACTAAACATGAGCAAAAAAAATAAAAAGCATGAGCCTACATACTTTTTTGTTGCTTGAATATCTTCTTACGATGAACATTTAGTTTTGACTGTTGATTTGATGGGATGGTGGTTGTGGCAGTCATGAGGAAGCAAATTTAAAAAAAAATAAATAAATTGAAACAATGATGTGCTGGTAGCATGATTGTGTCTACCTGTAGGTACTGTTGAGGCTGTTTCCTATCAGGTTCCTCTTAAAAATAAAACTGTGTAAAACATCAAGCTAAAAGCAGCAAGAAGGAAAACGTTTCTCAAAGAGCGATGCATAAATATGTGAGTATTTTTAGTAAATGCTCCAAGGATTCCTACATATTAATCCCCAAACACCAAGATTGCACATTTTCCATTAGCACACTAACAAGCCATTCTAAGACCCCTCAGCACAAACTATACCACCCAGGAGATTTCCTTAAGACAGTTGTAAAGATTCTTCAGGTTGTTTGCATTTCAAAAGAAATTTATTTAAATCGTGAATCTTTTGTCTAACCTGATGTCATCCCCTTTTATGTTCAGTTGGGAGTAATTTGCTGATTTTTTCTGAAACTTTTGTTAGTTATCATGTTAACTAAATTTCCAAGTCATTGCAGGACGTTACTTTGGTTGTGCTCTTAGCAATAAATTTATATTTGGATTTGTTACACCAAGCAAACAGGAAAGCTTCCACAAATTTAATTATTAATGCCACTTGGGATACGTTTGATTATACTTTGTTTTCAAAGTGCAACATCCTAACAGAACCCTAAATAAAAAGGAACAATTTTGGAGGAGTCTTATGAGCTGCTGGCAGATTTAAGCAGTCATTAGTAAAGGGAAGCCCGAAATAAGGGTTGGAATGCAAATGCATTAATTGACCTAAAACGTCTAATAATAAAAATTGAGAGAAATAATTTTTTTCATTATAGTAAAATATTTTGTGTTAGAGTTTTATGGCCACTTCAAGAGAGAAGCTAGTCATGCCGTCTCCTGTCTTTTAAAGACGGCACACTAAGTTAATATGTTGCCAAAGGACAGAAAGAACTTTTGTCTTTTCAACAAAGTACAGGAGGAAAGAAAAAACAAAACAGGAAAAGGTCAAACTATTGGTCACTTCACTAATGCTTCAACGCCTTCACTTCATGGTCTTCATATATTTTAAGTCATGTGTTTACCTCTTCCAATAGGGTATTGAGTCACAAATTCAAAAGAAATACCTGAATTTTTGGAACAATATTTATATAAAAATATTCCAAAACAATGATACCAAGTCTCAGGTACTAAAGGCAAATTTTAAATTTCTCTTCTTTCACTTCATTTTTATTCAAAACACAATTCATAACAATGGTATGTACAGAGTCCCTGCACCTCCAACTAGTTATTTCTCTCAGCTCAGAGTTCAAACTTTCCATCACTCAATTATTTCTTTTAGTACAGTATACAGCTAACTCTAGTTTTATTCTAAGTATATCATTCTCTCTGAACACTGGATTGTAGTAGTGTATATGTTTATTTTAATGGAATACAATGACAATTTCTTTCTTTAACTGTGATTACTCTGTTTTGTTGATCCCTGTCCCTCTCCATCAAGGTGACTATTTTACTGCATCACTTTTCATACAGTTTTGCTCATTGCCAGACCAGTTTCTGCACTGAAACTCTTATTCAAAGCAATAAACATTTAGGGCTTACGGTCTTTTTTATCGGATGTCCCTGAGACTCAAACTTGCCTATCCCGTGTCCTCTTTCACCTCATCCTCTCTTATTTCTAAGATAATAATTCAATCCATGATGAAATATTCACACAATTTTCTACTTAACTTAAATTCAGAAGTTTAACTGGATTAGGGACATGCAAAGCCAAACTATAAAGCATTACGTTGGGGACAATGTTGTGAATTTATGACAACTAAGTGAATCCATGTCAGTCTGTGTTCCCTCTATGGAAAACTAACCTTCCGTGTATATGTTTGTCATAAGAGTACATGATATACAAAGACTATGAATTATTAGACCTGAAGAAAATGTCATATTAAATATATTTTTATACCTCAAGCAGCTAAATTAAAGCGGCTAACTGAAACTATAAAGTATATCATAGTCTTAATTTCAAACATATAGATCTGAGTCTCTTATTGAGTCATTTTATATGTATTTTGCAATTTAAGTATAATCAGAATATTTATAAAAACCGCTTTGGCTGTAGATATCAGAGAATAACAGATTCATTAAAATGAGAAGCCAGTACTTTGGCATGAGAATTTCACTACTATAGGCAGATTTTTATTTTTTCTTCCTAGTTTTATAATTTAAAAAAGTTTTAAAAATCATGGATAAGGAGGTCATTAGGTTTTCTTTATGCTTGTCACTAAGAAGCTGTATCCTTTCAACAGTGTCTAAATTCCTTGAACTCTAACAATTCTAAAAACTTGACATACAAATGATTGATTATTAAAGCTATTGTACATAACTACATTTAAAAAAAATCTTTTGGAGCCTGTTTGACCTTTATGATTTTATTTTCTTATCCACTATTTGATTGACTTTCTACTACTTTCCTGAAGAGGAAAAAAAATGGTTTGCAAAAATATTAATTCTCAAGCCAGTCACAAAAAAGACAAACAGTGTGATTCTACTGTATGAGATTTCTAAAGGTTTCAAATTTGTAAAGACAGTAAGTAGAATGGTGGTTGTCAAGGGCCGAGGGGAGGAGAGAATGAGGAGTTGTTATTTAATGAGTACAGAGGTTCTGTTCGGAAATAAAAAAAGTTCTGGAAATGGATAGTGATAATAGTTGTACAACAATGTGTATGTACTTAATACACTGTTATGCTGAAATGATTTAATTTTATTTATGCTATATTTTGCCACAGTTAAAAAATATTAATTTGCATATTGTCTTTGTTAAATTACGTAGGTTTTTCCACTGTTAATTACAGAAAATGTTTAAATGCTAAAAAGTATAAAAAATTCATATAACTCATAATCTCACCATTCAAGAAATAAATGCTTAATATTTTTATGCATTTCCATTTTTCTCTGCATATTGCTTTACAGTTGCAAGCTTAATATTTATGATTCCATATCCTGTTTTTTCTCTACTTAATGTTGAAAAATAAAACTTTCTTATGCAATTAAACTTATAAACACCATTTTATATAGTGTGTGATATTACACAGTATGGGTGTACCACATTTATTTAACCTTTATTATTGGATATTTAGGTTATTTCCAGGATTATTCTTTGTTTCCTTTTATGAACAATACTGACAAACATTTTTTTTGTAAGCCATTGTGCACATTTTTCACTTCTTCATTAGAATTTAAGTATTTGCTTAAATAGA
The DNA here is from genome assembly GCF_000151845.1 of Pteropus vampyrus. NCBI lineage: Eukaryota > Metazoa > Chordata > Mammalia > Chiroptera > Pteropodidae > Pteropus > Pteropus vampyrus. The sequence goes on from NW_011888807.1 coordinate 14,307,047, forward strand.
TTGATTTACTGACTCAAAGGGCATGAAAATTTTTAAGGTTTTTAATATGCATTGCAAAAATGTTTCTGAGAAAAAAAAAAAAATTTGCATTCTCACCAGCCATAAATAAAAATGTCTATTTCAGTAATGCTTTTAAATATAGAAAGTTTTCTCCATCCAGATATTTGATAAATTATTCAGTTATCAGATTTTACTGCTTTGTGGTTTTATTTTTACATTTAACTGTAAAAATGGAGATGTATTTTCTATTTTAGAATAGAGTGAGGTGAACACCTAAATTATTTTTTCCCAAAATCTATTCCATTTTTATTTATTTATAATGATTTCTCTTCTTACTGTTTAAAAAGAGAAGAGTTCTTTTAATATATTCAACTATATGTTAAAAGTGATAATGACCAGAATCAATGATTGTGCTTTCTGTTTGCCAAACTAAGCATTTTACCTACATGAACTTGATGATCCTTTGGATACTCAGTACCAAGTGTGCATTATCATTAATCTCTATTACCAAATCAACCAGCTAGAAGTTGTAGAGTTTTGATTTAAATCCAAATGTGTGTGCATCTAGGATCTGAAATTTTAACTTCAAGAAGCAATGTACAATTATCATTTTATAGAAACTAGTCTCTTTAATTTTGTTTTTTAAAGTTTTCCACTAAATTTTTAAAGCTATTTCTTAGCAAAGTTACAATCACTTGCAGATGAAAGGGTCATTCAAAAATCATTTTGAGTCAAAGTGATAAAATCCTGGAAATGAAGGGCCCGTTTGTTTGGGAATTCCTGACGCTGTTCACTCCATGTGACATTCCCCTCTTTAAATTCCATTCTTACCTTTTCTATTTACCTTCTCCCTTCCATTCTTTTTATAGCTCATCTGCTCATGAAGAATTTCCTTATGTTCGAAGGCCACAGAGAACTCTCCCACTTTCTTAGTACTTGTTTTTGGGAGCACTCAATTGAAATTTATCCTAAATTCTTTGAGGTTCTAGCAGAAGACCATTGTTATGTTGGATCGCTGATAAAAGAAAGACGTTCTCTTGTGGAAGGATGTCCTTGCTGGCTTACCCCAACATGGGAAGGGATGCCCCTGGATCAGAAACAGGCAGGCTACTTTTTCTCGGTAATCCAGAATGATAGAATCAACTGTGACAACCATTAGGTGACAGGAGATGCAGCCAGATTACCCTTACATCCTATTACTTTGTTAAAAAAAAAAAAAAAAAAGCTATATCGAGTTTAGATATGTTAGCAATGGAATATATTGAATATACTGTCTGAATTATAAGAGCTTTTTCTTACAATATATATCATGCTTATATGTTTTTCTAAATGAAGGCAATTTAGAGGGTTTGGTCTAGGCTTTCAATATTCTATTAATGTAAATAATAAAAACGAAACAAAACAAAAACAAAGTGTTAGAAGATACAGCCTTATGAACATAATATTTTTATTATCAATTGGAGTGCAAGTCAAAAAGAAATTTTAAAATTATTTTTAAAAAACTGTGGATCACAGCATCTATTTGAAAATAAAATTGAGCTCTTGAGATATATGCCCAAACAAAAAGAATTAAATAAATAAAAGCATACAAAGAATATAGTAAATACTATGAGAATATTCATGGGTTTATGTTTCTTTCTGATGAGTCTCATTTTTAATTTTCCTTTCTTTAAGTCATTTATATGAGGCCTGAACTGTTTTTGTAAGGATAAGACAAAATGTTAAAAAGCTCTCAATGCATTTCAACTTAAACAACTCTTGTGTACTTTTATTGAACTAATACCCTGGAATGATTGTGAAAGAAAACCATATGCAATCTACTTTATATATGCTTTAATTTGTTGGATTCTTATAGCTATTTGATGTTATCTCTGAAGGGTCAAATAATCTCTTCATAAATCTTCATAAATTATTTCCCCTACCTACTTATTTTATCTTCCTTTCACAGTAGGTTTTCTGTTGCAGTTGTTTTATTTTTAATTAATTTTCTTTGAATTTATAAAATGAATAGTCATTGACACAAAGTATGATGATTTTTCCACCTAACAATTTCCAAAATTAGGTACAATTTCCAAGATAACATTTTCACATTTTAAAAGCCTTCTTTTGTTTTTTGTTTGTTTGTTTGTTTATTTGTTTTTTGGTTTAATGTAGTCTTATTTTAGTTCAAAATTCTAGTCAAAACAAAAATCTTATGGTTTGATAATAACATGAAGTAAGATTGTTGTGCATTTGAGCTACATAAATTAAGTAATACTGACAGGTGATGTAGCCATGGGCTTAAGAGTTAGTTGAAAACTCTCAGACAATCTGTACTACTGATATCTGATCACAATTTTAGTAAATTATAACATATGAATTTTACTTTAGTTCATAAAGAAATATATCCTACCTGAAATTAATGTTTCCTACTTTCATGTACCCATGGAACTTTTTATTTTGAACAAACTTGTTCTCTCTATACATTTAAGTGACCTAAATGTATAGATAGAGCAGCTTGATGCAAGAGAAAAGATTTAGAGAGATGTATTTGGCCAAATCCTCACTCTAATATTTCTGGCAGTGTGACCTTGGACAAAGCTCTTCTCTGTATACCTCATGTTCTTTACCTAGAGAAGGTACGTTACCTTACAAGTTTATTAGAAGTATTACAAATTGTATTAGGTTAAGTCACATAAACATGTTCTGGTAGATTAAAAAATTTAAATATTGGCTATTTTTTGATTCAACCTAATGTATATGAAGGTACTATCTCAGTTCCATTATGACTATTGGCATTAACATTACTATCACCAGGAGTTGGACTTAACAAAGATAAACATGATGTAGTTTGGGCTGGCTGCGAGTCTTAAATGCATACGAAGAGAGTGAAAGTGTGCTTGCTATTCAGGACCAACAGTAAAACATTATCTTTTTTTTTTTTTTTTTTTTTTAAAGAGACGTAGATTTATGTGTGGATCTCATTTTTTTTTTTTTTTTTTTTTTTTTTGGTCAGACCATGATCTGACAAAACAAATTAATATGAAATACAAAGCTCTATAGATGGAAACAACATATTAGCATATGGATAGTGAGAAGCACATATGAATAAATAAATGTATTATCACCAGATATAGATATAGTTATATTTCCAATGTATGAATATGTTGTTATGTTAAAGTAAGAGATCATGTATGGTTTCCAAACTGTGACCTGGCTAAGGATGGGGAACTATGATGCTGAAGAAACCTAGTAGGCCCAGCTTCGATAACTGGTCCCTTAGGTCATAGAAGGTACATTTTTAAACATTTATATATTTTAAACATTTATATATCTTAAACATTTATATATCTTATAAGAAACATGTTGTTAAAAATGGTTTGAAAATTACTGGCCTATATTGTTTAGCCTTCCAATTCTAAAATCTATTGATTTTTATGATTCTACCCAATATTAACATTGTTAAATGTCACCCTGGACTATCATTTGCATAGAGTTGTTTTAATTGTGAGTGGTTATAGATTAAATATTTTTGATCTTTCAGTAACATTTTAGGAGACATTCCAAGGAGACAGTAAAAATGGAGTGTTCTCTTAAAATATCAAAGTCAAGGAAAAGATGTAATCACTAATACCACATTACATTTCTGTGTTTCCCATAAATACCATAGTTGTACACAAAGGTTTTTTCATTACAAATTGGTCACACTTTTTAAAAGTGACACTAATAATAACTCCTGAATGATATTAATCATGTTTAAAGAAAAGAGAGTTTGCTTTAGTAAAATGTTCACTAACTTTTGTTAAATTAATTTTGGCCTTCTTGGTTAATTGATTTTAAACAATATTTCCTTAGAGCTTTTATGATGAGCTACACTGGAGGGAAATGACAAGATTGCTCCTGAAATATTGGCTAGAAATTACATGTTTCCTTCTTTTCCTAAATGAGTACTTTTGTTTTAAGTGATTTTTTTTTTAAGTTGAACTTTGAATGTGTAGAAATGATAAAATTTAGAAAACAAATATCTATCTTTAAAGATAAGTTCATTAGAATTCATTAGACATTTATGAATATAATCTACATTTTTTAAATAATATAAACATAAAAAGTTTAATATCGGAAACATAATAGAGTGAAAGATTCATTATTTAGCAAAAGTTTAAGAGAGCAGAAATGCAAATGTTGAATAAGACTCTGCTTATTTATTTAGGTGCTCTCTCTCTCTCTCCTGTCCCACCCAATGGCCATCATCAGTCCACAATTCCTTTACTTCTTTGTGATCCTAGAGTAAAACTTAAGTGGTCTTTTGACTATCCTCAGTCTCTACCTGCCCGATTGTTCACTTTAAAAAAACCAGGCCTTCTCTGATACAGCACTTCATATTTTAATTGAGCAAGCAACTCCATAATTTAAATAGAGATGTAGGAAACTGATGGTGAGGACTTCCAACCCAATGTTATACTCTGAGGGGTTTCATATCTTAGAAAATGAAAGAGAAAACTGCTGTGATCTGTATCATAGAGTTGCAGCCCCTTTGGAATCACACACTCATGCAGTTCACCTTATATCTCAGTCAGCTCCCTATTGAAGAAGCACAACGCTAGCTGGGGAAGGACTGAATTTCACTGCCTGCTATTGTGAGCTCAATCAGAGTTTAACAGGGGCTTCCAGTGGACAATTACCTATGTTGTTTGGAAAGAAGAATGTCAAATGAAAAAGTAATCCATTAGGTGGTTGTGAGGGGCATGTTGAATAAGAGACGGGGCCAATTTAGCAGCCATTAAATAGCTTTAATGCATTAAAAGTTTACAGTCTGTTAGACCAAATGTTTATATACTCTAAAATTCAGGCTCAAAACAAGAAAATGAGATTTCACATAACCATAATTATTGTGAAACTATTTGGGCAGACCTCACTAGAAGGAAATTAACCATAGAGAAACTAACATTTATCAATATACTAAATCTGGGTTATCGATATTACAAAATACTTTAAGTTATTGACAATGCATTTTAAAAATATAATTTTTAGAAATACTGTTCCTAACTACATCCACTTATTCCCCATAATCTTGCATATCACAGTACAAGAAAATAACAGAGGCATCAGTGCTAATTAAAACTTGTTATAAGTTTAGGATCTCTAAAAAGGCCATAGTTACTACAGAGGTACTACATTACCTCAACAGATAGAAAGCAACATGTGCTTTATCCAGTTTAGTCTTCTCTATAGGTTCCATTTCTTTCACTTAAGTCTAGAGTCTTAAATGCATGGGAATTGAGGTACGCTATTTCTTGATGTGTTTAAATATTATTATTTTATCAGCATCCATATTTGCATTTAAATATATAAATTTAAAAATAACTTTACATCAAAGTTATGCTTTTCTTTTTATCTTCAAGACCATATTCTTTATTGTACCCTACTCTAAGAATCATACTTATGCAATGATCAGCCCAAATTAATGGGAAAATATAATTTAGTTAATAGAAATTACCTCAACAGTCAATCTTTCAGAAACACATTTATCTTATAAATTAAGGTGCATCTATAATCTAATTTATTTTATCATTATTTTTCTACTTCCCTTTTAAAAATATTTCAATTCTTATTAGATTAGTTATATAATGCCTAGTGATTGCAAATTGTATTAAGATACGAATGTTGATTAATGCCTAAAGATAAAAGGATTTTTATAGAAACTTAAATTTATTTTTCTTAAACAAATATATCTTTAGTTAACTATATTTTCTAATTCTTACTTTAACACCTGAAATCAAAACACAAACACTTTACAAGAAAAGTAGTGCCATTTAAGAAACAGAAGTCAGGTGGTAAAAATAAAATTAATAACAGAAACCTGAAAATACAAAAGTAGAATTAATAGAAATTGACTCATGTAAAGGAAAATAGAGCTGAACTGGATTTAGGAAGAAGCCATAAAAAGTAATCCTCAGTAGCTAAACATCAGGAGAACCCGAATTGATTGCAGTAAAGATCACCAGGCCAACTCCTAGACATTTGAATTCAGTGTTTCTGTGCCATAGCCTGAAAACCTGTATTTTTAAGTCTATTGGATAATTCTGATATTCAGCAAAATTTGGTAATCATTGATTTATACGTTTCCAAAAGACCAATTTTGATTATAAAACCTTCTCATCCAGTGGTTATCTGATCTCTCTATCCACCTACATAACTGAAATTCCCATTACCGAATGACTCTTCAATTCATAACAAAGCGAATATACTATTTCTAGAAAACTAAATCCACATATGTTATTCGAATTTGTCTGATAGTGTCAGAATCATTTAACATTTGCTGTATGTTTACATGAACTTGATTATCAGCTAATCTTTATGAAAGAAGTTTCATGAAACCTTGAAATAGAGAACCAATAAAAGAGGTAAGACTCCCAAAATGAGCTTGTAAATTTCCATTGGTTGGTATCTCTATTCTCTGAAGTCATACATCTCAAAATAGACCATGAGTAATTCTAGGATATACAACAATAGACCTTGGGATTCAGAAAACAACCATGTAAATTGTACATATTCCGGAAATATCAAATTATTTGTGTTGTGTTTGTTTGTTTGTTTTTAATTTATTTGTATTTAATGAACACAAATACATTATGGAGCAAACATTTCATATATTCATGTATCCTTTACATAGTCATACACACACATACACACAGTTGACTCTTGAACAATAAGGGTTTGAACTAGGTAGGTCTACTTATATGTGGAATTTTTTCAATAGGTACTGTAAATGTATTTTCTGTTCCTTATAATTTTCTTAATAACTTTTTTCTCTAGTTTACTTTATTATAAGGATGTAGTATATAATATATATAACATACTAAATATATGTTGATTGTTTATGTTATTGGTAAGGCTGCTGGTAAATAGTAGGCAATTAGTAGTTAACTTTTCAGGGAATCAAAAGTTAAACATGGATTTTTGACTGGGTGGGGGGTTGTTTCCCCATTCTTTAGGTTGTTCAAAGGTCAAGTGTGTACATGTATATAGAGTTGGGGAGGAAAACTTTTCTGCTACCCCAGTTGGTTCTTTTGGCAGTTCTGATAATTACATTTACATGAGACAGGTTAACAAGAAAATAAAATAACCAAATTTAATTACATATGTATTTACAGTAAGTCACATGCATAAGAGAGTCAGAGACCTCACATACATGAGAGGATCAGAGACAATAAGGTAAAAATGAAGTATGTATGATATCTTGAACTAAAAAATGAGGTAAGGAGCCTGGGGCTTTAGAGTGGAGAAGAATGATATGTAGGACAATAAGAAGAACAGATGTTCAGTAATTAGATATTTGCCTTGCCACATAGATAGGCCATAAAAAGTTATTTCTGTTAATAACTCTTATTATGCAAAGACCCTCAATTTAAATTCTTTAAGAGAGAGGTAAATGTTTCTCTTGAGTCCAAGGTGCCTTAATTACCTTCAGCTCCAAATAATCCACATGACAAAGTGGTACATCTTGGAAAGCCTGCTTTGAACCCCATTTGATAGTCATTCTTAGATTAGAGTTAGAAAAGAATATATATCAAAGAAACTTCAAGCCTACTTTCAGTTGGATGTTCTTATCTTTTTATTTTTTATACTATGCTACCAAATGATGAATCAATTCATTATTTTTGAAATCTGAATAAAGAAAAAAAACAACTCTTTAAAGAGATATGAAATTTCAAAATAAGGGTTCTAGCAGGAAACAAATGGTGCACTCTAATATTTTGAGGATAGTTTAATAAAGGGACTATTTACAAAAGTTTATGCAAAGTTTAGTGAACATTAACCTGGGCCGAGTTATAAAGAGGAGCTGTTACCATCCCTAGGCCTGAAAAATGTATGGAGATCTCCATCTAACAGAACTGTCTGTGACCTTTTGTAGAGAACTAGAAGAATGCAGCCAACTTGGCTCAATATAGTTGGAAGGGAGTCTGGTAAAAAATTTCCAAGTTCACCCTCTCTGTGCTTTATAATCACTTGCAAATGGCCTCCACTGGCCAAACTCAAGTAGAAGTCAAGCTGTTGATATCAAAATGGGTCAGTCTCACAGAGCACCAAGCAGAGTGAAGGATAGAGTTGAATCCTGAGGAGGAAGCAAGTAGATATCCAATCCAGAAAACAAGTCATGATACTACTAATACACATACCTATATTGATTTGCATTTAAATATAGCCATTCATTCATTTGGCAAATATTTATTGAGCACCTACTATAGCAAGGCTCTATGCTAAGCACTAAAGATACAATAGTGAACAAAACGTACAATGTTCTTACATTTATAGGGCTTTTATTCTGTATATAAACAGGTAAAGAGAGAAAGAATGTCAGATGGTATAGAGTTTATGAAAAAATAATGCAGGATAAAGGGTAGAGATTGACTAGGGCATGGGTTTCCATGGTATTGTTTTAGTTAAGAGTTCAAAGAAGGCCTTTGTTACATACAGAAGAACTGAGAGGATGCAGACAAGGGATAATCCAAAGAAGAGCATCTCAGGAAGGAAAATAGCAAGCGCAAAGGTGGTATGACTGGAATATGCTTGGTATATTCAAAGAAGGAAACAAGGGGCCAACGAGCCAGTAAGATGAGGGGTAGAAGTTCTGATGGAAGTTGAGATTAGAGTGGCAAGATGTAGCCTGCTCATATGGGAAATTATGGATTATTATCAAGAGTCTTTCTTTCATTATAAAAATAGATATGTCTTTGGAGAGTTTGAAGTAGAAGAAATGTGATTTAATTTGAGATTTGTTTTATGATTGCTCTGGTTACTCCTTCAAGAGAAGCAAAGAGCAGGTTATAAAGCTATTGAAATAGTTCAGGCTAAAGATCATGTGGTGTTAGACTAGTGGTAGACAGAAATAGCGAGGAGAATCAGATTCAGCATGTGAGTTCAAGATCATTCTTATATGTATATTTCAATATTGTTGAAAGGAAACAACCAAACACTGCAATTTTAAGTATACTTTCTGATTATGCTTGTATAAAAGTTATGGTAACTAAATTAGTAGAATTCTGAATTTACACCAGTTAAATTTAAAAGATGAATATGTCTGTAAACCAAGATCTGACTTACTTAGAAGAATAATTTTTTTTGTTAGTAATTGTTTGCTAAAGATGTACACTTTTAGAATAAATTATTTTACAAAATGATTTTATCCTTGAGGTCCATTAACTAAATAAGATAAAAAATTGTGAAGACCAGCTGTGACCAAATGTCATTACCATCATATTGTACTTAACCATTGATTCTGAGGTAGCTTGATGTTTTAAATACCATCTTATACAGAGAAGAAATGAGAATTATTAAGAATATAAACAACATTCTATTGAAGTTTTTTTTTTTAATTGCTTAAATAATTGGTTTGATTTTTTGTTAAAAAATTTACATTTTTAAAAATTTAGTCTGGTTAACAGCGATTTACTCAAAGGGAAAATCTACTTAAATCTTCAATGAATTGTCTCAGTGTTTGCGTAAATAATTGGTAGGGAGACAAGTATTCACAAACTCTGAATTCTCAGCTCACAGTTTAACATTAATGATAATAGCAATATCTACCATTATTGTGCTTCTTATGAATCAGTTATCGAATGAGGTCCTTTAAATAGGATTATCTTGTTTAATCCTACTTTTTTGAAGTGTTAATCTATCTTTATTGGACAGATGAAATTTGACCATACAGCCAGTATACTTCAGTGTGCTTACTGCTGATTTTATTATAATGCATTTATTATCACTTTTAAAGAGTTAACATCCAAAGAAAAGAAAAAAAATTTAAATGGACAATAATTTATACATCTAGTCAGTAAATACTTATTGTATTTCTTCGTTGTGTCATACTTAATTTTAGATGTCAGGGATAAAGTAGTTTAAAAAAAAAAAAACAAAAATTTCAACTTTTCCTCAATCAGCTCCTTTATATTTTTCATTTAGTTTTTATTCTGTTTCCTTCTTGATAATTTCATGCAAATCTATATAAGGGTCTAATACACATATCTGGACATATGTTTTTCAATTTTGTATCTATAGCCTAGAAGTGGCTAAATTAAAAGCAACAAGTGCTTTACTAAAACCACAAGTAACTTTCTATGGTTTATGTTCTTTAAGCTATTCTGTTATGATTACTTTTCAGAATAGGCTTTCCTACAGTTTGTACTCCTAGGAATCACAGGCAGAATTTTCTGTTTATTTTATTAATTACTATAATTAATACTAATTAATTTCTAGATATGTTCTTGGCTGATCTTTGGTAATAACTTGTTTTAAGAACTGTTTCTAGACACTGTGTTATCTATATATATTTATTTTGCTTGTGACTATTTCTTTAAAGTTTTAATAGATTAAGGTACAAATTTTCTTTGACCTTATACTTAAGCTCCATATATTTTTTTCTCATTGTTCCTAAGCAAAGTATACTCTCTTTTTGATTTTTTTAAACTAATAAATATTATAGAGTACTACATGATATAATTATTAATATTTAACTTATAACTTATTTTATAATTTTCTTCTATATTTTTTATCACTTATTTCTTTGCCATTATATAAGTTTTATGATATTAGTTGAAAATTCTTTGTTCCTTCTCATATTTTTTATTCCCTTATGCCTAGGACTTAGACCTCCGAAGTTATTCGTCTCAATTTCTCAATTTCATTTTTTTCTCTCACTGTAAAGCACTGGTAATAAATAAATAAATATTTTAAAAGTGCTTTATATGGTATATTCTTAAACAGTATTCCATGGACTACATTGACTGATTTTATCAAATAGTTATTGTTATGTACATTTTAAGAAACTAAGACTCAGAGAAATCAAGAGACTTGTACTTAATTACAGTCAATTGTGGAAAACTCAAATTATTTCAACTTAAATCATTTACTTCATTTCTTTTTTTTCTCCTTTCACACTATATGGCCTGCTTCTTCCTGATTTCCTTTTGTCACTTTCACAGGTAGTTTTGAAAATAACTTTAAAAGTCTTACTTTGCTATAGCATTTTTCCCACTTCCCTTATCTTTCCTCTAGTTTTCCTCTAACTTGGATGCACATCAGAAATTTTCAGGGAGATTTTTAAATTATACCGCTTTCTTGAACACACACATTCTGATATTAAATTTCCATTACCGACATTTGGCCAGTATACGTGTGTGTGTGTGTGTGTGTGTGTGTGTGTGTAATCTCACATGTGTTTATCTTTGATGTCAATATTTGTATTAATTCTATACATAGTTCTGGTTAGATAATGCTTGAATACTAAAGATATTACAAATCTCTAACCAATATAACAGTACAGGCAATTGTCTCTACTAATCAAGTTCTATCTTCTTAAGATTCCTTTACTATGAGCCATTCCTCATGGTGAGTTGTTGTCTTCAAAAAGCAAAAATATCTAAGCAAACTCATTTACAGTCATACCTTAATTCTCATAGCAGTATCCCCTTCAACTGACTCCTCCCTTGCATCTAAGAAGAGCTTCTTCCTGTACTTAAAGGAGGGGCAACTATGGTTAGTTTCTAAGTTAGTTTTCCTTATTTACCTTTGTTTAAGTGGATGGTAGCTGTCGAGTTTTTGACTAATAAGCTGATGTGCTCCCTTACCACCACTGGACCCAAATATCTGTATTCACCAATGATATTGTGACATGATGTAGCGCCTGAAATAAAACAATTGTTTTCTGAAGCCATCAGTAACTTTTTATGGTTTATGTTGTTTAAGCTATTCTGTTGTCATTGCTTTCCAGAATAGGCTTTCTTATGGTTTATATCCTTAGAGATCATGGGCAGAGATTTAGTCCATTTTATTAATTACTTTAACTTCAGTGCCTAGAAATATTCTTGGCTCATCTTCGTTTATAACTATTCATAACCTGCTCAGACTGCTCATGTTTGGGTGACTGTGGAAGTGAGTGTCCCCACTCTTTATGTGGTAAAAATTAACAGATAGTCCAAAGAACCAGAGAAAAGTTTGCAAACAAATATATTTATTGACCAAGTAAAACTATTTTGATTTCCTTACATAATACAGAGAGGTTATTACTAAATTATTACTCCTTAAAAGTACTTAGTCTAATCAACTCATTAAAAAAAATTTTTCAAAAACTAATGAATACTTTGAAAGACAAAAATGACAAAATATTTATGGCATTTAAGTTTTGGTGTAAACAATGTTCCAATCAGAAGAGGAATGAGTTTGTCCTTTTTTATGGCATAATCTTTAAGGATTAGTGTAAGACAGCTAAAGAAAGCAAGTTCACGTTCTTGATCAAGTTTCCTCAGAATTATGTACACAAACCATAAATAATCTAGTATTATGGAATCAACATCAGTCTGCCAATGCCAATCCATTAGTTGCTAGTTTAGTCTCTTTTCAGTTTTCTGCTGTCATTTATATTATTCTTCCTTTATTTCCTTTATTAAGAACATTATTATTAGTCCTCATAGAGGACACAAATCTGTACCAAAACCTTCAAAAAGTTCCTTTCTTTTCCACCTAGTTCATCAACATTGTTAAAGTCCATTTTCAACTATAAATGAAATTAGTTCATCCGTGCTGAATGATACCTGCCTTTACAGCATAAGCCCAGTTTACTTGTAGAATATATTGAATAACAAATATGAATTATATGGCAAACAAATAATACAATACTGTCACTTAACCAAATAGTAGGGAGTGTCAGATCTGATCCAGAAACTATACTAGGTACTCTCACTACAAATATAAAGGAGACATGGGCTCTGGCCTCAAGAAGTTCCCAGAGAAGTTTGAAGCAAACTATGTTTGTTATCAGAAATTTAAAATGCAGTGCCAGGCACCAAAGAAAGGCAACTAGTCGTGAGAGTCAAGAAACACTTCCCAATGGTGGTGGCATTTGAGTGGAGAGAGGTTTGATAAGATCTGGGAAGTGAGAAGTAAGTTGCAGTTAACAATAGGAAAAGTCTATGCGAAAGGCATGGTATTTGGGGGTGGGTGGGCAGGGGTGGCGAGGTTGCTGCCTCTGCAATGTATGAGATGTGGATTGCATGGGGAGAAGACTAGTAAAGCTATTAAGGTACATAGAGCCGTGCATAAAGTCTAACTTATAAAAAGAAAAGTTTATGTCATCCCCATGATATTATTTTAGATAATCATCCACAAAAATATCTGAAGAAACAAATATTGGTGCCAAACCTTTTTATTGAAGGAAAAAGTCTATAAATGAGGCTTTCTTCTGATTCTGCCACTGTTCTCTCAGTAACCAATCTGGTCACAAAAGCATTCATGGGAACTTTGATGATAAGCAGCTTTCAACTGAATTTAGACATTTGGTTTAGATTGCTTTCTGGATAAGTTAGAAATACCATGGACATTGTATAGCTCCAGGCAAGTGATTGACCTAACAGAGGGTCTTATTTTCAGAGAGAATAAAATGTGGGAGCTGGTGTAGCTTCAATGAGACTCTCTTCTCTATTTTCAATCCTGAACTGTTACTCAACTAGTTACCAGCAAGGAACAAAAACTAAAAACTGAAACCATTGTTGCCTATGGATTTTCTTCATATCTTTTTTCTTCTTTTTTTCATAGCATTGGCAGAATTACAAGCCACAAAGCTTATTCCTGTATTTGAGAACCCAACCAAAAGAGCTATGAAGATTTTATTAATGTCAATAGCCATTAAATAGTGAAGTTTCTAAAAAGTTTAACATGACAACAAAATGAGTCTGTTATTGATGCACATTTCTAAAGTGTCTGGAGTTTATTATATAAAAATTTATTGTAAACATACTCAAAATTAATTATTTTTGACTCAGATAAGAATTTAAATTACAATTTTCAAAGTTTTTTTTTTTAGTGGATTCATTAGATGAAACACAATTAAAGAAGTGAACATAAATTTATATATAAAAACACATTTTTAAATTTGGTTATATAGTCTAAATTTACCAAGTTCATAATGAGCGTTTAGTAGACCAGCCAACTAGATAAAGTCTAGTTTGAGGGAGAAAGAGGCATTTCACAACTTTTCCAGAAAAGATTCAGTATATCTGATTAAAGAATCTCCACCTCTAGAAAGCCTGCTCTGCAGTTTGTCTAACTGGGTAGAGAAATGTATTAAAAAGGAACAAAGACTGGTAGCGATAACAATGGTTCCTTTTGTTGAGCATTTCATGTGTACAACTTAGGTTTTCAATTTTTTAACAGGTGTCTCACTTATCCTCACAGCACTCTGTGCTAGATGACATCATTAAAGCATCCCACTTAAAGAAATTTCTTATTTTATTGACCTCTGAATTACTCTTTCTTATGTATAAATGTCACTTGCTCCTCACATTTCTCCAGCTATGTAGACAATAATTACTATGGGATCAATGTCCTTCTGGAACTATAGAAGTGATGAGCTGATTATTATTTTATAGAGGTTATTATTTCCAAGCATCTTAATGAGTTATACAAGTCCTATAGAATGAAAAAAAGAAAATATTTATTAAGCATCTACCATATTCACATATTCATAGAGAAAAATTTTAGACATGCTCTGCATGGAGATGCAGAGTAGAGGATGATATAGTTAATATATTTAAAAATAGCTTGCTTTTTAAAAAATTTTTCTTGTGATTACACAATAGAAGTTTCTTGGGGAATATTTTTGTTCATCTAAATTAACTATAATGTATCTGTGGACATACGGTCAGTTGTCAGAGTACTTTGATCTAGTCATTATACATTTGTGTTTAAGTAGGTATTTTCATTCTTCTTTAACATGTATTCTGAACATGTACTGACTAAATGTTATTGTACTATTTCTTTGACTTTCATGGGTGTGCCAAATCAAAAGGAAAAACATTAAACGGTAACATAAACTACAACTAAATTAATAATTATCTATGGGTCGGGTTTAGAGACTGAGAAAAAAGATATCATTAAAAACTAAAATCCAAATTGAAATCCTTTGCCAGTGTTTAGACAAGACTAGAAACTTCAAAGCTGTAATGAATTTTTATATTTTGTGTTAGGTCTTAGTAACTAAAGATGTCTCCTTTCAATACTATGTTGTGCGTAGAATCATGACTATCTTATTATTCTAGTCTTAATTGGACTTTTAAAAACTTTTGAGCTACTTTAATAAAGAATCAATTTTAGAGTCTTAACTAATTATCTGTGAATATAAAATACAAGATGCTGGAATATGACAAACATTTTAATATAAAATAATGCATTGTCAGTATAATCCATGACTTTAAGTAGAGCCAAGGTCCTTCAGGTTTAAATTTTAGTGATATATAAGCATTAGCATAAAGTGTTCAGAGAAAAAATTATTTGATGTGCAAATTAATGTTAATACTAATTATATTATTAAATTTAGAATTAATGTCTCAAGTTCCATAATATAGGATATAAAAGTCATTCCAAGATCTTGAAAGTGATCATCTAAGGATAAATCAAATAAAGCATTAATTTAAACACTAAGAAATTTAGAAACCATAATGTTATTGTGGTTGAAAAGTAAAATTTATTTCAAAAGATAAACTTCTGCATGATAATTAGTAATATAGGACTTACATATATATTTACCAATATACTTACAATACTCACTCCAATGATACCCTAAATTTGAAATGCTTTCCCTTATTAAAAAAATACTGATCAGTTTTGGCCTAGACATTGTTCTAGATGCTTTGTGGAGATCGGCTAAGTAGGTGGAGAGGACATACAAAGAAGACAGGATCTCTGACATTGAGTAGCTCATGTTCTAAGCAGGAAGATGGTCACACACATGTGTGTAGCAAAATACACTAAGTACAAGTATTTTAAAGCAAAAAGACTGGAGTAACTTTGTAGCTCTAAAACTGCTAGTTAGCTCATTCAGAATTAGAAAGATGTTCATAATAAGATTACTGTTTGAGTTTGACATTATGAGGACAACTTTGCACATGCATAAAGAATCTTGGCCCCAGTAGACAATTTAGAATTCTGGTTCTAGAATAATCATAAATTTGAAACAGGTTGAGGTTTATCATGTCCTTATCAAATTGAGAAGTACCAGTTTTCACCATTTAGAAGACCTTGAAAATCTCCATTCAAAATTCCCTCTCAAAACTCACTCTGCATGTGTTTGCAGTGTTATTCATCACTGATTGTGTCTGAAAGAATCTGCTGCTCTTCGAATAAGAATTATATTTCTACTGCGGTTTCAGATATTTCCATTGTGATGCTCACAACTATTTTTGATATTTATGGAATTGTGCTTCAGACTGTTGCAAATTGAGAGCATATGTTCACCAGTGACAAGAACCAGAAGAATGCCATACATTTTATGAACTGTTAATAAGTCTGTAAACTGATTGTTTTGTAGCCAAAACTCTGTTACTACTGGCGTTAGTTGACATTCCATTTTGGATTTTTGCTTGAAAATGAGTCTGTTCTAAAGTTATAGCTCTGTTCTTGCCCTACTTTTTCTTAAAGTAGTATCAGATTTCATTTATGGAACATAATTTTAAGAGGAAAAAGAAGTAGAGCTGCACTATTGCTTCTTTGTTCTTAGGTAAAGTCAGTATTCTCTGTTTTAGACTTTGCATTTATTTCTAGAAATTTAGCAGGCACACAATGTCTACTGGATAAACTTGTCAAAACTAGTCTCTCCTTTTAAATATACGGAGCTAAACTGGATCGGACAGATTCACACCCATAGCATGTCATGTCAGGTTTTGGAAAGTACCTCTGGTATTGGAAACATATCATTATTCGATATTACAAATGTATGTAACAAAACAGATAGTATCTGTAAATGTACTTTTAAACTAAAAAGTGTTTTAAATATAAATGATGTAACTTTATCACTTTATTTTAATATTATTTTATATATGCAGTTTCTTTCCCCATTTTCCATCCTTACATTCCTTATCTTTCCTCCAATAGATCAGTATCATTATTAATGTTTATTAGCTGTCTGCTATTTTCAAAGTTCCGTTTTAGGAATTGTGTTTATAAAAACACACAAGACATGATCCCTGTCTTCTTCCTCAAGATTTTTCTTCTCTGTCACCCAAAGTTTATATTTTATATTAGGATTTACTCTTAGTGCTGTATATTCTATGGGTTTGACAAATGTATAATGGCATGTATTCTCTATTGTACTATTACCTGCCTTAAAATCTTTTATGTTCACCCTATTCATTACTCCCTCTCCTCAAGCATCTGGCTCAGGAAATTTTAAGATATTTGATAAGATATATGCAGAGGAAAAAAGTAACTAAAAATATCAGACATTCTTAAATAAGTTTCTAATGAATATTTGCAAAAATAAATATTAAAAGGATTCAGAAAAAAAAAATGGCCCTTTTGGCCTGAAATAACCATCAGAAGCTTAGCGTAGGTGGAACTTAACAGAAGAGATAGAAACTTAAATAAGTAGAGAAATAGAGGAAAGTGTTCTGGGAGACTGGCAAAGAAGGAACTCTAGAGGTAGAGTGTGTATATGATAGCTTTGGGGCATTTAATATTTGCTGTTTAATATTTCTTATAGGACTCAAAGACTTTCAGTGACCTACTAGGAACACATTTGAATCACGTTGTCCTGTATTAATGAGAGTGAGCCACTGAGGTTGAGAAATTCCATCACATCTGACCATAGTTCATGTAACTCTTCTTCAGTGGTCTATTTCTAATGGGAGAGTATTTTTAGGTCTGGGATGGTATTTTTAGCCAAAATAAAACTAAAAATTGAAACTCTCTCTCTCTCCTTCCCTCCCTTCTTCTGTCTCTCTCTGTCTCTCTCTGTCTCTCTGTCTCTCTGTCTCTCTTCTCTCTCTCTCTCTCTCTCTCTCGGCAGACATTAATTAGGCCATTTTGTCCCAAGTAGAAGTGTAATATAAAGGAAGAATAAAATAAGTTTGGAAATGTTAGGAGTTATAGAGTATAGATAGCCAGAAATATACCAGGAAGTATATGTTGAACACCTACAATGTATCATGTATTGTGCTAGTTGCAGAGGAGAATACAAAAGCTCTGAAATTTATCTATATCTTCAAGTTTACTAATTTATAAAGAACACAACATAAGAAACAGAGAACACAAGATAAATGTGTTTTGATACTGACGAGACAGCACATAGTTAAAGTGCTGAAGATTAGGACTATGAAATAAAGCCTGTTTTGGGAGTTTCAACACTGGCAGAAAGCATACAACTCTTAAAAATTTATTTTATACAAATCTGAGAGGCCTCTCATGTTTTATCAGTCTTGATACACATTTCTTACTAAAAAGTGGATCTTTTCTGTTTTCAGTCAAGAACTGTAATTCCTTTAATTATTACTAGCGGGAATACCATTTATTAACTGGAATACAATGTCTCCAGGGGTTAAAACAAGAGCAACATTTTTAAACAATGTAATGTTATTTTAACAAGGAGTCATTCAACAAAAAACATTTAGTTCTGCTGAGTTGTAAAGACATAGGTTATAAAAAAACATGTAAATAACAGTGGACACATTGGACATTTTTCATGTTAAGTTCATGGGCACTTTTATCTGGAGTAAGTTCCTTTAGGTACCCCCAGTTATCTACAGCAGGGTTATTGTCTTTTTTTGTGATAAACTTGAGTGCACACTGGTACTCACACATGGTCAGAACCACCCAGGCTGTAGGCAACAGTGCTAATCCCGAGTCTGAATGAAAAAAATAGGAGTACATTTCATAAAAAATAATCAGTTGTTTGAGATTGTTGCCCATTTTGTAGTAATACATTTTCTCCTTTCCATTAGTAGATGGTTGACTATGTACTCTATAAGCAGTATCACCATTCCAAGCAGTAAGCCTAACTATGGAACTCAGAAAACCTTATAAATTTGAACTAATTTGGAGGGAGGCCAGTATGAACTTTAATATAATTTCATTGATTTTGAATATAAATATTAATTTGAACTAACAGCTAATTAAATACTTATAGGTTGAAATCTTACTGGACTGCTTCAATGAATAGATAAGTTTATTAAGATACTTTAAAACCTGTTTTATTAGGCAAATAAAAATGTTTCCTACAATCCAGCTTACGCCCTCAATATACTTGCAAATCTCTCTGCAGGGTGTTTGAGAAAGTATACTTAATTCAACACTTTCAGAGAATTGCCAGAACGTTGACCTCATTAATCGCCAAATTCTCTTAGGTGTGAAAATTAGTCATACGTTAGTTGTGCATTCACTTGAGAACATCAAGATGTGAAGGGATTTTGTACTCTATTATCTGTATAACTTTTTCCCTAAAAGAAAATATCATTACATTTTAAATGATTACTATGAACAGTATATTATGGCCTCAATTTCCATCTTATCATTGTGAGTAATATTTGTCCCACTGATTATTGTGAGGGTTACATGCACATTATTTTGTTCATGTGCATATTACGTATATCTTGAAACTTTATGAAGTACTGTGTATATGCTAAGTATTGTTAATATTATATGAGACTAGAACATTTATTTTTATATTTTTAGTCCAAATTTCTTGAAAAGTACCCTCAGTTTCTCTTGTTCTCTCCTTCATTCTTGGATTAATGTTTTATACAATTTGAGTATGACTTTCTTTTCCTTATTTTTTTTTCTCTCCTCTCTTCACCTCTCCTCCCCTCCTCCCTCCCTCCCTCCCCCATTCCTTACTTCCTTTCTTCTTTTCTTCCTTC
>NW_011888807.1:14326867-14364546 GCF_000151845.1 Pteropus vampyrus
CTTCCTTCCTTCCTTCCTTCCTTTCTTCCTTCCTCTATGTCTCCATCTTCAAGATCTATGATAATAAACAAAAGTATTAATAGATTTGTCTTTCTAAAATAAGCATCTCTCAATATTCCCTGATAGTAGGCTATTATAGTATGATTATAGTATGAGTTTACCCCACTAAATTGTAAAACTGACCACCTTTCTCTTTCTCTCTCTCTCTCTCTCTCTCTGTCTCTCTCTCTTAGAATCTCCCATAAAGAAGTGAATTTCCTCCATCTCTGGAATCTGAGCTGGTCTTCTGACTTGCTTTAGCCAATAGAATGTAGTGGAAGTGATATTGAACCCATTCTGAGACTAGGACTCAACAGATCTTATATTCTTCTATGCTCCCTCGTAGAACTCTGTACCAAAATGTGAATAAGTCCTGACTAGCCTCCTGGATGATGAGAAACCATGTGGGGCAGAAATAAGTCCTCAAGACTAAGACCATTTTAAGCAATTTTGCACTGACAACACAGCTACCTATAGTGCATGAGAAAGTCCTGCCTAGTCAGAAAAAAACTCCCAATTCAGCGTATTCCAAATTGCTGATCCACAGAACCATAAATAATATAAAATGGTTATTGTTTTGAGTCACTGAGTTTTGTTGTTAGTAGTTGTGTGGAAGAAAGTAATTAATATAGTTACTAATGGTAGATTATACAGAACTGAGACATCAAAAGCTGAACTCATATAATCTCTCAGTCATTCTTGATCTTGTATTTTTTTTGGTTTCTCTTTCACACTACCAGTATTTCTTTTAATTTATCTCATTATAATTACACTGTTTTCATAAACACGTCTCTAACCTTTTTAAATTTGTATTTTTATTATTAGTTTCAAGTTACAGTACATTGGTTAGACATTTATATAGTTTATGAAATGATCCCCCTGATTGCTCTTTCTCACCTCTGAACACTTCTCTAATCTTTGAAGACCATTTTGAATTCTCTCCATGTGTTCAAAGAATTTAGAAAACTCTTTTGATTTAATGATATCTAGAATGAACATGCTCTCAATTAATGAGCAAGTCATTGATAAAGTATGAAAGAATCTTTCCCCAATTGATTTCATGCATTACATTATTTAATAAATACTATAACAGAAAAATACAATATTAAGAGAAATATAAATTTATGAAAAGGTATAAGGTTATCAATCTGAAAAAAAAGGTCATCAATTCTATTATCAGGTCAAATGTCTCAGAAGCTTTATAAAACTCACTCACATATACTAAAAGTATCCACATTTTAAAGTGAGATATCTATATGAAAAATGTTGAATATCTGGTTTTCTCATGCATACATAAAAACAGTAATAATTTTTTTTCTATTTTATACTACCAAGAAACAAACTTGCTATAAAACATGAAATAGAATAAAAGTATAGAACTTAAAAAGGCTGGATAGTTTAGGTTCAAATAAGTAGAATGGAAACATGTATACATGCGTGTACACACAAATATACAGCTTTGTACACATAAAATATACAGCTTGTATACACAAATTATATCTGCATACTTGCTTTTATTCATCTTATTGACTTATGTACAAAAAGACAGTAAACATGGGGAGACTGTGCATGTGTGGGGGCAGCGGGATGTGGGAAATTTTTGTACCTTCCCCTCAATTTTGCTGTAAATTTAAAACTGCTTTAAAAAACTAAAGTGTTAGTTTATAAAAGACAATAAAAGGATTTTTAATACTGGGGCAGACACACTGACAGTTACATATTAGATTGTCTATCTGATAATAATGATAGAGACTGTTGATGCTTTTTTCAATCATATAGTAAGTAATATCAGGTCAAGTAGCCACCAAAAATAATAATCAAGATTAATAAAGTAAAATAGAATTAGTAAAATAAAAATAAAATAGAGTAATGACTAGCTTACTTTGTTAAACTCTCTTTCATAATCCACCATCATTCAATATGAACATACTCAAAAAATTTTGCTGGACATCAAAGGAAGATCAATCTGAATTAACAATGGTGATTACATTGTTAATCTCGTTTTTAAAGAGATTATTTTCAAGTGCATGCATCAATTCAGAATGTGGCCAAATATATATTTTGGATCCTCTTTCAAAGATCGTTGTAAGTAATTATATTTTTTTCTTATTTGCTATTATTATAGTACAAAAGTAAACTTCAACTTTATACTTGTAATAATTACTTCTAATTCTAAATTGCCAAAAGCTTTACCAATATTAATATGTGGGATAGATTTGCCAGTAACATTTTTGAGTTCAAAAAATGGGACTCATTGACTAGCAGTAAGTTTTGTCGGTTTAGTTATGTTTTCATTATGCTGCACACTATAATACTTTGTTTAATTGCTGATAAACTGTGGAAATTTCTCACACATTTATGTGGTTTATGGAAGGGCAAGGGTGAAATATTAATAGAGGTTTCTCTAGGAAAACTGAAGATATAATTTCACAAGAGTGTAATCTCTCTAAGGGAAGATATCAAGTTACCTATTTCTTAGCACAGTATTTGTAGAGCCTCACACACTATCTGGCACATAATAAAGCCTTGATAAAGTTAGAATAAAGGATTCCTTACTAGCTCTCTTAAGTCAGTCATTAATAAGGCTTTAGATTAGTATTTTAGGGAAAGTTATAAGATAAATTTTTATTATTATTATAATCTTATTATCCTGTTTGTTCATTGCAATTATTTTAGAGTCAAACATTTACAAAAGGAAAGAAAAGGATGGCCAGTAAAAGCAGTTTCCATCTTACCCAAGACATTCAAAAAATTTAAAGTTTGTATTTGAGAACTCGAAATATGCTTTTCTATAGAAACAACATTAGAAATAATTAGGTTCCTGGACTAGAACACAAATTCTTATTTGATTATCAACATAGCTAAATTATATTATTAATGGAACAAATCTAAATTTCAAATTTGGAGAGTTGCAGAACACACACACACACACACACACACACACACACACACATACACACATATATATATATATTTTTTCTCTTTTATTCTTATGGGGTTGTCCAAAGGTAACATTTCATAATATATGTAATTGCCTTTTGGGCTCATTTATCATCTTTTTAAATTTTTTAAATTTTCTCTTACATTAGGGCCCCAAGAAGTCATCAAAGTGTGACATGTAACTTACTTTTCTTTTCTTATCCTGTTTAAATAGAGCAATTAGGAGGGAAACAAGCTAATTAAACCAATTCACACTGAGGTAAGAATGACTGAAAGCCTTTTAGCAAGATTCAAGATAGATATTTGTGTTTGTTTTTTAAAGGAGATCATTAACTAAACTGAAATTCAGTTGAAAGAATTTCAAACACAATTTCAAAATAATGTTAAAACAAAAAAATAAATAAAAAAAACAAGTAGTGTGAGTGAAGATTGTTTTGGGGCAGTTAGATGGAACAAACAAAGATTTATTTAGAATGATTTGTATGTGATTTGTGAGATTATTTCCTATAAACTGTCTTTGAGTATCACAAATTCTTTATTTCTTCGTTTTTTAAAACAGAATTGCTAACAGCTCCAAGTTGTTATTATTAATTCTCCTTAAATTTATTATTTAAAAATGATATTTCTCAATGAAATTACATTAGTGGCTCTTATTAGAAGATAGGTAGAACAAAAATTGGTTAATAGGGGAACAACTGTAAGTCAGAAGTTTTGAAATCAAGGAATGCTTTGATTTTTCTCAAATTGTTTTTCTGTAGCCAATATAATATTTTAGTTGTTTTTTTTTTTTTTGAATGATAATGATAGTAAAAAAATTTTTTTTCTCTTTAAGGACTGAGACTAGACCTAGAGGCTATATGATTTTTTATGACTCAGATGTTACTCCTTTCAGGGGAAGATAGAACAGTTCAATGACAGGGACATCAGGCTCTGTGTCTACAAACAGTATTTTCCATATTTTTAAGAAAAATGCCATGTATAAAATACCAAGATTTTATATAATTCTCTTTCATGAAAATAGTTTCCCCATGAAAATTTTCTAATGAAAAATTGGTCCAAGCACATTGTCTTCTCTCACCATGTATCTCAGAATGCATGATCTTTAATAATTCACTACTTTATTTTACCAGGGTGGTGTTAAGTCTTTTTCACTCATGTGTCTCAGTGATGGTGATGTGTAACTGTCACTGAAGAGAGTAGAGCTTTAAATTTGTCTACACATTATTTTTACTAAAGTTAAATGTAAAATATATTTACTCACATGTGGATGTAGACTGCTTCTTTAGAATGGTTGGTAGGACATGCAAGATTATTTGAAGACAATTATACTAGGAGTAAAAACACATTATTAACACTGGTCCCATGCCTTCTCTATCTTAGTATAGAATAAAGAATTCTGTGGCAGAGTAAACCTATTTCTAAAAATGTGTTTTGCTTACATCGTAGGATAGCAAATAACTTTTCTTGAAACAAGATCTATGTTCTGCATGGCATAAATTTCACACTCATAAAAAAAATAAGCATCAGTATTGAAGATCTGGAAGTTCTATTTGGTTATGGAAATTTATAAATTTATAAATTTATATAGTTTTCCATATGTACAGCAGAGTGAATATCTGATTAAAAGCTTTTCAAATAGCCCTGCTTTTGAGGATATATGTCCTCCAAGGTGGAGTCAATAGACTTACTGGAATGAAAAACACAAATTCAGAGCTTTTTGAACGCTGCCGTACGCTATTTTCTCTGATAGTTAAAGCTGCTTTACTCCTATTAATGATCTATTTACCTGGTTTCTTATTGCAAATCAATAAATATCAGCATATTTATGCTGTGAATATTAATATACTAAAAGCATTATGTTAATATAACATTAAGACTTTATCTATAGTTTCTATGGTTAGAAAAATTATTTGTATTTTCCTTAGTTTTGCCAATTTATTATCTTTTCAAAATCCCCCAAACTCAATAAATCTCATGGGAAAAAAAATTTTAAAAATCATTGTGAAAGCATGATTTATACAGATCTTTTGAACAGAGATTCTAGGTGATGGTGGCTGTAAAAAAATGAGCTACATTTCACTGTCATTGGTATTGATGACTTCAAACTGCACACAGAAAGTGAAAACTGGAAACCAATGCATACTGGGAGATGATACTGCATTCAGATTAATTACTTATATGATTTAGAATGTTGCAATACAGCATATTACACAATGGTTTGAATTAACTCTGAGCCATCATTTTCTATAGAGAAAAATAACTATGAGTTTCAATGACTCTTATTCAGTAATGTTAGAAGCATTGAGTAATATATTGAATATCATGGTTTAAAAAAATTGTCAGCATTGGTAGAGCTAGCATTTTAACATTGAACTAGCAACTTTAACATGTTAATATCCTAAATTGTTAGTTATGAAAAACTTTAGACAATAAATACTTTTGTTACTTCAAAAATTTTATGTTTTTATTATTATTAATGATTTTGCATATGCAGTCTTATGGCCATATGTCCTTGCTGGAAATATATGGGCAGAAAAGCTGCCCGGTTAAGTTGAAGAAAGAAAGCCTTCTGGCTAAGACTTTCAGAATAGTAATTTTAAGAGAGATGAAGAATAGAATAAATCAAGATGAACTCCATAGAGTTGGTAATAGATACCCTACACATCCTTATTAATGTTACATTTTATTTTACTTTTCAAATAAGAAGGGAGAGAATAAGGGAAATTAAAACAAAAATATTTTTCAGTAAGGCTCATAAAGTAAGTTACTGGGAAAAGAAACAAAAAATAGTTAGCATTCTGAAATCCATTAGATCTCAAAAGATAAAAAGTATAAATTTAAACCATTCATTAATTTAAATCCATAGGCTTAATGTTAATAATATGATTCAGGAGAAAGAATATTTTAGGTGTAAAAGAAACACAAGCATGTCCTGTTCGCTTATGCCCACGTGCTTCTGTATGTGTACACAAACACAAATAACACCATAAGAATTTTTTTTTATCTATGATTTTAGTTTCTTGAAATACTTTGTCCCAAAATTCCTGACAGATTTCTCTCCACAGTCTTATATCATTGTTCTAGTACCAAATGCTGTCTTATTGAAATATTGGGATTGTAGGAAGGTGAAAAATCAGAGCACATAGAAGTAAACATTCTATAAACAAAGAATAATTTAAAAATTAAAAATTTAAATTTTAAAATTGAAATTAAATTTTATTTTAATAGCATAACACTCATTTGTGCTATTACTTATTTTTAAAATATTCCAAAAAAATGACAAGTTAATAACAAATATTTTGACCCAAATGTTGTCTAAAATATGGATCAACTTTAAAACAAAATTACTACCAAACTACTTACTAACATGATAATGAGAAATAGAAATAGTATTTTTTTAGTTTTATATGTTTATATTCACTAGACCATAACAGAGTAGTAAGGAGGAGAATCAGCCTCTACAGATTCAAAGGCTACTATTTCATAGGTTTGTTTACATAAATTTTTAGTGCCTCAGTTTTTTAATCCATAAAATAGATATAATAATATGTCATGTAAGGGACTTAAACCATATAAAGTTTATATGTCAAATAAATGTTACCTATTATTTACCCTTTGAACTAACTTTCCTAATATTTTAGCAGTTACCATTAACTAACTCCCTTTTTTATTATTAAACTTCCAATTTTATCGCTAGTCAACGAAGGATGGAAAAGTATTGATACTCTGCTAGTGTTTATCTATCATGTTAATAAGGACTTTAGGGAGATATTAAATATGAAGAGACAGGGGCTCACATGTCTTCTATGACTTCTGAATTATGGCATAATATGTTATGCTAGATATATTAATTTTCTAAGTAGTACAGTGAGAACATTCGAAGTTTCTCATTGCAGTGGGTTTCAAGATGTACAGCATCAGGGAAAGAGTGAGGGTAACCATTTCTTTTCTAGACTAAGTCTATTGAAATATAGTGTCAGGTTCAGATTTGCTGATATCTATTCACTTCTATGTCTCCGAGCACAAACTACATTTCAGAAGAAAAGTTTGTTTAGGCTTTGTTGTCAGACAGAACAAAGAATCCAAAACATTCAAGTCTCAGTTCTACAGCTACCAAGAAAATTACTCCACTGAAAATAACAGGATATTGGAAGTAAAATCTATACCAGCAGAGTGAAGTGGAAAATACTTATCAAGATACTTCAAATAAAAAGAAAAGAGAGAAAAGAAGACGTAACAAAAGAAAGGAGGGATGGGAGGAGGGAAGGAAAAAGGGAAGACAGAAAGGGAGGAAGAAAAAATAAGAATATTCTCTTATTTTCTGACCTTGATCACTGCCCAAACTCCCACAACACAACTTAGGTAAATTATTGATAGAGTTCTGTGGAAAGTGCTTTTTAGCTTGACTTATTCATATAATTGCCTCAGTTCTCAATTTACTACTTCACTTTGGTGGTGGGGACTTGGCCAAAGAGGATTTTTGGCAACCATCCATTTCCCTACTGACCTCTTCCTAATCAGATTAACCACAATGGAAAGACTTGATTTAAAATATATTTTTATTTGGTCCTTGGTGAAACTGGGAAATACAGGCTTACAGACCTACCTTTAGATTTAGTATAAATGAGTACTTCGTATGATTATTTTAAAACTCTGCTTTTTTAACAGGAAATTAGATGAGCAATGCTATAATGATCATATCAATAAATAGGCTGCATGAATTTTAGTTTCTCTTGTAATTATCTTTCAACCAAGTGAAATGTATCCTGTGTACATGCATTTTAAAATAAGAAATGTATAATATTAAAAAATAAAAGCAAAAGCATGTATGCAGACAAATGATATTTATAGATTATTTTACTATTTCTTTGTTTCTAATTATATATTTTCTATGTATGGCAGATAGAAACCTTTTAAATACTAATAAATACACTTTTAATTCATTAGATGTTTGCCATGCAAAAAAATCTTGTAAACTAAATTATATGCATATTTGGGGGAACTTTAATTTCAACTATTCCCAAGAGGATACATATTTATGCAGAAATTAAACTGGTAATCAGCAGTGATATAAAAAATATAGAATTGATATATCATTTGGGGGGTGGTGTTTAGAAGAGAAGAATTTAGAATTACTGATTTGAACATAAAATATAACTGGCTTTTTAAGAAAGTGGAAGATCAAACTAATTTTTTAAAAAGTGCATGAGTTTTTGGTGGCATAAAACCCTTGCAACATTGCAGTAAAATATATTAATACAAAGATTTTGCTTTATCTCTTGCGACTACTTTTCCCCAAAGAGAAATAAAGCCAAATAAATACTACTAGAAGGCAGGAATTCAGCTATAAACCTTTATGAAGATTTCAATCAAAGGGACCTCACATCTAGACTATAGCACTGAGAAAAAAAAATAACGTTGTGGCCTAGGCTCCCCCCAACCCCTTATCCACAGCAGTGAGAAACTTAAACTAAATGAATAGTGCAAATAGGTTTGTAAAAGCATGTTCTTTGTAAATGGTCAAGATCTCTAGAGGGCAGTATATTAAATTGCAGATATTATCCAGCTAAACCCCTAATCATAAAAGCATGAAATTAGTAATTGACTCAATTTGCCTCATTTATTTGTAGCTCAGGTCTCTGCTTGAATTAATATTGCCCAATGGAATTTCAAATGGTGGTGACATGCTGTATCATGACAGAGATTAGCGCTTGCTTTTATTAGTGTACTTCAAACATCCCACATCCACCAATTAGTTTAGCTCTAATCTAACATGCATGCTTTGGGCACTTTTATTATCAATGAGATGTGACATCAATTTTTTTTTTAACACTGTGTTCATTTTAGGCAGCGTGGGATTCATTTTGCCTTAATTTGCCATGGTCTTTTCAGTTGCTTGTTGCATCTTGATTCAGCTAGGGGTTTACTTATATTCCCTGTTGCTTTCAATAATATATATAAATTAAAGATGAAGTTTAATTATCCATACAAGCATAATATAAAAATTGCTAATAACATACTGAGTTTCATACTATAGTAAAACAGCATAACCAAGTATAATTATAAACTATTTAATACTGTATTTTTTCTAGTGATGATGATTAATATTTTCAGTATTATGTAAATAGGGTTTCTTTTTAAAAGAATTACTAATATTATGTTATTTCAGCAATTAAAAATCATTTATTTTTTATCTCTCAGAACAAAGAAATTTACCTTACAGAATATTAGCACTTTCTTAATATTTTATATTTTTAATTTTTTTAAATTACATTTG
This sequence comes from Pteropus vampyrus, assembly GCF_000151845.1. Taxonomy (NCBI): domain Eukaryota; kingdom Metazoa; phylum Chordata; class Mammalia; order Chiroptera; family Pteropodidae; genus Pteropus; species Pteropus vampyrus. The sequence continues at coordinate 14,336,124 of NW_011888807.1, forward strand.
GCATACAATATTATATTAGTTTCAGGTATACAACATAGTGATTAGACACTTATATTATTTACAAAGTGATCACACCAATAAATCTAGTTACCCATATGACACCATACATCGTTATTACGCTATTATTGACTATATTCCTTATGCTATATTTACATGACTATGACCATTTTGAAACTACCAATTTGTGCTTCTTAATCCCTTCCCCACAACCCCCCTCCCATCTGGAAATCAGCAAAATGTTCTCTGTATCTATAAGTTTGTTTCTGATTTTTTTTCCTTCAGAATCTTCATGTAAGTGAAATCATATGGAATTTGTCTTTCTCTGTCTTACTTACTCCACTCAGCACAATATCCTCTAGGTCTATCCATGTCGTTGCAGAGGGCAAGCTTTCCTTCATCCTTATGGCTGAGTAATAGTCCATTGTATATCTGTACCACCTCTTCTTTATCTGTTCATCTACTGATGGACACCCGCAATGCCTCCGTATCTCAACTATTGTAAATAATGCTACAATGAATCTTTGGATTGACAAGTCCCTTCGAAGTAGTGTTTGGGTTTCTTCAGATAGTAGAATGACTGGGTCCTTCTTTGTCTCTTGTTATAGCCTTTGTTTTAAAGTCTATTTCGCCTGATATAAGTATTGCTACCCTAGCTTTTTTGTTAGTTTCATTTTCATAAAACATCTTTTTCTATCCCTTTACTTTCAGTTTGTGTTTATCTTTCAATCTGAAGTAAGGCTCTTGTAGGCAGCATATATAAGGGTCTTGTTGTCTTACTCATTCAGCCATCCTATGCCTTTTCATTGTAGCATTTAATCCATTTACGTTTAAAGTAATTGTTGCTAGGTATGTAGTTCTTGCCATTTTATCATTCGTATTTTTTTATCTTTTCTTGTTTTTAGACAAGTCCCTTTAACAATTCTTGTAATACTATTGGGTGGTGATGAACTCCTTTAGCTTTTTTATATGTTCTTCAATTCTAAAAGATAGCTTTGCCGGATAGAGTAGTCTTGGTGTAGGTCCTCTTTTTCATCGCTTTGAATAATTCCCGCCAGTCCCTTCTGGCCTGCGAAGTTTCTGTTGTGAAATCAACTGACGGTCTTATGGGAGCTCCCCCGTGGGTAATTAGCTGCCTTTCTCTTACTGCTTTTAAGATTCTCTCTTTGTCTTCAAACTTTGCATCTTAATTATGGTGTGTCTTGGTGTGGGCCTCTTTGGAACTTATCTTGTTTGGAACTCTCTGTGCCTTCTGGGCTAGTATGTCTATTCACTCTGCCATGTTAGGAAAGTCTTTCTTCCTTATTTCATGAAATAGGTATTCAATTTTTGCTCTCTCTCTTCCTCTTCCGGTATCCCTATGATGCGAATGTTGGTATGGTTGTCCCAGAGACCATTTAAACTATCCTCCTTCTTTTATTTTGGATTTCTTTTTCTTGTTGCTCTTTTGATTGGGAGGTTTCTGCTTCCTTATCTTCTAAATCACTGATTCGATCCTCTGCTTCATCTAATCTACGGTTGATTCCTCTTAAGGTATTCTTCATTTCAGTTATTGTATTCTTCATTTCTGACTGTTTTTTATGTTTTCTATCTCCATTTTTGCTTTCTATCTCTTTTGTTAGAGTTCTCACTGAGTTCATCTACTCTTCCCCTAAGTTCACAGAGCATCCTTATAGCCAGTGTTTTGAACTCTGCCACTGGTAGATTGTTCGTTCCATTTTGTTTAGTTCTTTTCCTGGAGTTTTATTCTTTTCTTTTATTTGGGATGTGTTTCTTTGTCCCCCCATTTTGGCTGCCTCCCTGTGTTTGTTTATATGTATTAGGCAGGGATGCTGTCTCCCTGTCTTAGTAGAGTGGCCTTATGTAATAGCTTTCCTCTGGGACCCAGTGGTGCAGCCTCTCTGGACACCTTATCTCGATGCTTTAGGTGTGCCTGTTGTATGGGTTGCATGATTTCTCCTGCTATAGTTGAGCCTTGGTTGCTATTTACATGTCAATGAGACGGATTTACTCTTGAGTTGATTTGTTTGAGGACTGGCCATTGACTTCAGTGGAGGACCTATTGTGTAGGGGCTGACTCCAAGGAGCAGGATTTGCTTTAGTAGGGCTCTGTTGCCTTCCCAATCTGCCCTTTGGGTGTGTCAATTTTGGATGCGGTCCTGGGTGGTACTCTGGCTCAGACCCAAGCCAGTCACTGTGTGTGCAGGCCAGTGCCTCCTGGGAGGGGCCCACTGTAGACCAAGTTCATTTGCATCCCCTACTCCGCTAGGGCCCACCTTGAATGAGCCACCAAGCAATCTACAGATGGCCACCACCCACACTTGGCTTGGATGTGCCTCAATATGCCAAGTTGTGAACAGAGGCAGATTGCTGCTAGTACTGGTCTTTAGGTTGCTCATCAAGATGTACAGGACATGCTGAGGCAAGATGGTGCTCGTTTAGGTTTTGTGAACCTTTTGAACATTTTAGGAAAATCTTCAGCACAAGCCAGGACAGGCCATTTGTATGGAAAGTCAACTGGAAGTGGCTTGGGTGGACTCGCGATATGGATGGAGTCAGGTCTCAGGGAATCATCGGGGCAAGGTTAACAGTATTAGCTAGGTTGATGGAGACTCAGATATACCGGCTGCCTCCATCTGCATGCTGGATCTGGGAGGGTTCAACAAAAGAATAGTGGCCTCTGCCAGCACTTCTGCCTGAGAGAAAGCTACCCTTCAGCCCTCACCTTGAAGCCTGACAATTCAATTCCTCCATGTATGTCTCTGGAGCCTTTGGAGCTGCTGGAGCTTAGAGAGGGTTTTTCAATAGATAAGTTCTTACACTGGTCCTTTAAAAGGAACACCTGGGACTCCCACAGCCCTCCATTTCACTCAGCCACAATCTCTACTCATTTTCACATCCAGATTTTGTGGCTACTCTTCCCGGAACTAGAACCCTGGGTTGGGGAGTCTGCTGTGGGGCTAGAACCACTTGCCTCTCTGGGGAACCTCCACAGCCTAGATGTCCCTCCCAATATTTAACCACCACACATGGCTGTGGGATTAGCCCTTTTTACTTCTCTATCGCTCCTACTAGTTTTGAAGTAGCTTCTTCTGTATGTCCTCAGTTGTAGGACTTTTGTTCAGCTAGACTTCAGCCAATTTTCAATGATGGTTGTTCTGTAGTTTAGTTGTAATTTTGATGTGGTTGTGAGAGAAAGCAAGCACAGAGTTTTCCTACTTCGCCATCTTTATCAGTAAATAAGCCAGTTTTCTTAACATTTAAAAAAGAAAATTAATGTTTCCAAACTGTACCTTCAAAACTCTTTTTATAGTCATACATAAGTTAAATATGTATATTAATTATACAAATGAAGGCATGATTTAACTGGATATGGACATAACTAGAACTCAAATATGATAGATTAATGATTATGAAATAGACATTTCTAAAATGATCAGGTAAGAAGTGGGAATATAAGAGTCTCATCTGCCACTGAATTTACCCTCTATCTAAGCTAAATTAACACTCTATCAGGGCTAAAGTATGCTATTATTTCATGGTGCTTTGGTGAGAAATTCATAGAGACTATACTGGTAATGTGTCATAAATATCTAAACTAAAGACTCACTTCATTTAATCAGAAAGAAAAGGTTAGAAATTTTAAAAAGTGATTAGTCAATGTGACAGATGAAATTCAGAACAGATATTTTCCAGAGAGATGAAACATGGAATTATATTAAGGTAGAGAACTATATACATGTTATTTTAGAGGTTATACTCCAATATCCCATGATGTTGTCACCATTATTTTATAATAATATGAAATATTTTTTCAGATTGATTAACATTTTCACATAAGCACTCAGTTATACATTCTCATTAACATAATTTTTGTTTGTTAGATTGTTTTATTCATGTATTGAGAATTGTGGAACTTTAGATCATATGAAAATGGTACTACAATGATTGGTATTTAGTATTTTCTACTTGATCTTTAGATTGTGTTTTTAGTATGTCCAATGAAAATATTACACAGAATGGATGATAAGCAAGTTCACATGTGACATGAATGGTGACATTTCTTATAACAATTAATAACCTTGTCTATACAACAGCAGACTCCTCCAGCTTGCCACTGGCCACAAACTGGCTAGTAATGGCTGTGTATATTAATTTCCATTGAGTCACATGTGCTTCACTACCTTGCAAGCTGTTTAAATGAATGATTTGTCTGAGAATAAGAAGGAATATTTAGAAAAGTTAATATATGAAAATAAACCAAAACATTTTTATTTTGTTTTATAAATCCCATTGCTAAAAGGAATTTCATATCAGGCAATATAAAATATGTGAACATCATGTTGAACCTGAGTGAAAAGTTATTAGTGACTTCACCTTATGGTATTGTTAAAAATCAAAGTATAATAAATAATTAAATTAGAATATAAATTCAGTGTTCACTTTAATAATATATGATTCACTTTTTCCACTGAACATTTGTTACTGAATAACACATTTTTTCCCCAGATTCTGCTTTATATTTTGATAGCTTCATTTGCTAATCATGCTGGAAATGACATCTCTATGTAAATGCTTTGAAACCGAAGCCAAATTTGAAACTGAAGCCAAATACTAGAAGAGGGAATAAGCAGTGCATGAATTAATAAGGGTTAAACTCTTCCAGTTAGTCTCATATGAAGGAACCCTGTGTAGTTCAACAATTTTAGCAGCTCACTATATAGATATTAAGTTTCCCGCCAGTTTCATGTTCACTGTCCATTATGGATTGCATTATAGCAACGTTTTAAATGAAAACTTTATAGAGAGGAAAGTGATTCAATAAGGTGTACTTGTCAACATTTGTTATGATTTTTAAAAATTTTAATCTTGTGGAAGGGTAGATGGTCAAAGTTTTTATAACATCTAAAAAGGTTATTTAATTGTGGAGAATTAGGGTATTTTTCATTGTATGTAGATGTAAATAAGAAAATTATTTTATGGAAAGATATGCTAATGCAAAGAAAAAGTTATAATGAACTTTACAGTATTCTTTGAGAGTATTTAAAAATGAGAATAGTGCTCATTAGAAGAAAGCTTTGATTTGCTGAAGAAGTTGACAACTAATCATATATATTCTTTTAATTCATTATTAAACTTCTAATAAAGGGAAAGTTGTGACTAGATTTTGGCTAAACATTTGATGATATCTCCTGCATTGCTGAATACTGCAGTTAAATTAATTCCTGTTTAGTTTTGATGTAAAGCACTTGACAGTTACATAGAACTAGCATCAAATTCAGTATCTTTCTAATGATAATACTTCGTAAAGTAGGAAAATAATATGTAGATTTTGGATAATAATATATTCACATCAGAGAATAAATATACGTGAATAATGAATATGTTTAACATAGACTAATTTACATTTCAAAGTTTTCTTAGCAGATTCCATTTAATTATGAACCTGAAAGTTTGAATTATATATAACCCTAAAAATATTCTTGGTGATTCATATGGCTAGTTTTTAAACTATGTTAAAAATTAATGATACTAGTGAAGTGATTAAAAAATGAAATCTAAATAAATCAGGTAATCTAGCTCAGATAGAGTAAATGTTCAAGATTCTGATTCAGGTTTTCATTTCACATTTTTGTTTAATAACACACCATTGAGATATATTAATTGTTAATTTATACATCAGTCTTCTGATCAGTCACAGAATGAAAATACTCATCTTATGTTAAACAAAGCATTCTTTTCTATATTTTCCTGTCAAAATATATACTGACATCTTTTTTTATTTAGAAGAAAGAATATCAAGAATGCTCTTAATAACTTGAGATCTATAAGAATGTATTTGAATGTCTTTTAACAATGAATAAATACTATGAATTCTTATAAATTGCTCAATTTAGCTCTCTATTGCCAGGTGGAAACTATATTTTGATTTGCTCACAAAATCAAAATAAATAACCAGAAAAATCAATACTTGGATTTAAAAAAAAGAAAGCAAAAGTAAAGAGGATATTTTCAAGGTTCTGAAAAAAATGAGTTGTGTGTGTCTCAGAAAAATAAAATAGGTAATCAGATTAGATTAGATTTTAGAAGAGAAACTGCTGCCTTCCTTATAATTAATAGTGAAAATAAAGTATGTTATCACACTGCTGAAGTTCCACATACAAATACACCAAATGTGCACTCATGGTTTTTCAAGAAAATTGCCCAAGCTAAGTCTTTGAAGGATATTTCAGAGTTCTAAGAGCTCTGTTCACTTTATTTTGTTTTTATTTTTTCACTATGCTGGGGAAGGGAACAACTTCCTCCAATTACTTATCTTATGTATGCAAACACAAACACACACACACACACACACATACACATTTTAAGGTCTTTGTTTCCCTATTCATATTGTATTATCTCCCTGATATTCTCTTTTATTTAATGAAAACTCATTGCATAACAATATGAAGAGTTTCCTGAAAACAAGGCTTTTCATAAGGTCAAGGACTAAACAGGACTCAATTATAGTTATGAACAAATAAAGGAATCCCTGCTCCAAAACCTAACGTGGAGACTCAGTAGAAAATTTGTGTCTGCTGAATCGTTCCCTGAGGTTATAAAGGAAGTAGCTTTGAAATATTTAGAGGTGATACCAGAAGGACATACATCTGGTCTCATACTCTAAGAAGTAATTTACTTTGATTCATGACAAGATGGTTAAGTTCAAGAAAGATAATATATAAAACTCTGCAAGTGGAGGGATGTTTTTCCATTGCCATATCCTGGCTGCGTTTTGACTTTCAAAGTTGTTTTATGTGATATATACTGAGCTTGATCTCAAAGGCTTTCCTTGACCATTGGTGGCTAAATCACATTGAGCCTATGTAAGTAGAAACAGCACTCTCTTTCTGCTTAGCATACTGAAGTCATGTTGTCTTTCTAAATTTATAAAAATAGTCTAACATTGTAACTTAGAAAGCATCTGCTACTGAATGATGTTAAGGGTATTCTAGATAGAAGGAAGCTGGAAGATGAACTTTCTGGCTTCCCTCTTTATGCTAGGGGATTCAAAGTAGAGAACCACAGATTATATTACTGTGATAGCATAAACAACAACAACAACAACAAAAATGGTTTGTATGAGTGGGAAATAAAATGCCTGTTTTCCCAATATTTAAACAACTTGAATTAGGCATTTTTAGTTGATTTAATAGTCATTAATGTGATTTTTTTTTTCTGCTATGACTTTGAGACAAAATTTATATATCATAAAATTTACCCGTCTGAAGTATACAATGCAATGTCTTTTTAGTATATTAAGAGATGTGTGAAAATCACCCTAATTTTATATCATTTTTATCACATCAGAAAGGAAGACCCCACACTCCCACACCCAATCCACTCTTCCTCCTCAGCCTTAGGCAGCCACTAATCTATTTTCTCAACATATACAGAAATGCCTATCCTAAAACATTTCATATAAATGGATTCATATAATCTGTTATCCTTAGCATAATTTTCCCAAAGTCATCCAGGCTGTAGCACATATCTGTGTTTCATTTCTTTTGATTGCCTAGTAATATTTTTTTTTGCATATATAACATATTTTGTTTGTCTATTTGACAATTAATGGAGATTTGGGTTGTTTCCACATTTTGCCTATTATGAATAATGCTGCTATTAACATTTATGTATAAAGTAGAATTTCTGGGTCAAATGATAACTCTATGTTTAATTTCTTGAAGAAATACCTGACTGACTTCCAAAATGGCTGTGCCATTTTACATGTCTACAAGCAGTGTATGAGGTTCCCAATGTCTTCACATTCTCAACAACACTCGTTATCATATCCATCCTAGTAGTTGTAAAATAGTATCTCATATTTTTTCCTATAATTCTCTGATTGCTAGGATGTTGAACATCTTTTCATGTGCTTTTTCGTCATTTGTATGTATTCTTTGAAGAAATATCTATTTCGATTGTCTGCTCATTTTATAATTGGATGATTTGACTTTTTATTAATAATTTATAATCCTTTTATTCTTTGATATTCTAGATATGTCTCTTATCAGATTTATAATTTGCATATTTTTCTCCAATCCTGAGGGTTGTTTCTCATTTTCTTGATAATGTACTTTGAAGTACAAAAGTTTTTAATTTTGATAAAATTTAATTTATCTATTTTTATTGTTGCTTTTGGGTTTGATGTTATATCTAAGAAATTATCACCAATTACAAGATTATTAAAATTTACCCCTATATTTTCTTCTAAGTTTATAGGTTTTATGTTTAAGTCTTTGATCCATTTTGAGTTAGTTTTCGTCTATGTTATCAAATATTCAAATTTATTCTTTTGAGTGTAGATATCTACTTGTTCTAGCATTAAAAAGTGATTATTTTCAAAGTAAGTAATATTATATCATTACTGAAAATCAGTTGATGGTAGATGTGAAGGTTCCTCTGTACTCTCATATATGTTTCATTGACCTCTATGATTATCCTTATGCCAGTACTATATTGTCTCTATTTTTTTGCTATTATTTTCATCACTTTTTTCTAGCTTTATTGAGAAATAATTAACACATAATGTTGTTTAAGTTTAAGGTGTATAACATGCTAATTTGATACATATATATTGCTAAAGGATTTCCACAATAAGGTTAGTTAATGCATCTTTCACCTCATATAGTTATAACTTTTTCATGGTGAGAACTTTTAAAATCTTCTCTCTTAACAACTTTCAAGTATATAATATAGTATTGCTGACTATAGTCACCATGCTGAATATTAGATCCCCAGATCTTATCTCCTAACTGGGAATCTATATACTTTCACCAACATTTTCTCATTTCCCCACTCCCCTAGTTCTTGGTAACTACCATTCTACTTATTCTATGAGTTTGACTTTTATAGATTCTACATATACATGAAAGCATTCAGCATTTGTCTTTCCCTGTCTGACTTATTTTACTTTAGTATAATGCCTTCAAAGTCCATCTTTGTTGTTATAAATGACAGCATTTTTTTTCTTTCTCATGGCTGAATAATATTGTTAACAAATATAACATATTTTCTCTTTTTTTCTAGATTTTTTGAGATATAATTGACATGTAACTTATGTTTAAGGTTTAGAATTTGATTTGATACACATATACCACATTTTTTTATTCATTCATTTATCAGAAAACACTTAGATTGTTTCCATGTCTTGGCCATTGTGAATAATACTACAATGATGATGAGGGTATAGATATCACTTGAAGAGTGTGATTTTGTTTCCTCCAGATATATGATCAGAAGTGAGATTGCTAAATCATATGGTAGCTCAATTTTATATTTTTGAGGAACCTTCATATTGTTTTCCATATGACTGTACCAATTTACATTCTTACCAACAGTGCACTAGGATTTCCTTTTCTGCACATTCTCACATTTATTATCTCTTATCTTTTTGACAATAGCAATTCTAACATGCATGGGATGGTATCTCATTGTAGTTTTGATTTACATTCACATCATGATTATTGATGTTGAGCACTTTTTCATATACCTAGCTATATATGCCTTCTTTGGAAAAACATCTCTATAGTACTCTGACCATTTTCTAATCTGATTATATGTTTTTACGGCTATTGAGTTTTATGAGTTTCTAATATATTTTGGATATTAAACCCTTATATGATACATTATTTGAAATATTTTCCCCATTTTATTGATCCCACTTCATTCTGTTGATTGTTCTTTTTCTCATGCAGAAGTACAGTATCTTGATTAGTGTAGCTTTGTTTTAAGTTTTATAATTGGCAAGTAAGTCGACCAGGTTTGTTCTTGTTTTTCCCAAGAATATGATGGCTATTCTGGGTCCCTTGAATTTCCACATGAATTTTGAAGATCGACTTGTCAATATTTGCTGAAGTACAGTTTTATAACATAAAGATATATTGTGAAAAAAATAAACTGCGAAGGAGGGATTATATTCTGTTAATTTATAACTATTTTGTGATTGCATAAGAATACTCTTAAATATAATTTTTAGATATGACTTCTATGCAAGATTAAAATATATTAGAAATTATACTAAAAATGACATTTAAAGTAGGGGCATCAGTGAATGAATCTGTATTTTGTTCTATTTCACAATATATGTCCATTAGAATTCTTCTTATTTAATTGAATTAAAAATTTATACCTAAGCAACAAAATATTCAGATTCAATAACTAAGTAATTAAAGGAAACAGTATTGCTATTTATCTCAACTCCATGTTTAATTATGAAATGAACATATTTAATATTTAGAAGAGAGAATAAGAATCATTACGTCAACAATTTACAAATTTTATCAAGGATTTGAAGGCATATGCTGCCTTTTTATAGACATGATTTAGTAAATACATTTATGTAAACCAAATAAATATAAGTATAAAGTAAATTCAAAGGATAAATTATGCATATTAATAAAATTTAATCATGAATTCAATTGATAATGTCCATATTGATTTATTTGATGTATTTTTCATCAAAATATTAGAGTCTGATTTTATGTGAGAAAAAATATCCAAAGTACCTACATGGACAAGAATACTGATGGGTTAAATAGACAGATCTTACTTAAAGATTCTTTTAAAAATATATTTATTGAGCACACATATGTAGTAGACAATAAAGTGACTTCACATTAGTGATCACATTTAATTCTCTCTATCCAGATAATAATAGTATGTCCTCCATTTTTTTTAAATTAAGAAACTTAGTTCTATAAGTTTAAGTGACTTGACTAAAATCAGCTAAATAACTGATATAGTGGAGATTCATACTCAGGTTATAAGACTCCAAATCTGGTTTTCTTCACACTTATCTTATCTTCAAATTCCTTTCTTTTTACTTGAACTACTAAACTTGAATTTACACAACCTATTTTGGCTTATTGTAGCTCAGCTTTTTTTCTAAGACTTGGTATAACAAGACACCACACCATTACACAGAGTGTTTAAGAGAGGTTAGAAAAAATACAAAAGAAGCAAAATCAGATCTATGACCTATGCTAAGCCTACAGTCTTCTAAGGACTCAATCACAAAGATATCCATAATGTTAGACTCATGAATGTGGTTTGGCTCCAAGGAAAATAGAAGCTTTACCATAATCTAAAGAGGGTTTGAAACTTTTGCTTTTATGTAATCATTCTGCTACATAAAGTTTGAAAAACACATGGAAATGTGGGAAGGACACTACCTAAAAGTAACAATGACATTCATAAAGTATAAAAAAGAAGATAAAATTCTAACTCATAAAATAGATTATATTGGGGTCAAGGTAAAACAGGAGTAATAAAAAAAAATGAGATAGCGGACTAATGGAATAATAGTGTGAAGAAATGAAAAAGATCAATAATTAGGAAGACTATTTTACACTAGTATAATTTAATATAAAATGCATTTAACATAATTACATATGTTCTTTCATTTCTAATTTTTAAATTTCAAACAAAATATATATGTATTGAAAGCAATTTATAATAACAAAATCTAAATATATGTGTATAATTTACCTCTAAATTAAAATAATGTATTTGGAATTATTAATCAATATTGAGTAGATGTGAGTTAAATAGTAATATAATTATTAATCAACATAGAATGATAATAGTAGTCCTAGTTTATACTGAAACATAACTTTCTACTGTCTTGATTTATTTTTATCTTTTATTCAAGTTCAATCTCTTGCATATAGCCTAGTATACCAAATTTATTGAACTCTATTTTCAATTTTAATCTTTTAATTAATAGTCATAATTCATCTGAATTTTATTAAACATTGAAAATTACCTAAAATATATATGTTATACTGAATGACTGTAAAATATCTGTTTAAAAAAATGTTGGTTAGGAAAATTGTAAAATTAGTGTAATCTATATTTGCATAGAAATTGAAGCAGTTCATTTCTCTCTAGAAGGACATAATCAATTTTATAACTATTGCTAATGATAGCTAATGTACTTTGTACATTTTTCCATTGCATATCCACCTTTAACTCAATAGTTGGGTTATAACTTAAGCAACAGTAAAGGAACAGAGTAGAACTCTTAACTACTTATAGTTTCAACAATAATATATATAATGCTGGTATTTCTTGAGGATTAATGATTAACTGGAAGAGCCTGTGGTCCTAAGGCCATTAACTCCACGTGGTAATAACTTTTCCTAGAAGAATCTTACTACAGTACATTTGTAACAATTAGTTCTTACCTCTTAATACATTTTTTAGACAGGACTCTTTAATCCTTTTATTTTTTGAAGGTGCTCTTTTATTACCACTGACTATGAAACAAATACCAATGTCTTTATGATAGGCATTTGAAGCAGATTCAGATTATAATATTTTATTTTATATATATATTTTTGTATTGTTTTTTTTCTAATAGCACTGCTACAGTAAGGATGTATCTTCATTAATCTAAAATTTCCAAGTAATTTAAAGTCAAAATATCTATTTAAATGTTTTACTGTATAGTGTGTATGGGCAAATAATAAAAATTATAAAATTCCAAGTTGCAAAATATAGAGTAATTATCGTCAAGGCTATTTCCTATAGAATGAACTTCTGAGGAGTTGCCACTGCATTAAAGATCTATGTTACTTTCAAGGTGCAGGTCAAATTCATGGTCAACTTCTGGTTTCTTGCATTATGTGATATATATAAACCATGATTTCTACAAAAAAAAAAAATAGTTATTTAATAACAGAAAACAGTGTCTTACTATCCTATAACTCATTGTCATAATGCCCCAGAAAGTATCAAGTTTCTGGCTTCCAGTCAAGGTTCTGGAGTAAGAAAATGCTTTGCTTGTCTCTTCTCACAACCACATAAAAATTACAACTAAGCTACGGAACAGCCATAATTGCAAGTCACCTAAAGTCTATCTGAAAGAAATTTTAAAACTGGTGACACACAGAAGCCACCTTGAGACTGGTGGGAGCTGGCTGATTCCATACTTGGATGAGATAATTGAGAATCTGGAGGAATATCTAGGTGGTGGAAGTACCCCTGGAGAAATGAGGAGTCTTGGGCCCACGTCAGGCTTCCTAAGCCAAGGTTCCAGTGCCAGAAAAAGAAGTCTCTGCAACTTCTGACTGTGAAAACTAGTAGCAATTGTGGCTGAATGAGACGGAGGGCTGTAGAAGTTGCAGAGATGTCTCTTACAGGACTCACATGTGAATTTACTCATTGATGAACTCACTCACTCTGAGCTCCAGCACTGGGGCAGCAGCTTGAAAGGCACCACAGACAGAAGTTGAGTTATTTGGCTTCAGGGTCAGGGCTGGAAGGGCAGCTTTCTCCCAGAAAGAAGTGCTGGAAAAGGACATTGTTCCTTTGTTGAGCCCTAACCCCACGAGGCATGAAGACACAGGTGATCACCATATCTAAGTCTTTATCAACCTGGCTAACACTTTTAGCCCCACCCTGTGATTCCCTGACCCCTTGCCACCCAACATGAAAGTCCAATCAAGCCACTTCTAGCAAATTTTCCATACAAATGGTCTGTCTTGGCTCATGCCGCAGACTTTCCTAAAATCTCTAAAGGTTCACAAAACCAAAATAGCAGCATCTGGTTTGGCATGCTCCATAACTTTTGCTGATTGCCTTAAGCCTAGAACTCTGTTCACAATTTGGCCTCTAGAGGTACAGAGAAGCACAGTGTAGATGGCAGCCATCTGCAGATTGTTTGGTGGCTCATGTCAGGTGGCCTTTGGCAGGCTGCAGCTGAACTTGGCCTATAGTAGGGCCCCTCCCATGAGGCACCACCGGGCTGCACATACAGTGGCCAGCTTGTGTTTAAGCCAGTACACCACCTGGGACCACACCCAAGGACAACACACCCAAGTCAGACTGGGAAGACACAACAGCTCCCTCGCTGTAATCGACAGCCAGATGTTACAATGAAACAGCCCAAGGTCAATCCCTCCACAGATGTGTAAACAACAACCAAGGCTCAACTATAGCAGGAGAAATCATGCAACCCATACAACAGGCACACCTAGAGCATCGAGATAAGGTGTCCAGAGAGGCTGCACCACTGGGTCCCAGAGGAAAGCTATTACATAAGGCCACTCTACTAAGACAGGGAGACAGCATCCCTGCCTAATACATATAAACAAACACAGGGAGGCAGCCAAAATGGGGGGACAAAGAAACACATCCCAAATAAAAGAAAAGAATAAAACTCCAGGAAAAGAACTAAACAAAATGGAACGAACAATCTACCAGTGGCAGAGTTCAAAACACTGGCTATAAGGATGCTCTGTGAACTTAGGGGAAGAGTAGATGAACTCAGTGAGAACTCTAACAAAAGAGATAGAAAGCAAAAATGGAGATAGAAAACATAAAAAACAGTCAGAAATGAAGAATACAATAACTGAAATGAAGAATACCTTAAGAGGAATCAACCGTAGATTAGATGAAGCAGAGGATCGAATCAGTGATTTAGAAGATAAGGAAGCAGAAACCTCCCAATCAAAAGAGCAACAAGAAAAAGAAATCCAAAATAAAAGAAGGAGGATAGTTTAAATGGTCTCTGGGACAACCATACCAACATTCGCATCATAGGGATACCGGAAGAGGAAGAGAGAGAGCAAAAATTGAATACCTATTTCATGAAATAAGGAAGAAAGACTTTCCTAACATGGCAGAGTGAATAGACATACTAGCCCAGAAGGCACAGAGAGTTCCAAACAAGATAAGTTCCAAAGAGGCCCACACCAAGACACACCATAATTAAGATGCAAAGTTTGAAGACAAAGAGAGAATCTTAAAAGCAGTAAGAGAAAGGCAGCTAATTACCCACGGGGGAGCTCCCATAAGACCGTCAGTTGATTTCACAACAGAAACTTCGCAGGCCAGAAGGGACTGGCGGGAATTATTCAAAGCGATGAAAAAGAGGACCTACACCAAGACTACTCTATCCGGCAAAGCTATCTTTTAGAATTGAAGAACATATAAAAAAGCTAAAGGAGTTCATCACCACCCAATAGTATTACAAGAATTGTTAAAGGGACTTGTCTAAAAACAAGAAAAGATAAAAAAATACGAATGATAAAATGGCAAGAACTACATACCTAGCAACAATTACTTTAAACGTAAATGGATTAAATGCTACAATGAAAAGGCATAGGATGGCTGAATGAGTAAGACAACAAGACCCTTATATATGCTGCCTACAAGAGCCTTACTTCAGATTGAAAGATAAACACAAACTGAAAGTAAAGGGATAGAAAAAGATGTTTTATGAAAATGAAACTAACAAAAAAGCTAGGGTAGCAATACTTATATCAGGCGAAATAGACTTTAAAACAAAGGCTATAACAAGAGACAAAGAAGGACCCAGTCATTCTACTATCTGAAGAAACCCAAACACTACTTCGAAGGGACTTGTCAATCCAAAGATTCATTGTAGCATTATTTACAATAGTTGAGATACGGAGGCATTGCGGGTGTCCATCAGTAGATGAACAGATAAAGAAGAGGTGGTACAGATATACAATGGACTATTACTCAGCCATAAGGATGAAGGAAAGCTTGCCCTCTGCAATGACATGGATAGACCTAGAGGATATTGTGCTGAGTGGAGTAAGTAAGACAGAGAAAGACAAATTCCATATGATTTCACTTACATGAAGATTCTGAAGGAAAAAAAATCAGAAACAAACTTATAGATACAGAGAACATTTTGCTGATTTCCAGATGGGAGGGGGGTTGTGGGGAAGGGATTAAGAAGCACAAATTGGTAGTTTCAAAATGGTCATAGTCATGTAAATATAGCATAAGGAATATAGTCAATAATAGCGTAATAACGATGTATGGTGTCATATGGGTAACTAGATTTATTGGTGTGATCACTTTGTAAATAATATAAGTGTCTAATCACTATATTGTACACCTGAAACTAACATATTATTGTATGCCAACTCTAACTGAAAAATAAAAATAATATTTTAAAATTCTGATTTAATTAAAATATGGATAGATTTCAAAAACTATGATGTTTGATAAACACATTGATAAAATGACTGCGGTTTGAGTTAAGTTTAAATATAATATAAATCAAAACACATTTTTGTAAGGCAAAGAGAAGGCTTTCTTCCAAAAATAATTTAGGAAATAAAGCTTGGGGGAACTAGAGGGAACTTTGACAGTATTGTCACTGATATAGGAAATGTAAACCTGAAACAAGAGGATAAAAATAGATGGAGTGACTATGGTCACATCAGTCATTCCCAACCTGTGGTCTGATGCACTCCATAGGAGGAATACTGAGAATTGTTTGAAAGACCCAAGAATACACATGCACAATGAGCAGTGAGTGTCAACTAAAGAACACTGTAATTTCTATGTATATATTATTGTTTTTCTTTTATATGTTATATAAGATACAAATTCATATTAAAGCATATTATGCATGCAAAGCATTTTGTTATTTCTCATAAAATACTACCACTATAACACAGGATTTCAATTTCATTTTTTTTTTTTTAATTAAAAAGGAATCCTCATACAGAACAAAGATGAGTTATTGTGGAATATGGGTAAATGTGGGTAAATGAAGACACACTTAACTGCCTTTTAGCTGTGTACTACTTTTGCTTTTTAAATGGTATTATTTAGCCAACTGTAACAAACCATTACTATCCCACAAAGCCCTGTGGAAGAAAGGTCAAAATTATTTCTAAGAATAGATGGTTCCAAAGACAGATTTCAAATTTCAAAGGCACATTTCAAAGAACAGAATTAGAAACTAAAATTTACAATGAAGGTCAGAAAAGGAAGTGTAATATCAGGGAGGTTCCTGGAACACTATAAGAGGACTTGTCAGAGAATAATTAATTAGTAAATAAATTACAAAGCCTTTGAGAAACATGAGCTCAGTAATCAGATCACTTGTCTTACAATCCTTCAGACTACTCCACTTATTAGGTAACTGGGCAAGTTACTTTCTTCATCTGTAAATCTAGGTTAAATATAAAACCTATTTTGTGAAGATCAAATTAGTCAATTGAAGAGATTTTACCAGATTAGTACAGGTTCTGGCCAGCTGTGCATCAAACATTTCCCTTTTCTCTAATAATAGAATCCTCACTCCCCAATTGTTGAAAGGTTAAAAAATATAGTTTTAACATCTTTGTGACCAATTTTAATGTATATCGAAAGGGGCAGTTTATTATAGTTTTTGTCTTTTCAGTATTGCTGTGAATTGTTTAGATAAAATTTTTCTTTTGTTATATAAATATGAAAAAGCTAACTTATGCATTAAAGACTTTTCTAGAAAAGGAGGACATTGTACAGTTTGTTAATGTAAGTATCAGAATTAAAAAAGGTGTTATGGAATGTTGTTTGTCTGTTTTCTGATCAAGAGAACTTAAAACTTCTTGTACTGCCACAACTCATTCTAAATTTGTCATTTTGTTATGTGCTTTCTCTTGGTTTGTCACATGCCTCCTCCAATTTAATCAGAGCTATAGCTTACCTAATGCAGTGAAAGCCCCATTACAAGACAATGTTGTCTATTGTATTTTGAGCTAGACTGGAAGTCCTTTGGGATGAAGTCGGGGGACATTGCTGGGAGACAATATCTAATTCATCTTTTATTATCTTAATCTTTGTATTCCAGGTAGTGAATATGGTTCATTTCTAAACATAATATACTTTGTTGGAATGGAGACTAACCAAGCAGGTAAAATTTCTGTGGAGACTCTAGAAACTTATCGAATTTCTGTTTTATAGTTTGTTGGGTAAAAATAGTTCTATCAATTTTCTTTAGAGTATTTGTTAATGTTAACCATTATTCTTGTGGGACTCTTAAGCTAAAGATGGAAAGCAGAATGATATAGTCCCTGTTAAGGTTATTTGGGAAACATAAGTATCAGGTGTTAAACAGATTATCATTTAGATATGGTCAAAATAAAGTTCAATAAATATATATTAGAACCAGTTAATCAGCCTTGTGATTGAATTGCAAGTTAGATTCTGCTCACCTTTGCTCTATCAATGACACTGGCTCCCTTGGATGCGTACTCAGCAATTGATGAGGGCCTAGTACACCATCATTTTTTCAGTTGAATCAAGTTAATAGGTTCTTTTTCAATTCTTTAAAAAAATTTATTTTTTAAATTTAAAAAAGTTGGATATTTATACACTTCATGATATTAATAGGTTCTTAATTGAATCTGGCATCTCTTAGTTTTGCTCAATAATTTGCCTCCGAAATAGATTTATTTTGAACTATAAACCACATGCAAAATGTAAATGTTATGGTTTTCATTTAAGCTTTCTGAAATACCATGTATCTATTAATCTAAAGCATATAGCACACATGTGAAGAATAATCTTTTGACAACTAAAGACCAGTCAATAAATTCACAGTGTGTGGCCTTTTTATTTTGCTCATTTTTATAGGAAAAATGGAGACGTTTATTCTTGCCAAATACATATTTATCTTTCATGTTTTAATGCATCCCACATATAAAATCTAATATATTAATTCAACTATGCCAAAATTGATAATAAACCTGGGTATATAAGTTCAGTTTATATAGATGTTAGGCAATTGAATCTTCTTCAAATTCAATATATTTAGATAAAAACATTCTGGAATATTTAGTATATTTTTCTTTTATATAAGGATTTTAATCCCATTACGATCATTTCCATATTAATGGAAGCAACACATTTACATCAATTGTAGTTTAAGAGTAAAAATAGCCAAGAGAAAATGGTGGATTACTACTTATAAAAGATTATACTTGTAATAAAAAAAATGACTTTTTTCATTATTTTAAAGACATAGGGAAATATTTTTAAGTGCAATTTTTAATGAGTAGGTTATTACTATAAGTAACTATATGAATAAGTAAAAATACATTCATTTTTATACTGATGTCAAAGGCAGAACTTTATAGTATAATGGGAAAAGTGTGCATTGAGAATAAGACAGATAAGAATTCTATGTAATAAATTAATTAAACATGTAATAGCAGCCAAAATTCCTTAATTCTACTCTGACTCAGTTTTTTTATCCATAAAATGAAAATAAAAATCAAATATATTTCATAAATTTGCTGTGGAAAATAATGAAATGATATATGTGATGTTATGTGGTTAATGGAAGGGACTCACTAAAAATAATTACATCAATCTAAGGAAAATAACACGTAGGTGTTAATATGTGATAAATTTCTTCTTTAGAAATTATCTGGTCCTAAACACTCATTTGACACTTGCGTATTTTAGTGAAATGTTATTGGTTTATTAAGCATTCTAACTGAGCAATTTAAAATGTTAATATTGAATTCATTACATTGATTTATTGCCTGAGCCACCATCAGTCCTCATGCATTCTAACCAGACTTGTTTCTTGAAAAGACACTTCTGTCACTTTCCATTTAGCCCCTTTCAATCTTGTAGATTTAAATTGGTGAAAATGGAAGCCTGCCGAATGCTTGTCACCCAGCCAGGCCACCGGGCTCACTTGTGTAAAGACATTATTTTTTCGTCACGTTTAGAAGGGTACTTCTAGTCCCGATTTGGCTCTGAGTGAGGTCACCTCTCAAATATGAATTAAATAACTGAATTCTGACTAAAATTGTCTCTGGGTAATTTTCTTTCTTTAAATGATATATTACATTCTTTTTAAAGAATAAGTTGTGGTCATACAGTGACATTCTTAAAAAATTCCCTTTCCCGAAAGTAAAGGAAATGGTAGAGTTCGGCCTTTGAGAAAGTGATTAATCCCCTGGCCACAGAGAAGCAAAATGACAACGTGGATAAATACCTTGTCTTTTAACGCATGTTTTTAAGCGACTGTGGCTAGTCACAGCAGAAATTGTAATGAGGGGTCTGTGGAGAATGGTTCTTCAGAACAAACCAGCAAAGCATTGGTGGGAATGTAAGAAAATGATAGTGGTCCCAGAGGAATTTCCTTTTTTCCAGGGTTACACTTTGAAGCTTTGAATTCTGAACTTTTGAACTATGTTGGCTTTATCTTATCCCTTTGGAGAGATTTGCAAGGTATTCATAACACTCACTATAATTATATTCTTAAAAATTAAAATTAATAGTATGAGAATTTTAAAAAAAATATCTTTTTTTCAACAAATTATACGACTAGCGCACACACACACACACACACACACACACACACACACACACACACACACACAAAGCCCTTCTGATATAATTAGTTCTATCACAGCTTAAGAAAATACATTCTTCTTTGTTATATCTCCAAAGCCTCTAATAATTTATAATAAAGCTTCTAAGTCATTATCAGAGGCTGGAATACTCTCTTTATAACTAGGAAAAAGACATAAAGGAAAAGCTAAAAGGGTAGAAATCAAGAGAGAAAACCAGCATGTGGCCAGTTGAGGATATACAATTGAGGTTGAATATATTCTTCAAAAGAATTATTTTTAACAAATCTCTTCTCAGTTTGATATATGATTCAGCAAATATACTGTTTGGGATTTTGTGGCTCTTTGGTACTCAGAGACAGAGTACATTAGATTCTCTAAAATAATAAAATTAATTTATTAGAACAATTTACTGGAGCTTAGAGAGTCTCTTGTAAAAAGACTGGTTTCTCAAAGACCCTCTATGTGCTGTGTAGTCCAGTACAATTTCTGGCTTAGTATAATGAGAGAAGCCACAGTCACACAAAAGGAGCCTGGTATTTCAATTAGTCATTAAATTTTAAATCTTCCTTATTTTCCAGAAGAATACTTTAACATTGTTTCTATATTTACATATTGATTCTAAAATTTTGTAATAGGTAAGGTCAAATTTCCTAGCCACCTCTTGAAATTCTCCTATTTTCACTTATTTTCAAAACTCACTGAACCAGTTGATAGCTCCACCTTACAGTTAAGAAAGTGTCTTTGACTTGCTTCAAGTCTTTATTTAATAAATGTATAAAACTCCAAATGCTATAATATCAAGAAATACATTACCTAGATTAAAACATAAATTAATGATAAGCTATCTATGTTGGGATAAAACTGAGACTAATTACACAGTTATGTAGCTGCCACTGAATTAACTTTTAAAGATTAAATGGGAAATATCAATTCTTGAAAAATGTAAGCCACTGAAACAGCATTCTAAAATATAAACCTTGTTGTTAAAAAGATAATCTACTGGACAATGGAGAATATCACATGCTTAGTTGACAGTATCCATCAATCATTGATGAAATTATAATATTTATGATGGTTTTCTGGCAGACAACACAAACTTGATGAAAACTTGCTTATAATAGTGTACCATCTCAATTTTAAAAATTGAGATATTCAAGATTTAGCCTTCACTAGAAGCTAGTGGAAAAAGAAAGAACAAATTGTCAGACATTTCTAGAAAACACATAAAAAGTCTGAATCATTGTCTTAATCATTGACACTTATCTAGACTATTTGTTATTTTGTTATTCAAATTTCATATTTACATATATGACTCATAAATTTGAGAAACAATAATTTAACTATTGGTTTTATGCATGTTATAATCATATAAATTCCCTGAAAGGAAACATTGATTAGATCATTGTGAGAGTTCCATAATCTGTTAATATATATTTTATATATTAATAATATGTTATGAACATGCATTCTGGCTAAATTAAAAAGCTATAGATGGTTTCTAGAACATTTAGTTACATATAATGATATTAGAAATTTCATAAATATAAGAAACATCTATAAGGCCAATATATAAAACACTATGTTTCACATATATCTTAGAGAAATTTACCTTAAATCAATTTACTATGAATAAGTTCTCTCTCAATCATTATTGAATGATTGTGAGAAATATTTTACATTTATACGTGTTTGCTTGAGTGCAACAAGAAATTTAAATATTCAAGTTCTGTCCAGCACCTTCTAATTTACTTCAAATTTTAGGAAATATATAAACATAAACAAGCAAAAAAAAAAAAACAAAGCAATATGTAAACTTTTCAAAGTCAAGACTTGAAAGAATCTTGACCACATCTCTAGTATCACAAACAATGTTAAGACTCTTGAGATCCATCTCCTGTTGCTAAACTCTGTGTCTAAAATGGAAATAAGCAATCTTAAGAAGTGGGAAAGATATTAGGAAAAAAATCTACATTGCAGAGTTAGTCTTCAAGGTTTTTCTAAGTTTATCTAATGTACTACCTGTGTATGTATAATTCTGAATGTGTCCCTTTATCTTTACGTTCATCGGTATCTCTATAAGATGGGCACAATAGTAGTCACCTTACTAGTTTGATGTGAGGATTAGCGAAGTTGTATAAAAAGTGGCCATAAAAAGCATTGGGCTGTGATGGACTCGTAGCAAATATTAGATTTAATGCAATGTATTCTCTCTGCTTGCTATAGAAATGTGTTGGTTGATGTTCTGGGGGCTCTGTGCTTAATGCAAATCTTTGTTATGAAGATGTCTCAAACAAAATTGTGATGTGTTGATGAAAACCTCCTTACACTTTAAACCTTCTCTTTTTGTACCCATGATAAACACAAGCAATATTGTTTGAAGCTACTGTTTACTGGTTAGTTTGTCTCATTTAACCCTAACAAGAATCCCAAGATGAAAGCATTATCATTAACCTCATTTTACAGATGAAATACTAAAAACTGAGGGGTGGTGAAAAGAGTAGCTCGAAGTCACATAGCTGGCAAGTGAAGAGCTAGGATTTGACCACAAACACTCTAATAGCAGTGACCAAGCTCTTAACTGTTAAGCTATAACCTCTTCTACCTCTCATCCTCCCATTCATCAGTCATGCATTTGTTCACATTCCCTCTTTTTTGCATCCTTAACTCTTGATGTGAAGATTCCAATATCAGACATAAAAAGATTATGGTAGATACATTTAAAGCATACTTGGTCTCAAGTTCTGGCTCTGACACTAACTGGCTTAAGACTTTGGAAAATTTTACTTAACTACCCAGTTTCTTATAGCAAAATGGAAAAAAAAATGGAAATAACACAGGTAAAACTCTGAGCACAATGCCTGGCACATGTTAGAGGCTCAATAAATATTACATACGTATCATTTACAGTTTCGTGTAAATAAACCATTTGTCTCTGCATTTTAAGCCATCTTTATGACTCATAAAAGATGTGCCTAGTTAAGTAAATGTAAGAAAGGGCAAGTAGGAAAAATTTATAGATATAGATAGTTCTTCACCAGTGCCTACAAAAAGAATAATAATTAATATTTAATGATAACGTATGTATCATAAGCAATGGTGTAACAATTACCTTTTGGATAGTGACATTGTGAAAGTTTCTTTACAGAAATGTCTAATTCTTATGACAAATTAACAAAATAATATATATATTTTTTATTTTTATAGACATGACAGAGCAAATTCAGATAATTTACTTCTTGCCAAAGGTTACACAGTTATTAAGTGTCGAAGCAAGGATTTGGATTCTGAAACATATATGCTTTCTGTTGTTCTAACCTCTCTCCCCACACAAGTATAGGAACATACAACTTCCCCGTGGTAGGAGAACTGATGCTGCAATATAGGTATGCAATGACTGAAGAATAAGAGCTGGAACATTTGCAAATATCTATGTAAAGAAAGCAAACACAAAGGCAAGGCGAGTCCAGGAAAGCTGAGGCTACTGATCATTAAGGTATAGCTTTACACACTCATAGTTCTGTTTCAATTCCAAAGGTCAGCTTGCCAGCATATGGGTAATTTCTACCCATAGCAGTGATATTTAGATTGTCTAGATTTGTCTGACACTGAGTGTGAGGGAGATCTCAACTATAACCCAGAAGATGAATGGTAGCTTCAGGCTAATAAGCAGGAGATTCTCCTTTCCATTCCTGCTCCCCCGTTCTCATCTCTTGTTGAAGCACACTGTAAGCTCAAGATTGTTGCTGATCCAGTGATTGTGTCTGCTTCTTTCTCTTGTATCTACTTACTCATGAGTCACTATTCTTTGCATATCAATAGGAGCTGTTTTGGAAATAGCAAAAGAATGAAGCTTAAAGTCCATTTGGGAATCAAAGGTATTTAGAAATTATATATTTATGATAATTAACAACAAACCGGCCTGTGGAAATGTTTTCAAGTCACCGAAGAGGTAAACTAGTAACTAGTCAATTTCTAGGTATAATAACTACAAATCATCAACAATCAGTCTATACTGCTTGCCGCCAATAATTTTAAGTAATATACAGTTTGTTACTTCTTAGATTATCAAAAAACTGAAAATACTAGAACCAGTGCTATTATACAGTGCAGAAAAAAATACTAGCATTGCAAAAGGAATAAAAGAATCCGATAGAACAACTGTATCAGTCATCTAATCCAATCTTATCATTTTACTTAGATGCCAACTAAAGCAATGAGGATGATATATTTGGAGTACATTAAGAGCTGGATAAAATTCAAAAGGTCGTCAAATAATTTGATCAATCATTTAAACTTTAATGTGAATTAAAATCAGTGTTAACCTCGATACTATTCATTTCTTTCCTAATGACCACACATGTGAGAAGCAATACTGAATTCTCAAAATTTCCAAAGAACATTCATAAGCTTCCACAATGTCATGCTTCACTGTTTAAATTGTTCTCCTATGGTAAAATTCCCCAGTCTGATATTCATACTTCAAGTTGAACTCTAAACCATATTTTCTTGTTCTGTTCTTTTCACTCTGAGTGAAGTGACCAGTCCTTTGTCTCTGTATTATAATTAGCCTTGAGTTCAGTTCACACTGGAGGCAAAGAGAGAATAAAATAAATGTGACAGAATCTGAAACTCATTCAGACTTTTTGTTTCTTTTGCTGTTCTTCATAGATTTTATGCTTAAAACTTTAATTTTCCAGGTTTTAAATATCCATATCCATTTATAGCTTTTTAGCCCTTTGATAATTGAGATTTTTTGTTTATTTGTTTGTTTTTAATTTACAGGCTTTCTCTGAGGACTAGGAAAAATGAAAGAAAATGAATAGGAAAAGAAAAATAGTTATTTGGACAATTTTATTACTTCCTGTTATATAACTTACTGGTTTATTGTCTATGAAAGTTTAAGTACTGCTAATATGAGAGTAGAAATCAAAGGTCCAATTATCAAATTTGTCAAATTCTCTATGAAATACCTGAATAACAATTGGTCTAGAGGAAAAGTTTATATAATTTATGGAACTTACTGTCTTAGAATCACTCTATATAGTCATGGAGCTTCATCAATGCTAAGTCATGGAGCTTCATCAATGCTAAGTATACTTTTAATCATGTGCAGAGTTTAATGTTTTAAATAATTTGCTTCTTTCCTTTATCTTGGTAGATAAAGGAAAAACATAAACATACTTTCTTAATTTGTAAATTGATAGCTGACAAGTTTTTAGATAGTGATGCTTAAGATCCATGCACCAAAAAGTTTCTGTTTTCAAGAAGCATTCTTAAAAAAAAAAGAACATTTTGGAATGTATATATTTTTAGCTATCAAGTATTTGAATTTATTTTACATTTTCCTCTGAGATCCTAAGAAAATTTAAGCTAGTGGTTTTTGTCTGTGACACATTAGCTTATAAAAAATAAATGTTTAGAACTATGCATGGAAATTCTGATGCAGTAGGTTTTCTTTCTTTTAACAAACTTCACAGCAAATTCTGATTCGCCTGGGTTAAAAACCACAGTCCTAAAGCAATTATCTGAAAATGGCCTCCAAATTGATCTAAGTTAAAATTTAATGAATGTTCCTAGTTTGTTTGTTAACTATGTCCAGTGTTCATATGCAATATATCAGTCAATGTTCAAATTGCTGTCTTAGATAAACTACTGGTTGGTTAACACATGATATATCTTCTATCATATAGAGAAGATTAGATTTTAATAATACGAAGTTCTGAAAAAGTTTACAACGTTTTGTTTTCTTAATTATCTACTCAATCTCAGGACTATAATGTTAATTTATATTTTTACCGTGTAAACAGTTCTACAGTTTTTAATTTAAAATGTTTATTTCTACTTTTTCAGTATTAAAATTTATTATAATAAATGTCCTGTAAGTAAATTACTTAAATTATGGAATGCTGTGATAATGCATATACTAACAGATATGGCATTACCTTTATACCTTAAAGAGCTGTTTATGCTTTCTTAATTCACAGGAACTCTATTTAAGGTCCACCTCAGTTAGGTGTGAGGGTTCACCTCCAAGTATATATTTAAACATTTTTTCTTACTTAAAATAACTTTAACTCTTGAAACTAGAGGCTTAAAAATGATACATAATGTGGAAATTTTAAATATGTTTTAAATTAAAACAATTAATGAATGTTATATATTTAAATTTATATGCATATGTATAAGAATACACATACATTTATAAGGGGATAAAGAGAAGAAATCAGTATATTGTTGAAATTCAAAGTAATTAGAAAAAGATTAACAACCCACATCAACAAGAAATATGAAGATATTTCTATTGTAAGTACTTTTAAGTTTTTTTTCTCAATATTTATCTATGGTCACTGTGCGGATATTCATTCTTATATATTGCCTTTGTGGAATGTGCTTTTAAAAATAATTGTAACTAAAAGTAAGTGACTCTTTTGGGGGGGATTTGTGTGTAAATTTTGCACTGTAATCTCTAGATTAACCATCCCTTAGGAATGACAAATTGATAAGAAAACTCAAGAACAACTTTTGAGTAATTTTCATCTGTGTAATTAGCCAAATGATATAATTCATAATTTTGTTTCTCTGAGATACTTGGCAGCATGTGGCAAGATGGCAGAGTAGACAAATTTATGCTCACCTCCTCTCATGATCAGATCAAAATTACAATTCGATAATAGAATAATCAACATAGAGAACCATCTGAAGTCTAGCTGAGCTGAAGTCCTATAACTAAGGATACAAAGAAGCAGCTATGCGGAAACTGGTAGGAGATTTGGAGACCTGAATGAGTTAGTCCTTTACTCATGTGTGGTGGTTAAGAATCTGGAGAGATGCCTTGGCTATGGAGGTCCATCCTTATGAGCGAAGGGTCCCAGTCCCACACCAGGCTCCCCAGCCAGGAGCACTTGTTCCAAGAAGAGGTATCTCCACAATATCTTGTTGTGAAAATCAGACAGCATTCCCTTTGTGTGAGATGGAGGGCAGCTAGGAACCCAGGTGTATGCTTAAAGGGCCCGCATAGACTCACTTGCTCACAAACACTCACCCGAAGCTCCAGTGAAGTGACAGCAGCTGGAAAGGCATCAGAGTTATATGGAGAAAAAATAAATTTGTTGCTTCAGGGAGAAGGCTGGAGGGATGGCCACCATTATTGCTGTGTTGAGCCTTTCCCCACTTTAGGTCCCAGTGGGCACCAAATCTGAATATGCATTAATCTGGTGATCACTGTTCACACCCACCCCAAAGATTTTCTGAGACCTGGCCTCACCCAACTCATGCAATGCCTGAGGCTCTTTCAGCAGCAGGCAGCCTGTGCTGCAAACTTTCTTAAACACTCTTAAAGGTACTCAGGCCTCAGATAGAGGGAAGTTGGACTTGGTGTGATCTGTGCCTCTTGCTGATCAACCCCAAGCTGAACACCGGAGTCAAATCTGAGCCTGTATTAAACTGGTGTATACAACTCTTCCCACCCTGGTGACACTCTGAGACCCCATGCTATCCAACTTCTGGAATGCCTGAGGATCTTTCAGGGGCTATACCATATGGGCAGCTGGTCTCAGCCTGCACTACAGACTTTTCTAATAATTTTCAAAGGTCCTTAGGCCCCTGGTACACAGGGGCTGGCCTTGGCATTCTCAGAGCCTCTTGTGGATCAGCTCCAGGACTGGTACTGGTAGTAGCAGGCCTTGGTTCACAGCCTGAACTCTCCCACATGCCTCTGGGCTCTGCACTGGCAGCTACCAACCACAGATCACTTTGTAATTCCTACTGGGTGTCCCTGGACCAGGCAGAGGAAGCAGCTGACCTTGGCCTGCATCGGAGTCCCTTCTAAGAGGTCTCAGAAGCAACACATGCAGCGGCTGTTTTCAGACCACACCAGAGCATCACCTGATTAGCTCCATAAATGGCACATCCAAAGGGTGATCTCAGCAATAACAAGAGCCACGCTGAGTGAATTCTGCTCCATTGCGTCAGCCCCTGCACAGTAGCTCCTATGCTGTGGTTTTGGCCAATCCCCACAGCCGGTCAGCTTGTGGGTCAACCCTATCCACTGATATGCCAATAGAAATCAATGCTCAACTGAAACAGGAAGATATACACAACCAACACAAGGGATACTCCTGGATCATCCAGCTCAAGTAATCAGAGAGATTGTGTCACTGGGCCCCATAAGACACCTACTGCATAAGGCCACCCTGCCAAGGCTTGGAGAAATAGCAGTTTGGAGAAAAAAAAATAAAAAGCTTGGAGAAAAAAAAAAAAAA
>NW_011888807.1:14364611-14370851 GCF_000151845.1 Pteropus vampyrus
AAAAAAAAAAAAATAGAACAAAACTTCAGAAAAAGAACCAAACAAAATAGAGGAAAGAAATCTACCAGATACAGATTTGAAAAAACTGGTTATAGGGGTGCTCAATGAACTTAGAGGAAGAGTAGATGAACTCAGTGAGAACTTCAACAAAGAACTTCAACAAATAGACAGAAAATATATATGTAAAAAAAGGACATACAAACCATAAAGAAGTCAAAAATGAAGAATATAATGACTGAAATGGAGAATACACTAGAAGGAAGCAACAGCAGATTAGATGAAGCAGAGGATTGAATCAGTGACTTTGAATACAAGGTAGCACAGAACCCCCAATTGTAACAGCAAAAAGAAAATATTTTAAAAAATGAGGACAGTTTAAGGGACCTCTGGGACAAGATCAAGGTAATAGCATTCACATCATAGAGGCAGCAGAAGTAAAAGAGAGAACAAGGGATTAAGAACTTATTTGAAGAAATACTGATGAAAAACTTTTCTACCCTACAAAGGAAATAGACGTACAACCCCAGAAAGCACAGAGTCTCAAACAAGATGAACCCAAAGAGGCCTACACCAAAACAGATAACAAAAATGCTAAGGGTTAAAGACAAAGAGAGAATTGTAAAAGCAGGAAGTAAATAGCAGTTAGTTACTTACAAGAGAGCTCCTATAAGACTGTCAGCTGAATTCATAACAGAAACTTTGCAGGCCAGAAGGGACTGAAATAAAATATTTAAGGTGATGAAAAGCTAAGAGCTATACCCAAGATTACTATATGAAGGACAGATAAAGAAATTTCCAGGCCAGAAAAAGTTAAAGGAGTTTATCACCACCAAATCAGTATTATAAGTAATGTTAAAAAGAAAAAGAAAAAGAAGAAAAAAAGAACATAAATATAAATAATAAAATGACAATAAATACATACCTATCAATAAGCACTTGAAATGTAAATGAATTAAATGAATTAAAAGGTGTAATTGAATTCAATGAATTAAAAGGTGTAGGATGGCTGAATGGATAAGAAAACAAGACCTATACATATGCTGTCAACAAGAGACTCACTTAAGATCAAAAGACACACACAGATAGAAGGTAAAGGGATGGAAAATGATATTTCATTCAAATGGAAACAAAAAGGAAGCTGGGTTAGCAATACTTTTATCAGACAAAATAGATTTTAAATCAAATGCTATAATAAGAGATAAAAGACATTTTATAACAATAAAGGAATCAATCTAACATGAAGATATAACTCTTGTAAACATTTAAGCATTCAGTGTAGGAGCACCTAAATACATAAATCACATATTGACCAACATAAAGAAAAAGATTGTAGTAATACAATAATTGTAGGAAACTTTAACACCACAGTAACATCAATAGATAAATCATTCAGACAGAAAATCAACAAGAAAACAGCAGCCATAAATGACACATTAGACCAGATGCATTTAATTGATACTTTTAGAGCATTTCACCCCAAAGCATCAGAATATACTTTTTTTTCTTTCACATACACATGGAACATTTTTGAGGATAAACCACATGTTAAGCTGCGGAACAAATCTCAATAACGTTAAAGGATTGAAATCATATCGAGCATCTTCTTTCACCGCAATGGTATGGAACTAGAAATAAATTACAAGAAGAAAACAAAAACTCACAAAGACATGGAGGCTAAATAACATGCTACTAAACAATAAATGGTTTAACAGTGAGCTCAAGGAATCAATCAAAATATACTGTGAGATAAATGAAAAAGAAAACACAATAACCCCAAATCACAAGACACAACGAAAGCATTACTAAGAGGAAAATTCATATATTCTAATACAGACCTCCCTTAAGAAACAAGAGAAATCTCAAATAAGCAATCCATACCTAAAGAAACTAGACCAAGAATAACAAACAAAGTCAAAAGTGAGCAAAAGGAAGGAAATAATAAAAATCAGAGTAGAAAGAAAGGAAGAGTCTGAAAAAAAAAAAGCAATACAAAAGAGCAATGAAACTGAGAGCTGGTTATTTGAGAAATATATAAATAGATAAACTTCTAACTCGATTCATTAAGAAAAAGAGAGAGAGGACCCAAATAAATAAAATCAGAAATTAAAGCGAAGTGACAACTGACAGCACAGAAATAAAAATGATTATCAGAAAATAATATGAACAATTATAGTCCAACAAATTGGACAACCTAGAAGATATGGATAAATTTATAGAAACATGCAATCTTCTAAATCTGGATCAAGAAGAAACAGAAAATTTGAACAGACTAATAAATATTAATGAAATTGAATCAGTAATTAAAACACTCCCAACAAACAAAAGTCCTGGACTGGTTGGCATCACAGGTAAATTATACCTCACATGCAATGAGAAATGTATATCTATTCTTCTCAAACTATTCCGAAATATTGAAGAGGAGGAAAGGCTCCTAAACTCATTTTACAAAGCCAGCATTATTACCCTAATTCCAAAACCAGACAAAGACATTACAAATAAAAGAAATTATAGTCCATTATCCATTATGAACATAGATGAAAAAATCCTCAACAAAATATTATCAAATTAAATTCAGCAATACATTAAAGAGATAGTATACAATGATCAAGTGGGATTTATTCCTGAAATGCAAGGTTGATTCGATATCTGGAAATCAATTAATGTGATACATCATTAAAAAAAAAAAAATGAAGTTAGCCAAGACAAGGATTCCACTCACCAGTTGTATTCAATACAGTATTTGTTTTTCAATAAACACTATATGATCATGTCAATAGATGTAGAAAAAACATTTGACAAAATTCAGGATCCATATATGATAACAACTCTCAACTAAGTGAGAACAGAAGGAACATACCTTAACATAATAAAGGCCAAATATGACAAACTCACAGCTAACATCATACTCAATATGAAAAAGCTAAAAGTGTTTGCCTTAAGATCAGGAATAAGACAAGGATGTCCATTATCACCACTTTATTTAATATATTATTGGAAGTCCTAGCCACAACAATCAGACAAGAAAAAGAAAGAGAAGGCATCCAAAACAGAAAGGAAGAAGTAAAACTTTCATTACTTGCAGATGACATAATACTGTATAGAGAGAACCTTAAAGAGTCCACCAAAAACTATTAGAAATGATCAATGAACTCAGTAATGTAGCAGGATATAAAATTAATATTCAGAAATCAGTTGCATTTTTATACACCAATGATGAACTATCAGAAAGAGAAACCAAGAAAACAATCTTATTTACAATTGCATTTAAAAAAAAAAAATACCTAGAGAGGAGCATAGCAGAGTGAGAGATGTCCTCAGATCTCTCCCCTTGAAATAACAATAAACTAAACATCTAAAACTCAACAAATAACACCCGACCTGCACACGAGCACATCTGAGGGAGTGATCTGCGCATAAGAGCTACCACAGGAATTGAAAAAACAACTAGATCAGAAGAATGAGTTCTTTAGAAAGGAAATTGAAACCCTAAAAAAGAACCGAATAAAACTGGAGATGAAGAACACACTAAAAGAAATGAAGAATGAAATGCCAAGTTTGGGAAATAGAGTCAACTAAATGGAAGAAAGAATCAGTGATATCAAAGACAGAAATCTAGGAATAAATCAGAAGGGAAAAGAGAGTGATCGAAGAATGAAAAATAATGAAAGAGAAATAAAAGAACTAGCTAATACTATCAGGAAAGGAAACATAAAAATAATGGGTATTCTAGAAGGGGAAAAAAAAGAGCAGGGATTAGAAAGCATATTCAGGAAATAAATGAAGTTGAAAACAAACAGACAGACAAACAATAGAAAAATTACATGCAACAAAGAGCTGGTTTTTTGAGAAGGTTAATAAAATTGAAAACCCCTGATTAGACTCACTAAAGAAAAAAGAAAAAGGATACAAATAAACAAAATCAGGGAAAAAATAAGAGAAATTATGACACACATCATAGAAATACAAAAGATCATACAAGAATACTATGAAAAAGTATATAACGCCACATTTAATAACCTAGAAGAAATGGACAAGTACTTAGAAAGATACCACTTCCTAGATTGAATCAAGAAGAACCGGAAAAATAGACCCATCAGCAGTATTGAAATTGAAATAATCATCAAGAACCTACCAAAAAGTAAAAGTCCAGGACCAGATGGCTTCATCAGTGAATTCTATCAAATATTCAAAGAAGATTTAATACCTATTCTCCTCGAACTCTTCCAAATAATCAAAGAGGAGTCAATACTTCCTAACTCATGTTCTGAGACCAATATTACCCTGATACCAAAAACTGGTAACGATAACACAAAAAAAGAAAACTATAGACTGATATCTCTCATGAACACAGATGCAAAAATCCTAAATAAGATACTAGCAAACCGAACACAGCAATATATTAAAGATTTCACACCATGATCAAGTGGGCTTCATCTCAGGGGAAAAGGAAAGGTTCAACATACACAAATCAATTAATGTGTTACATCACGCAAATTAAAAAATAATAATGATATGATCATATCAATAGATGAAGAAAAAGTCTTTGACAAGATACAGCATCCATTTATGATCAAAATACTTCACAAAATCAGTATAGAAGGAAAGTATCTTAATATAATAAATGCCATATATGACAAACCCTCAGCCAACATTATACTTAATGGTGAAAAACATTTCCTCTTAGATCAGAGACAAGACAAGGCTGTCCACTATCTCCACTGTTATTCAATATAACACTGGAGGTCTTAGTGCGTGCAATCAGGCAAGAAAAAGATATAAAAGGCTTCCAAATAGGAAATGAAGAAGTCAAAGTGTCACTATTTTCGGGTGACATGATTCTATATATAGAGAACCCTAAAGACTCCACAAGAACACTACTAGAAACAATAAGCAAATACAGTAAAATTTCTGGATACAAAATTAATGTTCAAAAATCTATAGCATTCCTATACTTTATTAATGAATTGTCAGAAAAAGCAGTGGAAAAAGTAATTCCTTTTTCAAATGCAATGACAACAAAAATAAATACCTAGGAATAAATCTAACAAAACATGTGAAGGACCTATGTAATGAAAACTATAAGACCCTATTAAAAGAAATTGATGAAGATACAAAAAAAAAAAAAATGGAAAAATATTCTGTGTTCTTGGATTGGAAGAAACAACATATTTAAGATAACCTTATTACCTAAAACATTATACAGATTTAATGCAATCTCCATCAAAATCTCATCGGCATTTTTTAAAGAAATAGAACAAAAAGTATTCAGATTTGTATGGAAGCTCAAAAGACCCCAAATTGCCAAAGCTATCCTGAGATAAAAGAACAAGACTGGAGGCATCATTCTGTCTGACTCAAATCATACTACAAAGCTACAGTAATCAAAACGGCATGATATTGACAGCAAAACAGACACACGGACCAGTGGAACAGAATCGAGAGTCCAGAATTAAACCCATATTTATATGGGCAAATAATTTTCGACAAAAAAGCCAAAAATATACAGTGGAGAAAGGAAAGCCTCTTCAATAAATGATGCTGAGAAAACTGGAAAGCCATCTGCGAAAGAATGAAACTAGACTGTTTTCTATTACCGCACACCACAATTAACTCAAAATAGATTAAGGACCTGAATATAAGACCTGAAACAATAAACTGTGTAGAAAAATAAAGGAAGTAAACTCATGGACCTTGGACTTAAAGAGGATTTTATGAATTTGGCTTCAAAGACAAGGGAAGTAAAGGCAAAAATAAATGAATAAGAAGGCTACATCAAACTAAAAAGCTTCTGCATAGCAAAAGAATTGTCAACATGGTAAAAAGAAAACCATTTGAATGAAAAAAATACATTTTCAAGAAATGCCTCCGATAAGGGCCTATTATTCAAAATATACAAAGAATTCATACAGCTCAATGAAACAACAGCAACAACAAATCCGATTAAAAATTGGCAGAAACCTGAACAGACACTTCTCCCAAGAAGACATATAAATGTCCAGCAAACATATGAAAGGATGCTCAACATCTCTAGCTATTAGGGAAATGCAAATCAAAACCACGAGATGCCATCTCACACCTGTTAGAATAGCTATAATCAACAGGACAAGTGATAACAAGTGTTGAAGAGGATGCGGAGAAAAAAGAACCCTAATACACTGCTGGTAGAACTGCCACTATGAGAAACAGTATGGAGATTCCTCAGAAAACTAAGAATTGATCTACCATATGATCCAGCAATCC
>NW_011888807.1:14371461-14419324 GCF_000151845.1 Pteropus vampyrus
ATTTAACTAAGGAGATATATGGAAGCATATATTGTGCTCATGGACAAGAAGAACTAATATCATCAAAATTTACGTACTGTGCAAAACAATCTATGCATTCAATGCAATATCTATCTATATATCAATGGCATTTTTTTTACAGAACTAGAAAAAATAAATCTAAAATTTATATGAAACCACAATAACTACAGCAGTCTTGAGAAATAAGAACAAAATTATAGGTAGCACACTACCTGATATCATATCGAACAATATTATAAGGTTATAGTAATCAATATAGCACAGTGCTGGCACAAGGACAGACATATAGATCAATGGGAGAGAACAGAGAGCCCAGAAATAAACTCATACCTGCATTGTCAATATTCTATGATAAAGAATATCCAATGGGGTAAAAAGGAAATCTCTTTAATAAATGATGTTGAAAAAACTGGATGGATATATACAAAAAATGAAACTAGACAACCTTCTTACATCATATACAAGAATTAGCTTAAAATGGAATAAAGACAAAATACAAGACCCAAACCGTAAAATTCCTAGAAGAAAACATAGATAATAAACTCTTTGACATTGCTCTTAATAATATATATGTATTGGTACATGTCTTCTTGTGCAAAGAAAACAAAAGAAAAAATAAAAGAATGACACTAAATTGAACTAAAGTTTTTGTACAGTGAAGGAAGCCATCAACAAAAAGACAAATGATTGAATGGGAGAAGATATTTGCCAATGATACATTTGATGAAGGGTTCATATTTAAAATACACAAGGAACTCATAGAACTCAACACTAAAGAAATCCCCAAATAATCCAATTTAAAAAAAAAAAAAAGGCAGAAGATCTGAATACATTTCTCTAGAGGACACAGAGAGGATTAACAGGTATATGAAAAGATGTTCAACATCACGAACCATCAGGTAAATGCAAATTAAAACCAAAATAAGCTGTCACTTCACACCTGTGAGAATAGCTATCATCAAATTAATCAATAAATGAGTGTTGAGGAGGATGTGGAGAAAAGGCCACCTTGTGCACTGCTGATGGGATTGCAAATTGGTGCAGCCACTATGGAAACACTATGGAGGTTTCTCAAAAAATTTAAAATAGAACTACTTTATGACCCATAAATTTCACATCTGGGTAGTTATCTGAAGAAATCCAAAACACTAATTTGAAAAGATATATGCACTCCTCTGTTCATTGCAGTGTTATTTACAATAGCCAAGATATGGAAGCAACTTATGTGTCTTTTAATAGATGATCGGATAAAGAAGAAGTGGTACATATATACGGTGAAATATTCCTTGGCCGTAAAAAAAAAAAAAAAATGAAATTCTACCATTTGCCATAACTTCATATTTCTCATAATTTTACCATAGAATAGACCTAGAGGTTATTATGCTGAGTGAAATAAGTCAGACAGTGAAAGACAAATACCATATGATTTCACTTATATGTTGAATCTAAAAACAAAATAAATGAACAAATAAAACAGAAACAAGACTCATAGATACAGAGAACAAATTGATGGTTGTCATACGGGAAGAGGGTTTGGGGGGACTAGATGAAAAAGGTGAAGAGATTAAGAAGTACAAATTTGTAGTTACAAAATAGTCACAGGGATGTCAAGCACAGCATAGTGAATATAGTCGATGATATTATAACAACTATATATGGTGCCAGGTAGGACTAAATCTATCAGAGATAATTTACGTATGTCTAACAACTCTGCTGTACACCTGAAACTAATATAATATTAAATGTCAACTCTAATAAAAAAAAAACTGCAAAAATCTCAATTTTCTCTAACATTTCTTAAAACAAAGTATAGAAAGCAAACCATTAAGACATTGTTTTAAAAAGATATATAAAACAACAAAACAAAATGGATTGATAAAATATGAGAAATATAAAGTGGAATGTATATGCACTGAAGCATTTTGAACTCATTTCTGGTTTACTTTTATAGCGTTTTCCTTCATATGCTTATCAGCAAAGAATCACTTTATACTTTTAAAGTGACCATTTCCTTTAGTCACTCACATAAATTCAAATAAAAAATTAAGTTCAAAGAAACAGAAAAAATATTTTTCTTATTTTTAAAATAATTTACCTTCCATTACTTCTTTAAATTCAGGATATAAATAACAAATGTACATACAAAAGCATAAATTTATGTGGCTGGCAGGAATGCACTTGTACTGTTAATCTCTAATGAGAGAAATTTAGCATCCATGAAGTATTTGACAGTTCTCTGCAACAGAAAACTACCTATGAGCATGATCTTTGAACAATATATTTGCTCTGACTTCTCTGCTACTCACGCAAACAGTGTCACTTCACTATTCAATGAAACAGCCACTAAATTGGTCCTTCACAATGGGTCTGAGATCAATAATTAATTCTGAAAATTGATTAGTTTGCACCAGAGTACTAGACAGTTCCAAATTTTGTCAGAGGACATAATCAGCCAGTAAATAGAGGTAATAGTGCACTAGTAATAGGTTGATAATACAGCCCAAATCTACCATAAACTGCTTCCCACAAAGGGTCATTTGTGTCTTTATAAGAAACATTATTTGTAAATTAAACTTTTTTTTGATATTGAAATAAAGCTTAGTTTTATTATGTTACATATTTAGTTAATAAGAGTTGTTTGTAAATGAATACTAATAAAGCTAGCAAGCTCAGCTTTGGGTGACTGTTAAAGAGCCATAGATATTTTTATATATCTTGGTCGGTTGTGAATTCCAGATGTTTCCAACATGAGAAATAGTTATGTTCTAAAATTTAATGTTGTATTGCTGGCCATTTAGAAGATGTATCTTTCTATTAGATGGGAATGTTGCTATGGAGACAACTGTATGTCTAACCTAGGAGAAGAGGTGGGGAGGGAATTGTGTTCAAGTAAAGAATATTAATCATTCCAATAATTGAAAAGATAGCAAAAAGATAAACATTCACAAACACTTCCAGAAAACATATGTGAATGCACCATACACAAAAAGAATGTTTCAGCCTCTTACATTGGCTTTGTTTTTGCTTTATCAACTGACTATGTGGTTAAAACCTGACCACTCAATTGTAACGTGAACTGACACTAAACTCAATATATAGCTTTAAAAAATCATTCCAAATGTGTAAGCTATAGTTTAGCAATTGCTGGAGGATCCATGTTAGGGCTGTGATAAAATGCAACTTCAGAAAGTTATGGTAAAATTAGGGATTCCACGGGCAAAGTCCACAGAGAGGGGATATGAAACTCATAACATAGCACTCCAGACTGAATTACTATAGTGGAGTTGCATCACTTACATTGCAGTTTTAATTGTGTACACTTGATGCAATTTGATGCCTAAACTTGAACTTGACAGAGGAAGAGCAGACAGATAAAAATCACAAACTATATTCCTAACAGATTATTTGTTTTAATTCAGGGTGGGATGTAAATACTTAGAAAATAGATTGTTATTTAGAACTTCAAGCCACCTCCAATCATCCATTCATTCAGTGGATGAAAAGGCAAACAAATGAGGAGAGTCTTTCAAGACTTTAACACACAATGGTGGCAGTGATGGGACAAAGCTCTTAGTCTAGAATATTTAGTTCACTGCAATGAAAAAACTAATATTTATTCATTTTTCTTCATATTCGAAAGGACAATATTTCACCCATAATTCTACTTTTGAAGAAAAGCTCTCAGGAAGAAAGAAAAGCAAGAGTGAGGAAAGAGATATGAAAAAGAGAGGGAGCTCCTTCCTTCGGGTTTCAACTCCTCTCAGAGAACGTACATGTGGATAAGCTCCACTTTTTCTTCTAATCTGTGGCCTTGAACACAATGTTCTTGAGTTCATTTCAAGTTCATCCAGAGTTAAATTTTACTACTTTTTTTAAGCCAAAATAGTTAATTTTATTAGAAGCACTAGATACCTGTGTACATTAGCTGCTATTGATACTTTGTGAATTAGTTGGAAAAACTCACAGATAATGTCGACTCAAATATTAAAGAAACATTCAAAGTCCTAGTAAAATACCTAAGAAATATTCTAATGTTTAATTATCTTTAATATTGAAAACATGATGTTGATAAAACTGTGGTAAAGCAGGGAATGGGAGTAATAGAAAAGAATATTCAAGGGAGCTAAATTTAGTTTTCTTTTCTAAACATGAGAATATTGGAAGCAAAATGGACTTAAAAAGCAAATGAAAATCACAGTGTAAATAGACAATCCTAACTTTTATCTGGTAAAATTTCATTTTTATTTCTATCACTAGAAACAAACAAAAAAAAGTAACAGACTAAAACATTTCAACAGTTGCTTCACAAAAATATTGGTATTGTATAAGCAGATGGTATATTTAAATTCAGATATTAAACATATATATGCTTAAACAGGGGATTTAAAACAAAGGCCTAGATTCTAGTTTTGGAGTACAATAGTTTATCATTTGGAACTTCATTTTTAAACTGTGACATGGGAATTATGTAGACACTAGTTAAGATTAGCTTAGACCAACACTTCACAGCTCTCCCATTTCCCAAACTTGTCTAATCATAACACTATTCCGTTGTGTTATTAAAAATGCAAATTCTTCCTTCCGTGTTACCCTGGAGATTTTAGTTCAGTAGTTCTGAGGTTGGAGTATAGGGAGTTATTGCTTAAAGGCTATATAGTTCCTGTTTAGGGTGAAGAAAATGTTTGGAAACAAATAGGGATGATGATTGCAAAATATTGTGAATGTAATTTATACCATTGAATTATACATTCAAAATGATTAAAATGGTAAATTTTGTTATATATATATATGGAGATTGCAATATCTTTTTGACTTTGATTCTAAAGCTAGGTTTATAATTATTTTGTCTATCATGATAATGTAATATCACTATAGTCTAAGATTTTAAAGTTCATTTCCATAATGCTGTTGCTTTTATGGTTTTAATGACAGTAAAATCATTCTGAGAACCATTGGAAACTTTATTTTACTGGACAATATTCTTTAGTTAGCTTATCCAATGTAGCTTTGTTATAAGCAGAAACCCCAAGCTTTTGCTTATTTCCATCATGCCTCTGTGATGAGACTCCATTTTTAAGAGTTTGCCTTACAGTTGTGGTCATAAGAGTTTTTCAATTAATCTGCTCCCAAGTGTATAGACACAGATATGGTGTTACATGTGATGAAAGAAATATATGCACTTCAGGTGTGACAACTAACTAGACTAGATCATTGAACTGAGTGAGAAAATACATTCAGAGGACTGCTTGCATTGTAAGATTGCACAAAATGATTAATAACGTGTAGTTGCATGTAAGTTATGGTTTATTAGGTGCTATTTCAATACTATTTTCCTAAAATATTGGCAGTTTTCAAAATAAGCTAGTAGCTGATGAAAACCTACTGGGACATTTAAATGTGCCCTTCTCTGTAGGGCACATTTGCAGATAAATTTCCTATGCCTAGGCCTCTGGGTTTATGTTTTATATATTGAAAGAAAGGTGGTTTTAAACTTGATAAACATTTTCCAATTTAACTCTGGTGTCTAAATATTTACTCTGTTGAATAAATAACTGGATCAGTTGGGACCTGTAAATGTCGTCACTGAATTTTCTCTCACTTCATTGTAAGTCACTCAGTAC
The DNA here is from genome assembly GCF_000151845.1 of Pteropus vampyrus. Taxonomy (NCBI): domain Eukaryota; kingdom Metazoa; phylum Chordata; class Mammalia; order Chiroptera; family Pteropodidae; genus Pteropus; species Pteropus vampyrus. The sequence goes on from NW_011888807.1 coordinate 14,377,104, forward strand.
ATAGAACTGAAAAGATATTTGAGAATAAAAGACAGTCAAGGTTAAGACTAAAGCTATATGGCCTTTAAAAATTCCCTCTAGCAAAGAAACTTTTGAGTACAGACTTACTCTAGTGGAACAGAACTTGCCAACCTTTAAATGTAAAATGGTAATACATACTACAAACTCATACACATTAAGAAAGGAGCATATGGTCTTTTATGTTAACCTATTGAGATTAAGGTATGAGGAAGGGTAAGGGGTGTGTGTGTGTGTGTGTGTGTGTGTGTGTGTGTGTGCGCGTGCGTGTGCATGCATGCACATGTACACGGACTCCTGCACAAGCACACATGCACCCATCTAGGTCACTCTTTCCTCACAGTTAACCATAAGTTCTACCAGACATAATATAAAATTGCGCTTGATATATTCTGTACTTGCTCAACTAGAAATATAGATGGAAAGAGCCATTTTGCTATAACAATTCATCTCCAAAGTGAAATTCAACATTCTATCAGGGAAGTGCTTGTTGAATTGAAAGTATATTGAATTATGTGGATACCAGCAAGACATTGGCATCCTTGACTATATAGAATAGATTTGTAGGCTTTTAAGTCTGATCCTTGTCATTCGAGATAAAATTAAGTTTGAGTTACATGTCCTCAAGTCTTGTTTGTTCCTTAAAGCTACCTAGGTACACCATACAATAGTATTGGTATATTCTGTTCTTTTCTTGTCATTAATAAACACTTAGCCTGTGATTGAGTTGTTACACATATATGTGAGGCTTAGTGTAATCATTTAGATTGTATCGAGTTTCTTTGATGGTAACAATCATCATCTGTTTGTTACTAAACTAAAATGCACACTTACCAAAAGTTTTTTTTTTTTTTTTTTGGTATGTGTGACTTTCAAGATGGGTGGCATTCACAAGCAGCACACAGCTGAAGTTAGCAGCATCATTCTTCCACAAACTTGTCTATTATAGTATGATGTATTTTTTTCAAGGATGAAGAGATGCTAATTCAAGTCAAATTTCAAAAGCCTGGATAAAATTTGTATTTATTTTCCTATCTAAAAATTGTTAAAATTTTAGCATTAGTAATTTGTCATGCTTTTTGTCAAAAAGGTACCGGACGGCAAAATTTTCTACAGGTTTTGTGATGAATACTGTCTAAAGTATCTGGCGTTGATTACATCAAAATGCTAGTTAGCATTACTAATTATCATTTGGCAGAGGTTTAAATAATATGTGCAAATTTTAGTCAAAAAATAAGGAAATTGACATCTGTACAAGTTAAAATAGAATCTGAAAATTTAATTTAATGAAAATTCTCCTTGTTGAACATACCAGGAAAGAAGCAAATGTAGTTTTAAACTGTATTGTTTAGTATTACAAACATAAGTACTGAATACTTTATATATAAATATATACATAAACACACATACAAACATATACTAAATATATATAGAAAAATATGCCTAATAATTGCATAACTCTACAACAATTTATTTCACAAGTTAGATATAAAAGTAGCTTATAATAGGAAAGCTAGTTAGTCATGTTCTAATAAAGAAATTATTTATAAGCATTGACAATCAACTGTAGTACCAGCTGACTTAAAAAAAATATTAGTAAACATGGTCAATCAGAATGTAAGGTGTGTTTACAAAGAGTATATTAACTATGTGATGGGATGCCTGCTGCAAATCCTTAATCTCACATACTATTAACTTATACTGATTCTAAGGAACACATTACTTGCCCAAATAAACTACTAGGTATAATTTACCAAAGCTATGTAATCATGAACTATGTGTAATAAGGAATACCATTTATATCTTGCAGAACACTGGTGGTAAAAGGCTGCCACTGAAAACTTGATAAGTCAAGAGTTTCATGGTAACAATGGCTATTTATATGTACTATCTGGAGCTTTGGAATGAGAAAAAACATATCTGAAGTTACAGCAGTTGGCTATGAAAAAAGTAAGAATGGAGACAATTTTTGGATCATGGTTTATGTTAGACTAGGAATGGCTCAAATCCTATGGATAGGTAGAATAACATGTTTTTAAAGAGATAATAAATTTATTTAAAATATATTTAATTAACAAAGGAAGCATGAAGAAAACAACACCTTTAAATAGAACATTCTTTCTGTTCTATGGAGCATAGCAAAAGTGATGATATGAAAATGAAAAATAATGTATCACTTTAAAATGTTAAGAAAATAATTTAAAGCAGTACTTTTTGTCTCTACACTTTTGCTTCATCTTTATATAAATGTATACTTAAACATATGTATACATACACACATAACTTCAAGTTCCCTTCTCTTATATTTCCTTTACTGCAGGATGGCATATATTTCAGACAAATAAATATAATTTTAAATATGTCATCAAGGTAGTGTTGAATAAACCTAGACTGGAATGGAATGATTGAAGGTTGCGCCACTTTAAAAGATGTTAGGATGGAAGATAATATAACCAGACTGTTAGTTCACAAAAAAGGAGGCTATAAATGCATCAGAAAGAGAATACAAGTTGTAGAAATAAACTTTAGTGCTTAAAATGGAGAGAGAAATGGGTTATGGAATTCAGATTCAGATCACAATAGAGAACTAAGGCCAAATGTAGCATTGATGGTGGTGTAAACTTTCTGGATGCTTATAAAAGCTGATAATTTCTTGATTTTCGTTAACTTGATGATAGTTAGATTGTGAGTAAGTGAATCTGTTTTCAATCCATATTCTTAAGAAAGTGACAATGAAAAGAAATAAAGTATAACCCCTAGCATAACCTGGAAGAATCATTTGAGCATGGTCAGATGCATACCCTGGATTATTGCTACTCCAAATGTTGTCCATGAACTACTGCCCTGATGAGATGAGTACAGGAATTGTAAATAATTGTGTAGAAACCTTATGCAATTGAAAAGTATGTGATCTCCTAGCACGTAATTAATTTTCTAATAATTCACTTTTAATGTATTTTACAAAATCTATTATGGGTTGGAAATAAATAATAACAATAAGACTTCTTTCATCACAGATGGCTTCAGAATGAGAATCACTGCCCTAGAAAATGAGGGTTTCATGTGCAAGTATGTTATTCTCATGAGAATTGAAACAAAAAGACTAAGCAATGTAAAGGCAAATTTTATTCAGGAAAACTTTGGCTTTCTCTTTGAGTGAGACCTAAAGGATTCTACTGATTGAAAAGATGAAGAATTCCTCGATTACTGTTTTATTATCTCTGTCAAAGATTAAAGTTATCAAATTAAACCCTGTAGAACAAATATCATTATAAAATATTTCATTTTCGCCAAAGTTATGAAATTGTAAAAAAAAGCCCCTAGTAGTGTGAATTCATTAAATTCTCCAACCTCTGTGAATTGCATCCCAAGGTACTGAAAAGATGATCACCAAACTAATTTGAAAGATTTTAGAGAATTCATGACAGAAAGAGGAGTACTAAAAATGTATGTGTCATTCTAATTTAGAAAGTAGAACACAATAGGTTCAGCTAATTACACTGAAGTGGTTTATGAATGTATTGTGAAAGGCAATACTTATTATGCCCTAATATGATTCATTAAAAGGCGATTTTAGAATAAACTCTTTTCTTGAAATGTTTTTAGACAGTTGTAGCACAAAAACAGTTGTAGCACACAGTGCAATGGAAATCTGTTGATTTTGCTTGCATAGTATTCTTTATTGTAGTAACAGACTCAACTCTTCTTTTATTGTTTGTCTTCCTCATTTTTTAATTCATGTCATTTTGATGGAGCCAATCCTATACTCTGGATTCAAGGACTGACATTTTATCTAAACAAAAAAGGGTGATATATGGGATTTTTTTTTCCCTTGGACTATTAGAAAGATCTACTTCTGTTGGGATTACCAAATTTGTGAGAGTAAACTGGTTGTTATTCTACCACTTCTCAGGGAAGAATAAAATCAATCTAAGGAAAGCAGATTTAAGGCATACAGATGATTTTGATGACATCATTAGCCCACCTGAAATGAGTTATTTTAACTATTGGACTTTTCAAGTGTTATCCAATTAAGTCCTGTTTCTGGCCTAAGATAGTTTGATTTGATATTTTTTTCACTACAATGGAAAGAATCCTGATTTTATAGCCAATGCATCCAAAGACTGGCAGCTTATTTGTTTTAACTTGGGGTACAAAAGAAATATAGGATGAATGTTAAAACAGTTAAGTGAATTGGAAATTGGTACAGTGGCCATAATTAAGCTTTGTAATTCTTTAAAAAAAATACAAAGTTCTCAATCAAATGCAATACAATACTTTGTCTTAATCTTTGTCACAGTAAGCATGTTTCCAAATGACCTGGAAGAATTTATGGAAGACAGGGCAGTATTTTGGAATAGTAAACCTGAAAAACTTTTCCATTACAAAGTCTTGGATATATTGGCTAAAATAATGTAATCATAATTTTAAAATGCTAATAAGATAGTAAAGGGAATCCGCAAAGACCAAAAACATGGTAGCAAGCCAGAAAACTCATTAAAAATCTCTTCATGGGAGCTACAGCTGCCCTGTGAATGTTTAACAATCTCAGCACCCCAAAGTGTCACATTTTAACAACTATCTTTGGGACAAGAGGCAAAGTTCTGGGCCTTACAAGGTAAACAAGATGGTTCCATTAAAGTCAGGTCCCAGGAATGACTATACCCACAGTGAAAAAGTAAATATACTCAGAAGCAAAGCCCATCCACAACAATTAGAAACAGAAAGGAGGCCTGATGGACTAGGCTAATCTCTGGATTAAAAAAAAAAGGTGGGTGGGTGGGAGCTTTCTGAGAATGCATTATTACATTCCTACCTTCTATCTAGTTTGGAGTTCAAATGTACTCTTCCTGCTTCACTCAGAAAACTTTGAGTCAATAAATTAACCTAAAATTGTCCTCATTGTTAGCACTAAGTTGGGTATAATGTAGGACTGGAAGAAAAAGAATTAATTCTCTGGAACAACTCCCCGTCAGCATAGACTTTGCAGGATTCTAATAAAACACAACACACTTAATTCAAAATTGAAAAACACATGAGGAGACACAAACCAATATGAATAAGAGCTGGCTGCAACAAAAAGCAGGATTGAGTCCTCAAGGACTTTAGATTTTGGAATTATCTGACATGGACCATAAATTATAAGTGTTTATAACACAGATTTCTCTCGATATCTGAAAGTAGAACATTCCTATGAGAACTTTCACCAAAATGGCATAAAGTAAAGACTAGCTGGTTTTCTGAAAGTTTGCGTTATGTCACTTCACTTTTATGAAAGATGTACATTAGTACCTGTTTTCGCTAACTGAAAAAAAATCCGAACAGGATTTTCACTTTTACAAAACATCCTGTTACTGTACTAATGTAATTCTTTCAAAAAAGTGAAGAGGTGTAAGACAAATTTTCAGAAAGTGGGGGATTCCTGTATTTAAGTGAATATAAGACATAAAAAAAAAAGAAGCAAGAAAAAATTTCTCTCAATAATGACAATGGTAAACATGAATAAATGAAAGTTTAAATTACAATCATTAAAATATCAATGTAGAGTTTAAACAGTAAAATAAATACAAATGGAGAGGTCATGATTTAGAAGATTTAAAGGAATTGCTAAGAATGTAGCACAAAAAATTGAAGAGTTATAAAATATGAATATGTAAGATAAAAAGAGGGGGAAAAGTTTAATATGCATATTATTAGAATTCCAGAAACAAAAACTAGTGAAGAAGAAGAAATATAACATTAGAAAAATTCGAGTTGATGAAAATTATAAATGTTCAAATTCAGGAAAAAAAACAAATCTCAAGAAAAAAATGTAAAAACAAATCTAACCTACAAAATCAAAGTCGAATTGCAGAAAATATTTGTAGACACTGAGAAAAAAATTAATTATCTACCAAGAGTGAAAATTATACTGTTTATTTACTTTCCAACATGAACGACAAAATCAGGTATCTACTAAAATTTTTATGTTCAGTGAAGTTTTCATTCAAGAATGAGGAAAAAAAAGATATCAGATAATCTAAAACTGAGAGTTGACCACTTCTAGACTCTTAAGAAAAGAAATCCTAATGATTGTCTTTTAAAAACAAAAAAAAATTATCCTATAAGGAAGTTCTGAGATGCAGTAATGATGAGCACAGAAATTTAAAAACATGGGAAACTAAAAACCAGTACTGACTATAAAATAAATATAATAATTTCTAATCTTGGAAAGTTAATAACCCTTGTGGAACAACAACAACACAGTGATGTGGCTTGGAGTAAAAAGTATTGTGTTCAGGTGTGAATGGTGACAGAGCACAGAACTACATCATATGCAATGGATTAAAGGAAATCAAAGCTGTTACCCAAGAGAAGACACAACTTTGGAAAATAAAATCTACCTTAAATGATTTTAAATGTTGTCATGTACTGGACCATTTATATTTTATTCTGAATCTTACTAGGTAGTAGATCAAAGAACAATGAAGTACAGATTTAACAAAAATGTAAAGAAAACTTTTTGTTCCATCAAGGCTAAACTAAAAGAGAATAACTTCCTCTTAAAGAAATTATTTCTGGTCACTAGAGGTGTAATATATAGGTTAAATGATTGCTTATAGAGATTTTTATAGAAAGCATTTAGGTACAAAACAGATGGATTAAATACATTGTAATATTTATTCTGAACAATACTATATAGGACTATGTTTCTGATATATTATGTTTTTCTTGATTTATGACAAAGGAGTTAAGTATATCAATGAACCAATAAGAGATAAATATATATATGTGTATCATATGGTGATTTATGAATGATATAAGAATAATAGTTTCCAAATTCTACTACATGTCAAGATGGAGTAAGAGAAACTAAATGTACCCTCCCACCTGAGGCAATTAAAACATATAGTAAATATATGAAACAATGATTTTCAAGATACTCGACATCAGACAAATAAAGACATTAATTCCTGAGAGATGGAGGAAAAATAAAATGCTCCTTATATTTGCCCTAGTTTACAGCTGAAGAGAATTTGCAGGCTATGCACAGGAAGGGGAAACCAGGTAGAATCCAGCAGTCTTCCTAAATTGAGGAGATGAAACTGGAAGTTTGGGGAAGGTAAAAGTTAAAGTTCACAGGAAAGGGTTCCAGAGAGAAAAGAGCTCCATACAGAACTTGAAGGATCAGGAGAGAGTTTTCTTCAAGTATTCAGCTGAGTAGTAATTTGTGGTATATATACAAGATAATTCTCACCACTGGACAATGAACCATTAAAAAGAATTAGAAGAAAAAGTCCTTAAAGATCACAAAGTGCTAGGAATAGTTATCGATCCAGCCAGCCTGAGCACAAAACCTCATAATTTAAGAGACACTTGGTAGAGTACTCACAGATGGGTTTTGCTTCACTAGGGCAATAATTAGCCCTAGAATAAACACTGGTTCTACCTAACAAAGCTTAAAAGCAAGACCAGATAGGATCAAATTATTTCCAAGTCACTTAACCACATCTCAGAACACAGCTCAAGAATATTTATAGAAATATAAACATACCTGGCATCTAAAAATGCAAAATTCTCAATATCTGGCATCCAGTAAAATATTACCAGGCATGTAATAAAGAAGGAAAATACAACCCATAATGTCTAAAACAAACAAATAAAAAATCAACCAATAACATCAACCCAGAAATGATTTTGATGGTAGACTTAATAGATGAAGACATTAAAACAGTTTTAACTGTATTCCATATGTTCAAAAGCCAGAGGAAATATTGAATATATTAAGTATAAACATGAAAGACATAAAATAAGTAGATCAAAATGAATTTGTAGAGGTGAAAACAAAATGTGTAAGATGGGAGTAATAGCCAATAAGACATTTTAGAAGAAAAGATTAATGCCTTTGAAGACATAACAATCAAAGTATTCAAAATGAAGCACAGAGGGGGAAAAAGACTAAAAATAGTGACTAACAGAGCAGCAGTGAGCTATGAGGAAACTTCAAATAGCATGATGTGCATGTAATTGTATTCTCTCAAAAAAGTAGCCATGTTTGGGATGGGGCAATATACATATTTAAAGAAAAAATTTTTTTTTCTAAATTTAATGAGAAATACAAATTCACAGAACTAAGGAGCTCAAAGAACCCCAGGCATATATTCAGAAAAATGGAAAGCTCAATCTTTAGTTTTTTAAATTGATGTATGTAGTGACAACAACATTGATAAAAAATAATAATTAATATTAATTGAATGCATATAATATGTAGAATAGTTCTGATTTCTTAAGACTTGGGCTCCCACACTGGCACATCATCACTTCTACCATATTCTATTGTTAAAAGGCATTACAGAACTTACTTAGATTCAAGGGGTTACATAGAGCTTCAGTTTCTGATAGTAGGAGTATTTAAAGATCTGTGGCCACATTAATCTGTTCATCTGTCCATATTACCTTTCAATATTCATATCATCTATTAGGACTTGGGTAACCCTAAATTTGAAAATAATATACATAGCCAGCCATCAGGAATTTTTTTTTTTTTTACACAGAGCAGTACAACAATTATCTATCTATGGCCATTCAAAAATATCAGGATCACGGCTCTGATTTCACATTGCCTTAAAAAATGTACAGTTTCCTGGGTTTTGAAACAACATAGCAAAGCAGACAAAAAAACCTTAAGTATCTCAAATTTATAGTATTTTTATTTCTTTTTTCAGCTTAAAACATAACATGTTTTCAATTGATGGCGAAAATCCTTTGGGATATAATTTGAAACTACAATATCTATGGATATATAAAATTCCAAATTTCTTTTTTCTTTTGTAAAATAAAGAAAATCACTTGCCATTTGTTCTGTGGGAATTTGAAATGAGTGTCATTTGAGAAAAGTTTATTATTTGAAAATACGAAATTTTTTCTTGTGTATTAAGTAAATACAATTCATTTAATTTTGTTTGAAGTGAAATTAACCTATAATCAACCTTGTTAATTTTGACTTTTAAAATTTCTGATAATTCTCTCAAGGTAAAGCTAGCATTTATCTTTTTGCTGTCTATAAAAATATATTTGCCCAATAAAGTAGAACTATAAAAGTATAAAGCAAAAGTATACATACATACCACTCTGTAGTATGTATACAAAGTGTCTAGAAAAGTATTATTTTTTCAATGACTCACTGACCGTAGTTTACAATGAGACAATTGGGAGTTCAACACAAACAGAACCTTTATTGGGGAAGGTCTTCAACTGCTGGGTTCATTCTAATTGTATGTATTTGGAAATATAAAACTAACAGTTTAAAAATGCTTTGACTTTTTATAAACTCACCAAAGTTTTTCTTCAATTAGTTAAACTACTTTTTTAAAGCAAAAAAATAAACAGCTTTGAATTTGTTAACTAAGGCCAGCTTGAATCATTATCTTCCAATTTATTAGCTATGTAATCATACCTTCAGTTTTCTCCTTGTTTGTAAAGTGGGAGTTACACTACATGTCCCCTATGTTCCTTTAAGGATTAATAAAACCGCATATGCATAAACTAATGACATTCGACACACAGTAGGACAATGTGTATTATAAAGATAAGAGAAAAATAACTTAGTAAACTTTTCCAATATCACAAAGAACCAGTAGAAAATACTGAGGCAAAGGTGGTTTCTCTCGTTTTACTTCTTGCAATAACTCTGTTTTAACTGTAAATATGTGTTTTAGTTATCAAAATTTATTGTGCAAAGTTCAGTTATAAAATATAGTAACTGCTTTCTAGGTTAGTAATTGACTTCAACTATAAAAAAGCAGTAATTTCAAGTTGTACCTTCCAATATGTTTTCCAGAAACTAGTATGCATTTTTCTGACTTATTTAAAGATCCAATTCAATATTTCATTCTCTGGGAAGTTTGGATCACTAAAAGGCAGGTTGGATATAGAAGAAAAATTATAGTTGAATGAAAACCTTAATAAGAAACAGGAAGAGTTTTTTAAATGTTCTTGCTAGGTTTGCAGACACAGCTACTAATTTAGATAGCAAAGAGTGGTATGTAAAGCTTCAGATAAGGGAGATGGGAGGATCATGGAAGGGAATTTCCCAGATCTCTGAGGTAGCTCTTTCAATAAGCTATGTATAGTATGGATTTCCCAGAAAGGACCAACTCAAAGTCAAACTACTGAAGAAACGCTAAAATAAATTTGAAAGCCCATTTTGTTGCTAACATATTAAATAGATCTCATTCTTCTCTACACACAACTGAAATCCTCATATGAGGTTAGGTAAACAAACATTGAAGAAGGAGCATTGCCTTAAATTCCATGTCTCTACAAATATTTTCAATAGGTAAGAAGAAAATAATGTTGCAAAAATATACATAATAATAAAAGTATGCATCTTGAGTTTAAATGAACAGGAATATGACCTTCTTGCCACAGTTTGGTGCTCAGCGTGAGCTAATAAAATAAAACTAATATTTCAATAATGTTATTCTTTTCAGTTAAGAGATGAAAAAAATAAAGTAATAGAAAGTGAGAATTGAAAGACTTCTTAGAGCCCATCCAATCAACTCCGTATTCTATAAATGAGGGAACTGAAATAGAGAATTAAGAGAACTGCTCAGTGTCAAAGAGGGAATTAGATTGGAATCAGAATTAAATCTAGAATGCTGGACTCCCGGAGGCCAGTGTTTTCTCTGAGCCATCCTGATGTGTTTCTATTTGGTCTGTCACTTGGAGTTGAGGAAATGGGTATGTATAGCTAATGGCACTGAGTATAGGAAACATACCAAGCATATAAGAGCTTCTGCACTTCCACATGCAGCTGTCATCAGCATGTTCGTAAATTAGGCCAAAACTTTAAATGCCAGTGAGGCCTCCCATGCATTTAAAGATTCAGGTGTAAGCTCAGCGGACAGCCTTCCTTTTCTAAATTGAAAATTTTTTTTTTCTTTTTTTTGCTTCTGTAACACATTTATCTCATGAGAAATCTCAGACTGTGGAAATAGGGAGAGCAGAGTAATAAAGTGTGCTTGTTGTTAGATTTGAATGTGCTTCTTACCTCATGATGTTTCACTTGTAAAAGTGAAATGTTTCACTTGTAAAAATGAGGTGTGTTTTGCAAATGAAAACCAGGCATTCCACTGGGGCGATAAAAATGTCAAACTTAGACTGCTAGGTTGAAAGATGAAAAGGAAAACAAATCAATGAGTTTCAACAAGAAAAAGTTTAAAGTAGAAACTACTAAATAGTATAATTCTCCAATTTCTAAATAATTATAAATCTCCTCTAACATAATCTACATAATTCTTTATATACATGAATTTCTTTCACAGCACAGACTTACCATAACTTTCAGATATAAAATTGGTAGCAAGATCTTTCTAGAAAATTGAACTATGACATTTATTATAAAAAAGTCAAGGAAATAAGTTTTCTTTTAGATAAGTTTTACTCATATTATTCATTTAATGCTTACTTATTAATTACCTACAGATTATATCCTAGAGAGATAGTCCCTTTTCTAAAGTGGAAGAGATATTATTCTCTAATTTTAAAAGTTTATGTGTTTTAGAATTTTGCTGGTCAGTAAAAAGATTATTAGGCAATTATTACATATCAGGCATTGGATTATGCTCCAATAATACTGTAAAGATCAAGTTCCGGTGCTATAGAAAAGCCCTCTCCCCAAATGATAGACAAATGAGAAAGAGAGACATAGTAATCACAAAGAGATAAATGCTGTGAAGGGGAAGTTTACTGGATCTAAGAGAATATTATCTCTAGCACTACAGATTAGAACACAATTCAAGACATAAGTAAAGACTGAGCTTTCCAAGTAGAGAGAGCAGCATGTGTGATGACTCAGCTTTAAAAAACTTGGCTTAATTATTAAGGCTTTAAAATTATTAAGGCTGAAACCTTGAGAATTACTGAGAAAATAGCATATAAGGTGCTAGAGAAGAAGGCAAAGTTCAGATCATGAAGGACCTTGTGAGTCAAATTGAAGAACTGATATGATAATGGAGTATATTCTAAATATTTAATATAAACTAGTAACATAAAACATTGAAAATTACTTATAATGCTACAATAACAATAAATTATATAAAAATTCTCCCTTTATTGGTTGTGAAGGCAAAATAGTAAAAGAGGACAAAAGTGGAAGGAAGGAGGCCAAATAAATTATACTGTAATGTTGACTTGAAAAATGTGGTGATCAAATAGTTCAAGAAGGGCATATGCAGTTGAGACATAGTTTGGAGGATTGAATTGACAGCATTTAGTACTGAGGGTGAGAGACATGTTGAAGATGACTCCTAAGCTTTAGACTCCTGGAAAAACATGACTGGGGAATCAATTACTGAGAAGTAAAAGACTAATGATAAAAAATATTAGGAAGAAAATCAAGAGTTCAATGTGAATACAAATGGATGTAAAGCCATTGGAATGTTGGGGTCACCTGGGAGAGAATGAAAAAGGAAATAAGAACCTTATAAGTGAGATCTGCTATATATAAGATTGATGCCTATTTTGTGCTAATGTTACTAAGAGAATTCATTCTCCTTTCAAATCTGAGTAGCCAGAACTCTGCAGATTGATGGCTATTGTAGTAATTTTAGGATTAAAGTCAAGTCAGTGTGAATGACAAAAAAAAGGGTTATTCTACTAAACTGAATACAATCAAAGAAAAAAAAAATTTGATAAAATACATCCAGTAATTTTAGTAAAACAAACAGATAAATGGAGTTTTGTTTTATTGAGAACTATAATAACTGCTTTAACTTGAGAAAATAGTTGTTGGCCCTGTATTGAGAAAATGTTTGAGAATAACAATTATATTAACATGGTAAAAGCCACTTAATCTTCCGTTTGCTAAATAAAGAGCCTTTTAAAAGCCGTAGGTCTAATATTTGACAGTTTCAGAATTTCATATTGCCCCGTTGCTCATCTGTCATTCCTACCCCCAAGTTAAATGCCGATACATAAATTAATCTAAAATCTTACAGTGTTAATATTAGTCCCTATAACAGATTCAATCAACTGAAGAACTAGATGGAGTGTAACTTGTTATGTATAATTATGAGAGAATGGAGATATGGAATGCTCTGCTCTGTATTAACGAGTTTTTAGATTTTGGAGGAAAAAAAATCACAAGAAAGAAATCATAAGCTTATCACTAGTTTTGACTCTTCATTTATTAGATTATTTTTACTCATTACAATTTACCAATGTTATGAGAATTTTGACAATTCATTCCACCATATCACAGAATAAACATGTCTGCTTTATGTTTGCATGGAGATTTATCAAGAAATATCTAAATAACCTTGAGAAAAGTTAGTGAAAAAGTAAACATATTTTGAAAACCTAATTAGTGCTAAGTATAGGGCAATTCTTATCTCTTCTTCATTTTTATTATAAAATATCTAAAACAGAATCATGTACCTTTAGCTCATTATATCAGATTAATAGCACATACTATCTTTCAATTTTCTGCCTTACCTACTTTCCCTTCTGGCTTAAACGGTTCTGTACACTGCTTTCTACTCAGAGAAAGAGTGCAACACTGTTTTATTTATTTATTTATTTATTTTTGTGCAGAGGTGACTTCTGGTCGAGCTGCATGTGGTCAACAGTTCTGCGATAAAAAAAAAAAAAGAAAAAGAAAAGAAAAGAAAAGAAAATCTGAGGATTAGCTGGCCAGCCACCAGTGGCACATGTGGTTTTATTCAAATGAGCTGACCATTTACCAATTTCTAGAAGCTTAAAGGTTCAAAGATGAGCAAGTCAGCTAAGAGGAGCAGAGTGAAGGCTAGTGGTCTATGTAGTGCTATATCCTAAGAGACTGAGCAGTGGAATCAGGTGAAGAGAGAAGTAGGTGAATAAAAGCTTAAAAAAGATACAAAGGCGATGAAGAGTGCATGACCTCAAGGATAGAATACTTGCCTTGATTGTTGACTAGTTTTTAGGTGCCCATTTTATGAGATCTGTCAGCACCCAGTTCCACCCTAACTGTTACTTGAGTTTGTTTATTTTTTCAAATAGAACAAGAAACAGCCCTTAGTGAATATTCCCAAGTGTGTATGTGTGTAAAGAGGCTGAAACAACAAAGTATGTACAAATATAGCCATCCAGCATTAAGTGTCACATTGAAGAACTAAAGTCAGTAAAAATATATTTTGTTATAACTACAAAACTGAATATCAAAAACTTATTGTAAACACATGCACTGAGTTTGAAGAAAAGGCTAAAAATGTACAATCATATATTTATTTTGATTTAAAAATATATGAAAGCGGTTTTAATTGGTTAATGGGATTATAGGCTATTATTTTATTTCACTGGCTTTATTTTTAAATTATCCAAAAGAAGCATGTATTGTTTTTTTTCTAATCAGAATAATAAACTTAAAGAAAAATAAAATATACTTACTATAAATTAAAAGAACAGAATACAAGATTATAATAGACTATGATTGTACTTATAATTAAAAATTAAACATGGGTAAACAACTAGAAGGATATATCTTGATATGACTTCAGTACATTTTTATGGTGGCAGACTAGGGATTTTTTTTTAATCTTTTTACTCTTTTGCATAGTTTTTCTCACAACTTTTAAGTTAATAGGTAGCATTATCTGCCACAGATTTTATATGCATATAGTAGACATCTGACATTTAGCCATACACAAGTCACTTACTCAGAATACTACAACATAATGATGAGACAGTAATTTATTTTGACTAAAGTGAAATTATTATGTTCAAAAAGCTTTCTCAAAACAAAGTTTCTGAAACACAATATAGCAAAAGCTTTTAAACAGATGAATTTTTTAAGGCATCCTAGGTATGCCTTAAAATAAATTTTATGCTACTGAATATTAAAATCCTGAAAGTAGTGGAGTGACATGAAAATACTGGCAGCATCAAAATTTTGCACAAATAATATTCCTGTAATGATTTTTTTTTAGAAGATATAGGATTGTGTCTTTATGATAAAGACACATATAATGATAGCTGATGTCTGGAAGGTATTAGACTGTGGTTATAAAGATCACTATAATTGTAACAGTTCATGCTAGCTCAACTGCACATCTATTCTTCATTTGTCCCTAAACTAATTTGTTCTACATATGAATATATAACTCTCATCAATTTAAAGTGCCATCCCTTGGCTATGTGGGTCATTAAAGGAAATACATAATGTATGAGTTCAACAATCCAAACTTATAGGGGGGAAAGCTTGTTAGCCAAGTGTGAAATCATTGCTACAAAGCTGACTTCTGTAATTTAATCTAAATCAAGCCATGATCACAAATGACTATCAATCAATTCCAGTGTTACTCATATATTTTGTTTTTAACAGAGGTGTTTCATTCACAATTTTGATTCTAATATTCACCGTTAAAACAACTGATATCAGCGAATTATGTGAATAACACTATGAAGTTAAAAACATGTTCTGTACAGCATTTTTCAAAAGATAAACAATCAAATCCTAAAAATATGCCGAAGTCATTAGAACTAATTTTTAAAGAACACAACTAAATATTTGGGATGATGGGATAAGTAGTTAGTTGGCTGTGACAGTAAATCACAGACAATGAGTTAAGTGAAACAAAATATTTTCTGTTTTATGTTGATACTTTTGGGGGCTGTGTAGTATGTGGCATATAAAGAAATTAATGACAATTGAGGAAAGATTATAATATACCTGGTGATAATGCTAATACTATGACTTCATTCTTGACTATCTAACATTTTCCATTTTGGTGAAAGTTATTTTATGTTTCACTTCTTATTCACTTCCTCAAATCTAGTTTCAGTTGCAGAGGTTTAAAAGAATATTCTCATTTAACAACATAAGTATATCCTGAAACACTTAGAAAATCTGTCCAGGAGCACTCAATTTGTCCTTGAATAGTAAGAGTAATATATTTTTCAGGGAGGTGGATTCATTATCTTTATATAAATGCTCTCTTCCTGTCAACATCTTAAGAGCAGATGAGATACAGAATTTGGGAGACATGAAAGATTGCTTTCAGAAATATGTCTAGGTTTCAATTATGTCAAAAGTGAAATGTGAAAGATTAATTTTTCTATGTCTTCTTCACACTGCATACAACATATAAGTACTGACTTTATTGAAAGCCGAGCAATTTTTGTTTAAGTAGTTCTCTTAAATGAATATGAAATTTTAGAATGGATGTCTGTTTATCTTTAAATTATGTTTTTTGTGGATGTACTTTTGTGCAATAATCAGAAGTATTTTGCTCTTTTTTTGGCTAAAAGATTCTTTGCAGTTCAAGTGAAGAGGAAAAAAATAGCTACAGCATATGAAGAGTGAAGGTATTTCTTAATGGACTGGGGATTACAGTTTCAACATAGACTTGTGATTTACATTTCTTTTCTGTGTGTGTGTTTGTGTGTGTGTGTGTGTGTGTGTGTGTGTGTGTGTGTTTCTAAACATATGCATATAAACATAGGCAATAGGATCATTTCCTCTTTGTACTAACGGGATGTTATTTCGATTTAATCTATGCAATTTTGCATGGTCTAGACTAAAGAGTTATTTTAAATAATATGAAGATGCTGAGCTATTTATTAAACATATTAAATGAATGTATAAAATATTTTTTTAGTCTTTTATTTTTCCTTAACGGTAAAAAAAAATTATTCTTTTTCATGTCTTCTAGTAAAATACTAATTCCAAAGCAAGAGTGCTACTACATATTTCTTACATGCTATAAATTATTTTATTTGTATTCTATGTTTAGAAGTTGAAAAACAACTTGGTGTTGAGAGTCATTACAACCATATAAACTACTTTAAAGCCTTTGCATGATGATTCTCAATGGAGTTCTGGTCATTTATATGTAGATTAAAATATGTGTTTAACATCCTTGTAAATAGAATACTAAGCTAATAAAAAATACATTGAAATGTTGCTGATGACACTGACAATATAATAAGCTTAACATTAAATGCTCTTATATGTATGTGTGTGTGTGTGTGTGTGTGTGTGTTTTATAAAGCATTCACGTATATGGTGGTATAATGATTTTTAAATGTAATAGAAATATTTATGTAAATTATGTAAGTTAATAAAAGAATCAACATTGTATGTGTTTTCTTGGGTAGGAAAAAAAGCATATTTTGTATGTTTGATCTGCAGTAAATGTACGTTGAATGGAAATTAAATAAAACCTGATAGCTTTCACTATTTTACTTCCTGAGGAAAAAACAAACAAACAAAAACAAACAAAAAAACAAACAAAAAAACTGACAATATGGCATGTATTTCTTAATAGAAAAATGCAAATTTATTTTAGTTCTGCTTATCCATTTCACTAATCTCAAAGGTTTTTCTTAATTGGCTTGTTAAAAAGAAAATATTAACCTATGAATACATCGGTAAATTTAAATTGTAAACATCATTTTAACCTCAAACAAAAAAAGAACACATATGAGTTCAAAACTAGATATCTGTGAGCTCTGCAAAATGAAAACAGAAAGTTTCCTTTTTTTTGTTCTTTTATATGGTTCTTGCTCTTACTTTTATTCACTTATTCTTGAAGCTTTACTTTTATTTATTTATTTACTTTTTTGCCCAGTCCTATTTGAAATACCAGGGATCAAGAATATAGGAATGAAAAAATGGTAGATGGAAATTCTAACACTTGTAGAGCTTACATTCTAGTAGAAAAAAGAAGACAATAGCTTGATAGTTAAGCATAATGTCTGGTGTTAGACAGTGATAAAAAAAAATAAGTAAGCGAGGAAGGTGGGTTGGAAGTGTTTGCAGAGATAGCGGTTGTAATATTTGCGTACGGTGGTCAGTTAAGACTGCGCTATC
This sequence comes from Pteropus vampyrus, assembly GCF_000151845.1. Lineage (NCBI taxonomy): Eukaryota > Metazoa > Chordata > Mammalia > Chiroptera > Pteropodidae > Pteropus > Pteropus vampyrus. Next base: position 14,394,952 of record NW_011888807.1, read on the forward strand.
AACATTTGAGTACGGGTCTAAGAGAAGTGAGAGAAAAAAACATGCTTATGGAGGAGTAAAGAGTATTCCAGGCAGGAATATTCTCTAAGATAGAAGTGTGTCTAACATGTTTAAAAAACACCAAATAGGCCAGTGTAGAGGGAATAAGAGAAAGAACAGTAAGAGATAAAGTCAGAAAAATATAGAGAGCACTGTAAGCATTTTAGCTTTTATTCTTTGTAAGATCTGAAGCCATTTGTGTGTTCTGAGCAGTGCTTCATATTCTGAGTTACATTTGTAATGGGTTATCTTGGCTGTTGTTTTGAAGGAGGAGGGAGCAATGGTGGAAACAGAAAAATAGTTGGGGATGGTGATAAGGAGAAATAAAGTGGTAAGTAGCACTCTTACTTGTAGAGGAAGAAGATAAAGTATATAATAAGTTTGTTCCCTTCAAAGATTCCCAAATTAAAAAAATATATATAATTTCATAACCCAAAGAAATTTACTATAAATTTTTGATTCTTTGCTTTCATAGTTTTCTATATTTTTCCTATATTTTGAAGAAATGCATATTTTTAAAAAAATAAGCCATACCCTTTATATTGGCAAAGTTGAAGAGTTGTAGGTTAAAAAAGCATTCTTACACACTTTTATCAAATGATCTTTGTTTTTGGTACATCAACTTGAATAAGTATTAATAAACTTTAAAAATATTTATAGACATTATCCTAATAGTCCCACTTGTAGGAATCTACCATTAGAAAATAATCAGAGATGTCAATGATTTATGTACAAGTATTGCTATGTTGTTTGTAATAGTGAAAAATTAGAAAAGAACTATGTATAGTTTAGCCTAGTTTATATTGTATGAGAATTATTTTAAAAGTTGTTTAGAAATTGAGAGGAATTTACTGGGCCGAGGATCTTTTTTGTTGTTGTTAGGGAGAGGACAATATTCCAACAAACATTATGGAGATGTATTTGATAATATTAGTTCTGTGAATAGATTAGAATCCTACACACTTGAATCAATAATAATTACTTGGCCATCTATTAAGTGATATTGTATACCATGGGAGAAGAATAAGGGAAAATTTAAGAATAACATCCAGAAACCCAGCAATACCTTTATAAATGCTGCTGCATTCTCAGTCATTTAAGTTCAGCAAAAATTCAGTCGAAGGTGATGATGATTAACAAGAAATTTTATTAAAGTAAATTACTTAGTATAAAAAAAATTCATTATTTTCAGCTGAACTTTTAATGCTTGAAAATGATTCATCTCCTTCAGTTTTTAAATAAAATTAGAGAATAGATTAGAATAGTGTTTCTTTGACCTAGACTGTCATCAACAATTAATTATTTTGGGGTAATTTTTAGTGACAAGTTGTTATTTAACTTCCATGTAAGTCTGCAGTTCAGTTCACATTGCTGATAATTTCAAACTAATCAAACTTTAGTATTTTAAAGTACAGGATCTACTTTAGTGGAGATTTACTTATGAATCTGAGGTAGATAAGAGAAATTGAGCTTCATAAAATAGCGAAGCTACTAGTGACAATGTATTTCCAAAAAAAATACTTCAAAAGCATTATCCTGATGACTTTCTGAAGAAAAATTAAGGCAGAAAGAAAATCTTCAAAAGGACCCAAAGAGATTTATAGGTGAGTATGTATGGTGCCTTCTTTCCAATGAATGGTTCCAAGGAGTCTTTTCCATAATTAGGTCTTAGGATCAATTTTCTCTGATTTTTCATATACTATTGCAATGCCATCACCCTTTTATGTTAACTTCTTTGCATTAGTATCTTTACACTCAACAAGAAGAAAAAAATTTAATACAATCAAAGGAAATTCAAAACGGGATCTAAGAAATGCAGCTACTTTTGACTGTGAATTTCATATCACTTAGACAGTCACACTTTTGTGAGACAACAACTTTGGATCTCTAGAAAGTTGAAAGCAATTTGAATCCAACTGGAAGAAACAGGAAATTCTCCGACAGAAGTTGAAATTAAAGTAACCAGATTTAATTCATATGGCAATCTAACGATATTGTTTTATGACAAATTGGCAGCATGGCAGCTTTTAAGACAATCATTGCTGAAGAGGCATATATAGACATTTGTGACAGGACTGTCCATGTTATTGTTCCGCCGGCCTCATTTTTGAAGGACAGTTTGATCTTTCCTTTGTCTAGAGGATTATATTCTTTTTCTGATCTGGCTTTATCTGTATAAATCTATGGAACATAATTGGCACCTACTCAATATTTTTATTTTTTGGATAAATGAATGAATCTACTATGACTGAGTGATGTATATTTCATTTGTGAGATCTTTGTAATTTCAGTTCTCTTTCTTAGGAGGCTATAATTTCTAGGGTTGAATTTGCTCTGGCTTAATTAGCACTCGTAGCACTTTCCTCCTCATCTGTGTTCCCTCCCATGAATCATGTACTTAAGAGCACATGCAATTATGAGCAGCATACTGTGAATATGAAAATAATATTCTATTACTTTTAGTCAATTAAAGACACTTCTGCTATGTTGTTTAGAAATCCTCCCCCAAAATACAGGAGAGCTAATTTTAATATTTTGGTATAATTAACATTTTGATATGAAAAACATTTAATGTACTGATGTTTTAGTGAAACTGATTTTAAAAATTATAAGTTTATTATTTCTGATGTAAAATTTAGAAAAATCATTTACAAAATTTCAACATTCATCACAGGCTATTATTAGGTAAATATAAAAAGCAACTCAAAGACAAATCAGAAGCTGGAATGTCTTTGCAGTCACTCACTTAATCTCTCCAACATGTTTTTACTGATGTTTGAAGAGAGTTTCACAGAGTGTGTGTGTGTATGTGTGCGTGACTGTATAGTGTGTTTCACACCTATGATCTCACTTTATAATTTAGTAATTCTAGGTATGAGTTATCCCTGTTTTTTAGAGTAAGAAATAAAGCTCTGAGAGTCTAAATGTCAGAGAGGACACAACTGTCAGGTGGCTGACTTGGGATTCCAATTTATGGCATTTTAAATCTAGTCTCTGAATTTAAATACAAGAATGCTTTAATCTGTTTCACTGAGTTTGTGCAAAGCACTGTAATGTATTCATTGGGGGACAAAAATAGAAAGTGGATTCTGGTTTAAGTAAGTTTAGTTTTTAAAATTGATAATATAGGTACATAAATAAATTTGCAGTAATACAAAGTAGAATGTTGGAGGCAAGAATAGATACAGGTCTATTATAGTTTATATGATAAAATCTTGTTTAGATAAAATTATAACTTAAAGGTCTTCAAATCTTTCTTAAAATTCTGAAATGTTTTGTCCATTAAGAGATGGAAAAGGATGATAGAACCTAAAATACAGCAACAAATGGTTTTCCAAATTCAACTACAATTATGACCTATAATATTCTAGTTTCCAATTTATCTCAGTTTTGGTTTCTGCATAATGCTTTAAGAAGAAATGGTCTACTTCCAGGTCACACAAACTCATGTTCGTATTTTTCAGTTCTTCATGTTGTTGTATTTTCTCATTCATCTCTTAGATGTGATCTTGGGAGAAACACAGGAGGAAGGGTCAGGCTGCCAGAAACCCTTTCAGTGTGATTCAGTAGCACAACTGCTTAGTTTCAGGTTGTCAGCACAGTAGTAGACAGGACATATTGTTTCTGCAATTAATCTTTCTGATGTACCAATGATACTTTGCAGAACAGAACTATTACCACTAGTTACTTGCACTTTTTTTCTCATTCCTGGCCAATGAGCTCAGCCAATGAGCCAGAAGAACTCTGATTGAAAATCAAAAAAGGGTGAGAGCTATTAGCATTTTCTTTTTCTCAGTATGGTCATTTCTTTCAGTTCACTGAGTTTCAATGGAGACTATTTGATGAAATAAAAATTGTATTATTGCTAATAATCATCATATACATACATATGTACTCATATGCCATTTTAACTATACTGTACTCATAGTTATATGCCTGTTTACATACATACATACATTTCAGAGCAAATCTTAGTAAAATTTAAAACACAGAGATTGACTTTCCAAAGTAGAACATTATGAAGGAATATTATCCTCTTTTTAGAAAGGACAGTAATGGTGTTCAGAAGCTAAATGGCAGGGAGCAGTTACCTCTGAGCCTCCAGCAATGATTCATATTTTTGATAGCTTTGAGTGAGTTAAGCTTTGTCTCTATCATAACAGCCTCTTTATACCTGGATGAAGATGTAAATCCTGGGGCATCAGAAGGAATGGAGCCCATATACTCTGCCCTGTATGCCAGAAGCAACTACGTGACAGCCAGAAACAGAAATAAATGTAAATATACCTCACTATTGCTGTATTTTTTTTTTCAGGAAATAAAGCTTTATTTCATTGAATAATCTTGACAGAGACAAAAAAGAATTTCTGATCATGAGAAAACTGAAAACATCTTACTTTTGCACTCTGTCAGGACAGTTAGAAAGCCAAGTTTCAGTGACCAAATTAAATAATAGCAGCTCGATGTACAGCATTGACTCCTACATGGTTGCAAGAGAACCGAAAGCTCTATGTGGAGTGTGAGATCCTTACAGTGAGTCTTGGATCTCTGGAAGGCTCCTGGTCCCAAACCTGTCCATTAAAATCTGGGGACGAGAGAAGAAACGAGGAATGAGATCCAGCTTCAGCTTCTCAAACCATGTGAGATGCTGAGACAAGCAGGTATCCCCTATTCCAGTAAGCTGGGACACATAAAATACATTTTCACTTCTCATTCCAAAGGAGGCCTTCCTGGTTCATTGTGCTCCCTTATGAAATATGGCAATTACCATCTTAAAATCACACTTCCTCTTCACCCTGCTTATTCTTCAAGAAGAAATGCAAGAAGTTCTTTATGTCGAATGCTTTGAATCAGGCTTCAGTTTTACTAGTTATGCCAAGATGGTGCCTAAAGCCACAATTATTATAACCTCCTTGTGTTTCCAAAGCTTTTAGTTAGTGGAAGAGTGGATTTTAAACTACTTAAGTGCAAGACTATGTCTCATTCAGCTTTATATTTCCCAGTTTCCATCCTAGCATCTTGCGCATTAGACTTTCTGTAGTAGTTAAATATTTTTTGTGACTCTGTTCTATATGTATTTTTATTTGTTCATAGAAAAGCATTTTGGTCTTTATTTCAGTCTGATTTGTTGGAAACCATAAGATTTTATGATCCTTTTAGTATGTATGCTCACATCTCAACACATTTAAGACCAAAAAAAATGGATATTCCCCAGAAGTCAAATTTTAATAATTTTATTATAATCCTCATCTTCTTTTAGAACTACAGCAGCAACATGACTATTTCATGATTGATTTATGGTCTATTTTCCTTCACTGAAGTGTCTCAAATGCCAAAAATGGTTCTTGGAATATAAAAAGCAGTCAATGCTTTTTTAATTATTATCATTACAAATATTTAAGGTTGTATGTAACAAAATTAGATATTATTATAATGGATATTAATTATTTACCTTTTTTCCCATTTATTTTTTATAATTAAACTAAATTCACAAGAGGAATTCTTGACAGGTCAAACATATATCCAACTGTAATACATCCTAAATCACCAACCATGCAAAACATATTCAAGTGATGACATCAATCAATTTATTATGGATCAATTTGCAGCCAAGCGTTCCCCTAAACCTGTCTAATGTTTTGGCAAGATACTTGAAAAGACTCACTAAAAATTTATTAGTGTAGCTCGAAATACGTTTTTTCTCCCTTTCTCTGGCTCAACAAAGAGAATACTGTTTGCCCTCTGAACATATAGATTTTATAGTTTAACGTAGTAAAGGATATGCTTGCCAAGAATCACAGTTTTTAATGAGCCTTTATTAAAACCATTGCTGTGTTTTAGCTTTCATTTTATGTACTGGATTTTTATTTAAAACTCATTCTATGAAAATTTGACTAAATCCTTTGTAATCAAAGCTTAACTTGAGTATTGGCTCAGAAATATATTTTGTATCACTTTGTATCTTCTTTTCAAAAGGTTTGAACTTAAGTAGTTCAATTAATTGATACTGATGTTGAATATATGTAATATGTAAACTGTAAAAAAAGAATTCACGTTAGTGTTAAATAGCATGTTACTTTAACACATAATGTTTTTAAGTAAGATACAGCTTCGTAAAACAAATATTTTAGACATTAATTTAAATTTTCAAAGTATTAGATTGATGCAATAGTAATAACACCAAATGAAGGGCTTTGTAAGTTACTATGTATTATAAATTTAATATTTTCAGTTTTAAAGAAGAAAATAAACAGTAAAATTTCAAACTGAGACCAAGAAAGGGTGAACATTTAAACCCCATTTCTTATACAATAAAAAATTAGTTGTTTCTATTGACCAAAAGTGTTAAAAATTCACCAAAATTTTCTTCCTAGATGAAATCTGATATAAATGATTATTTACTAATATTTTTCTAAGCTCTCTCTTTTTGAGAATGCTTTATGAAAAAGCTAAAAGAAGTGAGTTTTGATTCCTCCAAGTGTCACTTTCTAATAAATATGTTACTTTTTAAAAGCTTTGAGATATAATTGATATAAAATATTGCACATATTTAATGTATACACCTTGATGAATTTAGACATATGTATACACTTGTGATGCCATCATCACAGTTAAGGTACTAAACATGCCTATTACCTCCCTAGTAGAACTCATAGAAGCAGAGAATAGAATGGTGGTTGCCAGAAGCTAGCGGAGGAAGAAATGGGGAATTACTCAACGGGTATAAAGTTTTTGTTTGTTTGTTTGTTTTCTTGATTTTTTTCAGTGAGAGATAGATAAATTCTAGAGATCTACTGTATTTTTTATTACAATATTGACAATTTAGACTAAGCTGTTTTTTTCTTCTCAAAAAAAGAAGAAAATATAATCTTAAATCACATACACACACACAGATGAAATAACTGAAAGCAAAATAATAGATTCATTGGCAAAAATTCCAATTTACTGCACTTCGAGTTACTGCACTATTTTTTCCTGCTTTTTGAACATGGGCTCCACATTTCCATTTTGCACTGGGCTTTACAAATTACATAGCCATTGCCAATCAACCTCTCATGTGTTCAATTTTCTTAATTAGAATAAACAAATAAGTGAGATGTTGGGGTTTTTTTTGTTGATCTGAATTTTTAGAAAAGATAATTTTGTCTGTAAATTATTACAAAATAGAAGTGTACACATGACACTACACTGAAGTCTATCATGAAGTTATTAGAATTCTTCAAAGAGATTAGAATCTTTGGTTTTGAAAACTGCAACATCGCAAAGCAAATAGCCATAAGCTTAAAAATATAAATTAAATTTAAAGATCAATGATGAGAACAAAATAATATTATTTTTAATAAGTTTAGATGAACCAGTTATTAAGAGGAAGATAATTTTTTTTCTTGCAATTAAAAATACAGTGGTAAAACATATAAACAAGTTCTTTGAATTATATATAAATCATAAAGCCATTTTTGGTTTCTTATATGACCTCTAGAAGTTATAGAAAATGTCAAAGAAAACATGAAAATGAATTATAGAAATTTATATTTAAAATTAAATTGAAACTAATATAAAATTGATTTGTATGAAGAGAGAAATCTTTTTAGAAAATAATTCCCATACAAATCAACAGCTCCAAATGTACTAAAACTTCCATTTTAAAATAAATTATCAAAAATTTATCTCAATACTGTTAGTCTATAAAATATTTTTAACAATTATATCATCTAAATAATATTTTTAAATTAAATGTTATCAAAAATTGCCTAGAGTAACTGACATCATTTTCAATAATATTGATTGAAAATGAAGTTGTTAAAAGTATAAATTTTGATAACAATAAAGAAATTAATAGAAAAATTAGCCAGCAAAATCTTATGAGCTATTAAGATATGTTAACAAAGGGTCACTGCATTATATAAAATTATGACACCAAAATATCATTTTTGCAACTTAGATTACTCATGTGTTACCTCATCATATTTTATAAGTAATAAAATATTTTAAAATGATTTTTTTTCTATCTTAGTACTTTTAACTGTACTTTTTTCCCCACTCTTTGAATATTCTCATTTGGCATTAGGCTCTACAAATTATATAACCTTTGCTCATCACAGTCTTGTATGCCCAATTTTCTTAATTAAAATAAACAGATAAGTGGGACGTTTTTATTTGTTTATCTTAGTATTTAGTAAAGGTAAAATTGTGATCTCTCTTTCCTTTATCATTGTTTTTGTTCTTCTTGATTCCATAACATTTTTCAGATCTGCTAATGTTTTCCAGAGAGATAAGAAGCTCAATTTTCTCTTTTTTTTAGAATAAACTCTGGGTTTAAGATCTATGCCATAGTTTTCTAACTAACCAGGTATTCTCCACTTACATGATTGTCCAGAGCCAGCTTTTAAAAATAGTTATTAACATTAAGAAGGTCCTACTAGTCATCATTTGCCATGTTTGGCACAGCTGGTGAATGAGCAAAAGACACAAATTGTTACAGAATCTTAAAACAAACTGCTCTCTTCTTTCAGCACCACCTGGGGCCTCTTAATGTATAAAACAGGAAAAGGAAATATGCAAATGTTGATATTCATTTGCATAGAGCTGATTCTACTGAATGGTCTTGGGTTTCCTAATGTTTTCATGGTTTCTCAGCATATACTCATCAATCATTTTTCTTGTCAGTAAGAAATTCATTTTTTTTGTATCCATGTTAAGTGTTGCCTGAAGGTACTGCAATTTCTAAATCCTCTCAAGGTAAGAATTTCCTTGGAAAAGTCTATAATTCTCGACAGAAAAGAAATCACTATCACTGAAAAAGCAAATAGCAGTGATCTCAGTGCATAATAAGCAACAGACTACCAGACTTCATTCTTTACTTTAATGGCACTCTTGATTACCATACGTAGAACATAAAAATGAAGCAGAAACATTACAGCAGTGATGCCAAGCTGCAGAACTTTTCCCTCTGGGTATAGATACTGCCCTGTCCATGGATCCCAGATTTGGTTTGTCAGTTACCTTTATCAATGTCAGCCATTCAGAGCTACTAAAAGTTAAAGGCCTCTTTTCAAGCCAAGGAATATCTGCATTTCTAGTCGATATGTTGTCTTTGGGAGAAGGCAATCTGACAATTAACTAGAAAATTAAGCTAGAGTCTCTCTATCTGTTCCTCAAATGGATCTGTACTTTGTTATTATAAATCTCTACTAATTAAAAAAAAAAGGATATGGTTGCTTATAATAACAGTGAGAGAGGCAGGACCTCTTGTGTGAACCTCTGTGTGAACTCAAATAATTCCTTTGGATTTTTTCTTCATTTCCTTTTTCAATATACTTTTGAGAGAAATGTTATAGTGTTAGATAATTTGCTCTTTTTTATTTAATTTCAAATGTCTATGAAAATCATTCTGGCTTCTACCTCATATATATCTGTTGTATATAATCAAGCTCACAAAATTATATTTAAGGTACAAAAATTCATCTATAAAGTTTCCTTTATTTCCATTTTCTAACAGTTTTATTTTCTTTGATCAGACTTTATTCATCAAAGTAAAGATTGAGGCTAAAATCTGTGTCATTAAAGTGCAAGTATTTGTGTGATTCATAGCAAAAGATCAAATAAAAGTGATTCTATTAAAGTAACCCAGTCTTTATTCAAAAGAACTACTAGCGACCATTATATTTTATAACCTTTTACTACCAGTTATGCACTGAACATGCGTGTCCCCCCAAAACACTTATGTTGAAATTCTACCCCTCAATGTGATAGTATTAGAAGGTATTTGGAGTAATTATGTCATGAGGGTGGAGCTTTCATGAATAGAATTAGTGCCCTTTTATGAAGAGACGAGAGAGCTTGCTTCCTCTCTTTGTTCTCCACCATGTAAAAATATGAGAAGATAGTTGTCTGCAAACCAGGAAGAGAATTCTTTCCAGACACAGGCTCACTGGCACTTGATCTTGGACTTCTCATCTTCCAGAACTGTGAGAAATAAATATTTGCTGTTTAAGCCATCTGGCTATATGATATTTTTGTTATAACAGCCCACACCAATTAAGACAGTACCCCTGCTGTAAGCAGGAAAGGATAAGAAGGTCACAGAACTGCTTACTAGAGTCATTCTCTTCATTCTTAATGCCCTTGACCTTAACAGTACTTAAACTGGAATCATTTCATATTCTGTCCTTGTTTTTTTATAATAGGTTTCTCAGTATACAAAAGACACATCATTCATGTATTTAACACACATATTTCTAATTATTTATTAGACATGAGTAATCACTGGGTATAAAGTAGTGAATAAAGCAGGCATTATTGCTGCAGTCATGGAACCTACAGTCTGATGAGTGAGATCAACAATAAATAAATAAAAATGAAGTTGTAAATTGTGATGAATATTATAAAAAATAAAGTGTCCCATTAACAGAACTAAAAATAGGTGTTTTAAAAGAGGAAAGGAAGGTTTCTCTGAAAAAGTTAAGTCGAACTTTAGAGGGTCTAGGTTTTTTTCTCCGTTTATAAATATCTCAATTTGCCCATGGATACAAAAGCACTTCCATCTCAGTGGGAATGTGATGCTGTTCCTGACTTCCTCTTTCCTTAAAACTCAACTCACCTGTTTCTCATCTGTTGAAATTCTTACTCTTTGTTTCCTCTTTTTTCTACACAGCTGTCTATCACCTTGTTCTATAACCGAATTGAGAAAGCTTCCTAAAATGCATGCAATTATATCTTTATTTTTCTTTGATCTTGATGTAGTCAATGCAATATCAGTTTTTATATTGAAATGTATACCAAGGCATTACATTAATTATATTAATAAATTAATAAAAATCATATTAATTTGTTCCAATTAATACTCTCAATCTATTAGCAACTCTGAAAGAGAAAGATACAATATTGACCAAAACTTAAGTACAAAACATATTAGCTACTGAAAACTGATAAAGATTTTCTCAGCACAAAGGTCCAAGGATTATTATTCTTGTGGTTCTTCAGAAAAGTGAACACTCATGACTCCTAGTAGTTATAAATAACAGTTATTCATGATATTAAAAAATAAGATAATGTGTTAATAAATGTTAATATATTAAACATATTTCATCTTTCTCTGCTATTTTCTCTTATGTGTATTTAAATAGAGAAATTCTGAGATCTTTGCACTTTAATTCTAAAAGGTTAGTCAACATGGAAGAATTATACTCTTGGTGGTAATTTCAGGAGGCGCTTAGCAAGGAAATCTGTGTAATGTTGTTGGCTGATAACCTTGGGATTGTATGAAGTGGATTTAACCCATGTGGGGTACTCTGTGCAGCTGAGGATACATTTTAGGAAGTCTTATGAATTATACTGTTTAAGAGTAATTGTTATCAACTTCCAATGAAAAATGCTTTGTCAATAGCTCTTTCTTTTAAGGTATTTTAATTCATAAAATCACATCAGGAACCCAATTGAATTTCAATCTGTTTTTGCATTTATTAATCTTAATATTCACCAGCTAGAGGTTGAAATGGCCCAGGAAGTGAGTGGCTGTTGCTGTAATTGCCACAATGTTTCTGGGCAGAATAAATAAATCATTTAAACATATACAATACATTAATTTGTTTATTTGCCAGATTTAATCTATCTTTTGAAAAATCTTATTGGAGATTTTAACTATCTCTGTAATAAAATTGCTCTTAAGATGTTCAATCACAGATTTCTTGACTTCATTATAGAACTGATAATACATAGAAATAATGTTTTAAGAAATATTCATACATAAAATATACACACATATTGGAGGTAGAAACATGTCCCTAACTGATGCTAAATAATATGTATGTATATGTATGTGTGTGTGTGTGTGTGTGTGTGTGTGTGTATATATATTTTTTTTTACTTAAATTGTCACCTGTGAGTAATTGAAAGCTGTGCCCTTAGAATGCCTACATGCTTTCATGAGTAGGGGAAGCCTGACACCCTCCATAATATGCTCTTCAACACAGGTAAAATGACCAGAAAGATGTCTCTTTAAGATGTTTCCCACCGCATAAAATACTCATTCATATATCAACTCAGGCAGTTTCATGGGGAGAGGCTCATTTTGAAAAAGGGTCGAGGTTTCAGATTATAAAGTTGGAAGGCTCATCATGCTTCACTTTCCCTTTGTACTCCCACCCTAGTAATTCAAAATGTTTCACAAAGAGCAGCAGTAATTAGACCTGCTCTGGACCACCACCAAGGGTTTCTATCAAATTTCTTTCCTGTTTATGTTTGGGTTACTCAGAAGTTATCTGTGTGCCCTTTGGACATATAGGACTTATTTTTTTTAAACTCCTTCTGTACAAAGAATGTAATCTTAGCTGGCTGGATTCTGGATTACATCATTGCATTTCTCTGTTTCTACTGAGAAATCTCAGAGTAAAGAGTGAAAGTAGTAATTCATCATAGTAGTCCTCTCCTCCCAATTCAGAAAAAAAAATATATATGATTTTAGTTTGAAAGGCTTTATTGCCTAGGGTTGAATACAGACTGCCTAATTAAATTTAGTTCATTCAAACAGAAGTTTTATCTATAAATTATCCTCTTATAAAAGGATTATGAGGTTGTTTCTGATATGATAATTTTTACTTCTATTTCTTTTTGAAGTTTTATTTGGGTCATTAATTGGAGAATTTTTAATTGGAAAATAGAGCAATTAGCTGTTATCAATTGAGGATTATAAGGACATCATGAAACTTAATTGGCTACTGATTATCGTGTGCTGATAAAGCAGACAGGTTTGTAAATATTTTTATCTTCTAAATAGAATTTTAGCCTTCTAAACAACTTACGTTCCTTGATAAATACTCTTAGACAATTTATGTTGGGTTGTCCCTGTGATTTTTATTGTTACAAAAAGCTACAGGCAAAAGAATCATTACTTCAGAAAGGAAATAAATATTATTTTCTTTCCAATACATATCTTATTCCTACATATAAGCCTTATTGTTCCACTAAAATTAAAAATTTCTCAGTCATAATTTGGGAATAGGAACTGCTACATCATGAGCTCTCCAATAATTTAAGGGATTTGGGGAAATATCTAATTCAGTTATTTCCTGCCACAGATAAGAAAGCAAATATAGAGCAGTAATTTACTCAAGTCACAAAGCTCATGACTCAATCAGCATAATAAACTTGGGTCTTTGGTCTATTGTTCACTATCTTATCAAAATTGGCTTTCAGAATTGGCTTTTGGTTTTATAATCTGAAAATTTGCATTACAAATTTTATCGGTGCTTAAAAAATCCTTTTAGAGATTAATTAGAAGAATATTGGGTTCTTTACTGACTTTTGGGGAAACTTATAGAATGTTCTGATATATACATGATATACATTATTGGTCAAAATATTTTCTATTTAAATATTCATAAATAAAATTTGTCAATATAAAATTTCAAATTTGGAAAAAATAATAGGAAATTATTTTGAGGATTTGGGAGAACTACAATGTTTAACTTAAAGCACCTCTATAGTTACAGACACTGCTGACACATTTTATTGAGTTGCATAATTGGGAGCAACTCAGTGTAAAGTTTTGTGTTACAGATTGAATGTAAAAGTAATCCTTATGTAAAATAACAGTTTTCCTCACTTAGCCGATTCTTGTAGCCTTGATATTTCATTGTTTAATCATTACTAGGTTTGCCTGACTCAACTCTCACCAATTTCTTATTCCTTGAATAAACTCAACTCTATTTTTTTCTTTTTTGGTTTAAATTTGAAACCTGCTGCCATATTTCCCCCATGATTTTAATTGAATAAGATATATATTCAGGAAAGTGTTTCCAGTTCTCCTTGAAAATGCAAAGTGCCAATAAATTTACAAAGACTCAAATGCATTACTATGAAATAAAAGGTTACATCATATCAATAAGACTTGTGTTAGAAACAGATATACCACTTGTTGACAGTCTTTCCATTTCCTCAGAAAGAACTTGTTATGAACCACAACTGTGATTTTGATCTTGAAAGGGAAATTACCAGGAAGCACTACATTTTTTTCATTTTTTAAAAATAAGTTCCTGCTTAGTTGATAAATGAATTTATGTTATTTGTTTATCTCAGAATTACAGATGGTACATTATAGAAACTTTCCAAATGCCTGCAAACACATACACTATTAAAACTATGTATTTTTCTTAGAATCATTTAGGGGATAATTTTGTAGAGATTATTTAAGTATACTACTTAAAGCATTAGGAAACGATGAAAAAAAAATTTGTTCTCCAAGAATGTTTTTGAAATAAATACATGATACCTGCCTTTTCTCAAGAGGAAATGCCATAAAAATGTTTTAGTAAGTAATGCTCTGTGATATATATTCATTTATTGTAAACATTAAATGATCTATATTGTCACAACGTGTACCGTTTCTAAAAGTTCCCTTTTCAAAACCCTGATTCAAAGCAAAATATCCCTGTTTCATAAGTTTGTAAAGTAAAAATATTTTAATAGACATGTTTATCAAAGTTCAAGAGACTCATCTATAGGTTGTTGAGATTGTATAAGTTTCTTTACATTTAATGGTTTTTGTATCAGTTAATGACTTGATAAATGCCACAGATTTTAGAACACTGTCTCAACTATATTATTAAAACACTTTGAATAGGGCACTGAAACAATGCTTCTGTTAAAAAGCCAGTGAGTAGGTAAGACAAGGAAAGTTTATAACTATTTTGACCTATTATTACTTATATTTTAGTACTACTAGCAATAATTCAGTATTAGTTTTGTACCAGTATTCGATAAAATGATTCCATAATGATTTTAAGTCTTCACCAAAAAAAGTAGAAAGAAGAGAAAACTCAGAGAAGTTAAGAAAATTGTTTACATTTACACAGCTCTTGAGAGGAAAATCTGGGCCCCTCATTTTCTGATTTCAAGTCCAGTTCTCCTTCTTTCACATCATTCTGTCTCCCAAGTAAATTGTATGACAATAAGAGGAAAATATAAAAGTACATTTTTTTCCTCCTTAAATCTTTACTTCTTATCTCCTACAAAGATTGAATAAAAATTTTACATGAGGTAAAATTTGTCTTAAATTTTGAGGTATGGATTTATAAGAGTATAATTTTGAATAAGAAAACCCAAGTATTGAAAGAGTTCTAAAAGATGCCAAGTTGAAATGTCAATTAAAATAAATTATTTACTAAGAATTTACTAAATAGAAAAAGATGTTGCCATGAGACAAATTTAACTGAGGTCTTATTCTATTAATCTTTATAGTCTCATTTTTATTATTCAGCATATTATTGTCACTGAGTGTGTATATGTGTGTATGTATGTATGTTTTATTAAATGAAAATCTTGTTGGATTAATTTCTATCTCCTTAGATAGGGCTATACAAGGTCAATACTCAAATGTTTTGGGGTCAGCAGCCTATTATTGTTTTAAATTTAAAAAATTTAAATTAAACTAGAAAAAAATTTAAAGATTAATAAGATTTTAATAATTTAAAGAATAAGTTTAATAAAATTTTGAAGGTTAATAAGATTATTTTAACTTCACTAAAGTGAAAAAATAAATCAATTATCATGATAATATGTTCCAAATCTTTTATGTGAACATTGATTATTCTGGAAGATATAATTCCTGTCAACTTTCCTAGTAAATAGGTTCCTTGTAAACAAGTGTCTATGAAACAGGAAGAATAGAATAACTAACTCTCCTAAGGAGAAACTTTAATTATACCTTTTACTTGTATTTGTGATTTGTCTGATTTTGTTTTTCCAAAATTAACCTTTCATCTCTCATAGTGATTCTCTGTGCCTCTTGAGTAGCAGCTACTCATAAAAATAATAATAATCTAAGTAAATTGCTTAATGCACAGAGTATAAGTGCCATAAGAAAAAAAAAGACAGCATGAGGCTGTGTTGACAAACTGGGCAAAGCTGTGGTTTTGAGAAGCATTCTACTCTGACATTTAGTCAAATATATCACCTGTTTTTTTTTTTTCCTACAAGATGGTGTCACGTCAATGACTAACTGATATATCTGAGACTATGCCAAGAATGTTGCTTTGTAGGTGAACAATATTTTATCGTTTTAGTGTAGAATTAAAGTTGGAACTGTACCAGAATGTTTGGGTTGTCAAGTTGTAGCTACATATTACAGTTTCAATGATGGTTCTTATCCACAAAACTTTGTCCAAAAGACAGAAAACAAATTAATGTTACAAAGTTACATTAGAGACATTAAAAATTTTTTTGGTTGACAACTTATCTATGGCTTTTGACTTATGTGAAACATGGTATTAAAACAAAGAGGCCATGTATCACTATCTGTGAGGGTCATTCCTTTAACCGTTTAATTAATGATGCTGTTCTCCATTAGACTGCTCCATTATGGTAGGAATTATGTAAATTTTTTGCTTCTTACTCTAGCTTCAGTATCTAGTAGACTTCTCAGCACTCAATAATATTATTATATTATTAAATGAATCTTTGAAAAGTCAAGAATTTTAATGTAGTTTCTATTGTTTAACCATGGTAAAAGACTGCATTTCTTATACTCATTAACTTGGTTAAATATATCTGCTATTGGATACAACATGATAGAATTATAAAAAAGAGAGGAAGGCAAAAGAAAGAAAAAGTAAACAAAAATAAAATTAGAAATCTAACCTCATTATTCAGTAACAATCTAAAATGTTTGTTTAACTGAGGGAAACTATCATCGTTATGTAGACATGAAATTAATAACATTTGTTTGTCTGTATTGGTCTTTGGATTCCACATATATGTACAATCATATGGCATTTATCTTCTGCTGTCTGACTTAATCCACTCAGCAGACTACCCTCTAGGTTCATAATAAAATATATTTTTTCATTCTATTACTTTTAGTCTGTATGTGCCTTTTAATCTAACGTGAGTCTCTTGTAGGCAGAATATGTAAGAGTCTTGCTTTTTTATCTGTTTGGCCACCCTATTATAGCATTTAATTCTTTTTCATTTAAAGTATTCATTGATAAATATGTAGTTATTGCCATTCTTTATTCAGGCTTTTGATACATATTATTTTCTGCTTCTTAAAGAAGTCCCTCTAACATTTCTTGTAATACTGGCTTGGTGATAATGAACTCCTTTATCTGGCCTTCAATTCTAAATGATAACTTTGCTGGGTAGATTAACCTTGGTTGTAAATCCTGGGTTTTCATCACTTTGAATATTTTGTGCCAAGCCCTTCTGGCCTGAAAAGTTTCTGCTGAGAAATTGGCTGACAATCTTACAAGCATTCTCTTGTATGTAACTGTTTTCCTCCAGCTGCTTTTTTGATTTTTCTTTTTGAATTTAACTTAAGGGAAGTTTTTGGTCATTATTTCATGTCGTCACGCTTGACATCATTCCAGAGACTTCTTAAACTATCTTCATTTTTTTAGATTCTTTTTTCTTGTTGCTGTTCTGATTGAGTGTCCTCTGCTACCCCCTCACCTATGTCACTGATTTGATCATCCATTTCATCCACTCTGTTAATTCCCTCTAATGTCCTCTTCATCTCAGATATTGTATTCTTCATTTCTGACTGGCTCCCTATTATGTTTCTACCTCCATTTTTATGTTTTTTTTAAATCTCATTATTAACGTTCTCACTGAGTTCATCTATTCTTCCCCTAAATTCCCTGAGCATTGTTATAACCAGTGTTTTGAACTCTGCATCTGGTATATTGCTTGTCTCAATTTTGGTGAATTCTTTTTCTGGAGTTTTGCTCTGTTCTTTCAAGTGAGACATGCTTCTTTGTCTCCCCATTTTGGCAGCCTCCCTGTGTTTGTTTCTGGGTATTAATAGTAGAGTGGCTTTACGTACTAAGTGTGGCATAATCCTGAGAAGAGTCCAGCTACAGAACAAGTTTAGCTATAGCCTGTGCACTTCTGGGGCAAGTTAGTAAATGTCATCAAATAATCCACATATGGTTGCCATCTATGCTGGGCTTATAGATGCTTCAAGGGGCCAAGTCAGAAACTGAGGCCAGCTGCCACTGGTGCCATACTTGGGGCTTCTCAGCAAAAGGTATAGGGCACGTTGAGGCCAGACGCTGGTTCTCTGGATTTTTGTGAGCCTTTGAAAGATTTTATGCAAGTTTGCAGCAGGAGCCAAGACAACCCATTTGTATGAAATAAATCACTGGAATCAGCTTAGTCAGGCCCACAAGTTGGGAGAGACAAAGTCTCAGGGAATCTCCTGGGCAGAGGGACGTATGTTATCCAGGTTGATGGTGCCTGCATCTAGAGGGTGGAGGGATCAACGAAGGAACAATGCTTTCTTCCTGCCTCTCTGTTTGAGAGCCAGCTGTTCCTCCAGCCCTCACCCCAAAACCCAAAATCTCAGCGCCTCCCCATGAGCTGGAGCTCAGAGCAAGTAAGTCTGTCAGTGAGTAAAGCTGGGCATGGGTCCTTTAAGAGGAAGGTTTCTTCTTTTGGGAGCCCTATGTCTCACTCAGCCACAACCTCTGCTGGTTTTCACAGACAGAGATTGTGGGGACTTCTCTTCACTTCACTGTAACCCTGGGCTAAGGAGCCCAGGGTTCAGTTGGGACCCTTCACTCCTCAGGTGGGAAGGTGGCTCTATAGCCAAGATAGACCTCCTGATTCTCGATTGACTCTCCCAGTTGTGAGATCAAGCTGTTTAGAGTCTCTGCCCCTTCTACTATTTTGAGGTGACCTCTTATTTGAGGTGACCTAGTTGTAGGGCTTCTGTTCAGCCAGACCTCTGGTGACTCCATGTACTGGTTGTCTGTAGTTTTGTTATAATTTGTTGTGGTTGCTAGAAGAGACATGTACAACCTTTACCTTCTATGATATCTCGATCCTTGTCTTACACACTTTCAATGATGGCCTTTGGGAGTAAATCAATACAATGGAAGGACCTACTTCATTAGGCATGGTTCTTTCATATCCATGTTCCCATCTCCAGGCCACACTCCAGCCTCTCTGGGTCTCCTCCCTCCCCTGGCCCTCCACCCAGGCAGGTGAGAGCTAGCAGACCACACAGGTGGAGCTGTGTGGGGCAAGTAGAACAAGCTCTTATTAACCTTTTTTTTTATAAGAATTAAATTACTCTACAGTTTGATGGAATCTTAACCCAATAGACTTATAAATTCAAAATGAATCATTCAATATACAATAGTCAAATTGAGAGATATAAATATAGAGATGAAAGAAGATATAGTAAAATTTATAGCAGTAGGAAAAAAGGATGGATATTTAAATAATTATATTACTAGAGGTTGTGTAGCAATATGGTTAAGAAAAATAGATTCTGGCATTCAGACTGCCAAGGTTCTGATTTCATCAAGGCTATTTACTGTCTATGCCCTGAGCATTTTAACTTCTCTGTGCCATAGTTTCATAACTGGGTAACAATGATAGTACCTATCATTAACACATTAACATAGTGTTATTGTGAGGAACAAATAAATTAGCATATATATATAATAAAAACATAAAATAATGTATAATATTATTTTATAATATAATAATTAATATTATCATCATTATTATGATCAGATAAAGTCAATGAATTTTCAACAAGGTATAGTGTGTCTTTGCAGCTAAAACACTAATGAATCAAGAGATTTTTTGAAATCTCTATTGACAACATTATTTTTCATTAAAATCATTTTTAGTAAGATACATGTAGATATGCCTAATGCTCACACATATTGCATTGAATTATGTATAGGTCATATAATCTATGTTATGTATAATTATAAATCATACATAAATATTTAAATCAAATTACATAATTTTATATAATTTTAATAAAATGTAATTTTATTGAATATAAATTTAATTATAATTTATTATATGATTTTATAAATTATATAATAAATATTGTATAAATTTATTATATGACTTTATTAAATGTAAATGCTTATTTACAGTATCGATTTTATTCTCCATAAGAAAATATTCCAAGGGAAAAATGAGTTACTTATATTAGTTTTTGACATGAAAATTACTAGTAAGTCTTATAACAGCTCTTTATAATTACCTCTGAACTATAATAATAAACATGCCACCTTTGTGCATGTTTTCAAAATCTCATATAATCTCATCATATACAAATTTCAAATTTAAGAAAAATTTATATTCTGCCTGACTGCTGTAACAAATGCAAGCCATGGAAAAGAAAAAAAAAGTTAGTTTTATTGATAGCTATCAATCTTTCTGAATACTTTTCTTCAAAACTATGACTTAATAAGAAAAATAATGATATTGAGAAATAAAAAAAATTGAGTTAACTCCAGAATCTAAATTTGAGAGATGTGGGTACCAGATCTATACTGTATTGACACTGACAGATATTTCTGTGAGAGTCTAAGAACAACATTTTGGTTTTTCGGAGCTCATAAATGAATGCTGGAGGAGGAATCTAAACAAGTAATGTGTAAAATATTTATAGCAATTCATGTTAAAAAATATTCCCAATGTGCATCTTGAGTTTTTACATGTGAATTATATTTTTTTAGTACTGGTAGTATTTTGGTGGAAAGGATAACGAAAACGTTTTTTAATTAGGCAATCTTCAACAAGGACCAGGGCAACAAAAAGACACTTAGGTAGGAGTCTGGAAATACATCTTTGGGACATGGCTTCTCTTCTAGGTTGATTACGGTCTTTGTACTTTTGGAATAAAGTAGGATTTTATTATTTGGACTAGTGGGAATCAATCTTACTCTTCTCAAGATAGTCTGATACTTGAAAATGTAAATGTTAAAAATATATATTATATTTTCAAGTGTTAGATCATGAAAATCTAACACTACATGAATCTTAGCAGACATTTTTCTATGCCCTCTCTTTCATGTGCCCCAATACATGGTGCTTTATCTTTTTTTCTTCTCATTACCTTTACTTTCTCCCAAATATAATACCTTCTTTTTCCACTGTGTAGGGCACACTGTAGGGTGGAACAACTAAAGGACAAAGAAGAAAATCATGGCTCCCTGCTCCTTGTCCCTTACACAGGGCTGGCTGTAGCATTGATCTTCTCAGTATCTTCCCATCTTATTTATCTTACCTAAACCCTTGCAAATTATTGTCTAGGATAACCAGAAATTAAGTGAAACTCTGAAATTTAGTGTTTTTTTTTTTTTTTTTAATTAGTGATATTCATGTTTAAAAAACTTTGGAAAGAGATTGCATGTTTTCTAAAGAAACATTTTTCATTACCTAGAGAGGATATATTTTAAAACTCTTAAAGAAATAGGGAGAAAAGAAAAGAAGTATAAGGGACATCTCTACCAGAGTTAGTCATGGGCAAAAATAACAGTTGGTGGCAGCAGAAAGGCAAGTAGGAAATTCAGTCACAAACTCCCACTAAGCAATGATAGTATTTGGAGACATAAAACACAAGATTTTTGCTGACTTTGAAGGCTCACAATCATGGATAAATACACATGAAAGAAGAGGCAGATCAAAAATTTCAGGATCAGACTAAGATGCATCCTTAGACTAAATGGACTACAGGAGCCAGTTCTTAAATACTAGACCCTATGAGCTAAGGGATGAAGTATTCTCAATCTCTCTTGCCAGCAGGTGGAGGCAGTGAAGGAGTGGAATTTTCACGTTCCATGACTAAGAGATCTAAGAGGTTGGTACCATAAGTGGGGGAAAAATCTTATACAGAATTATTATTTTAGATAAATTTTAAGTCTCAAAATATTATGAGAAGAGTAAAATATCAAATTATATCTTAATTAATAGGTTTTGCCAGTGTATCTATAAATCTAATTTCTATATTTAGCAATATTATTATGAGAAAATACATTGAAACAAATTTGAAGAATAGCTTTTTTCATAGCCTATACATTTTGTTGTAGTCTCTATGTGATGAGCAATTCCAATAATTCCATTATTGGATCATGTATTTACCCTAGTATAATTATGCATACATCTGTAAGGATATATTTAAAGGTCATTTAAAAGTTAACTCTTAAAAAACTTAAAATGTTAAAAACTGCATGGTTCTTCTTCACATAAATCACCACGTGTTTGGGGGGAGAAAGATAAATTTTATGGGTATTCTTAGGTGTGTGTGGTAGAAAGAAGGTGGGAGGAGGAAAAAAAAATTTAGGATTGAACCAAACTAAGAAAAAGGAAAAAAAAAAAGTATCTGTACTAAAAATTTACACGTGATCAAATGGAAGCATACATATTAACATTTTATTAAAAAATTTAATTGTATTAAAAAGTGTCTTAATACAGTCATTTCTCAAGTATCTGGGTAAAAAAATTAAAAAGAACAATTAACAAACTTCTTTTAGGGCTTAAAAGTATCTTTTATTATTTAGACTGCATCTGAAATAATAATTTTTTGTATTGTATGTTACCTGTGAGCTAGCATATTTACCATATTTTAAAAAGGAAAATTAATTTATTATTACTTTAACAGATACGTGTTAAGTGCTTACTATAAGCCAAAGATTTAAAATGGAACAAAACATTTCAAAATTCTTGCCCTTGTGAAGCTTATATTCTCCAGTGCCAGGGAAAGAATGCAACAAAAATAAAAAGTTAAATATATAATATGTTATTTGGGGGTATATTTTATACATAAAAATAAATTAGAGAAAATGTAGAGAATACTGGAAGTGTTGCAATTTAATATAGGGTGAAAAAGGCAAAATGTATATTAAGCCTCATACTTGAGACTGGTGTTATTAGCTTGTTGCTCCTGGGCAAGTCAAATTAGCTCAAGATCTCATTACAGTGAGAAGTTTCCCTCCAGTGTATCTTATTTATGTTTGGACTCTGTTTTATTCAGTATTAAATTTATTCTTAAGCAATAAGTTGGCTTAAAGTATTCAGCCTAAACAACACAAGACTGTGAATGTAATTTTCTTCATTCTATTTTCCTTTAAGAGTAACTGTGAGCATAGCTGCTGTAAAACACCAGATGGAAAGCAAACAGTTCCACACAATCTTTTCTTCATCTGCCTTGCCATGGCATTCATTTCTCATTGCACACAGGAACTTAAAAGTTCCAAGCCTCAGATGTGATCACAAGTCTCCTCTGCTGACTACTACAGATGTGTCTTCAAATGAACCACAAGAATGTTTATTTCTTAGTAATCAGCAGCAGCTTCTTTTTTAATATGTTATTATTTTTTTACATGTAAGTTAGCAGCATTGGTCCCAAATTCTAGCCTTAGCCTGCAGGTGACTTTCCCAATGTGAGTTGGGAAAATCACCAATATTAAGTTGTTTTTAACTTTTGTCAAAGACTGTAAAAAAAAGAAAAACAAAAAAACAAAAAAAACAAAAACTTCCAGAGTTTTGAGAAAAGTATGACAATACAGGTTTCTATTCATGTTGGTAATAATTTTAATGATTTAGCCCAATTTCACTATTAAGCACATTGTCACATTGTGACGCCACCTAAAGAGGTATACCATCTAGCGAATTGTGAAGTTGAAAAAGGATCTTCTTCAACTAATCTAAGCTTAGAGTCAAATTTAAAGTTAGCCAGGAAAACTTTGGGTAAAGTATTCGTGCCTTTCAGAGGGTCATGAAATCTGCTGTTAATGTTGCTCCAGAGGAATAAACCTTCCTTTATACTTCAAAAAGATATACTAACAAGTGGAAAATATATACTGAGTATAATAATTAATCACTAACATTCATTTAATTCTAAATAATTTAGGTATGACTATGAAGTAAAACAATGTGAAATTAACCACACCCCAGAGAAAGGAAGGGAATGCAAGCTTGACAAGGGCTTTATCTCAGTAGTTTACCGTGAACCATGTCTCACACTCAAGAAGTGTTCAATAAATATTTGTTTAATAAATAAAAAAAGTAGTATCTATCTCTGTCAAATAAATCTATGTACATGTCAAGATAATACCCTTGTAATTTAAAGGATCATTCTTTCAATAGAAAGAAAATGGCTATCAAAGAAATTGTGTAAGTTAAAAAGCATAAATTAAAAATGTTAGTGCATCACCAAATATTTGTCTAAGAAATAATTTAATTTTCAGATTCTAAGCAGGAGTTATTTTAATCCAAATGCATTTTACATTACATTATTATATTATAATATTTTCTTCCTTTACTCAATAATTTTCTCCACATATATGAGCCTGCATGCTTTTGACATAAAAATTAGGTTAGATTTTTGCTTTCTTCAAGCATCTTAATTTTTTAAAAGATAACAATTGAGAAAAAAAAAATTCTGAACAGACTTTTAAATGACAGATCAAGAACTCTATCAAAACTTCTCCTCCCTCTATCCCTTAAAAATCTTGTTTTATTCATAGCACTACACTAGATTAGATATAAAAAGAGATATTTTTCTTTTGTGTAAAACATGGCAATG